>NC_057802.1:299175477-299438307 GCF_018294505.1 Triticum aestivum | reverse complement strand
CGACACGTGGCAGCGGAGAGGGCGGCGGACACGTCCGTCGGCGGGTTTTTCCGTCCGGCGGCGCGAGGGGAGGGGGGCTAGGGTTTGATCTGCGCGAAAATTTCGGGGAAGCACATATTTATAGGTAGAGGGAGCTAGGAGACTCCAAATGGAGTGCGGTTTTTGCCCACACGATCGTGATCGAACGACCGAGAGCATGGAGGGGGCTTGGATGGGTTATTAGACTGTTTGGAGGGGGGTTTGCTGCAACATACAAAAGACCTTTGCGGTTACCCGGTTAACCGTTGGAGCATCAAACGACCTTCAAATGGAACGAAACTTGACAGGTGGTCTACCGATGGTGTACCAAGGCCACTTGGCAAACCTCGGTCCATTCCGAGAACGTTTAACACCCGCTCACGAAAAGAGACAAGAGGGGTGCGCCGGTGGGTGTGGGAGTGCCGGATTGCAAAACGGACAACGGGGAAAATGCTCGGATGCATGAGACGAACACGTATGCAAATGAGATGCGCATGATGACATGATATGAGATGCATGACATGAACAAAATGCAAAACGAAAGACAAAAGCCATCCACGGAGGGAATATCATAACACATAGCCGAAAATGGGAAGAGTTGGAGTTACAAATATGGAAAGTTACATCCGGGGTGTTACAATACTAACCCCTCACGATGATGGTGAACTTGCGGTGGTAGGATGACACCTTCTTTTCGATGTGGTGGTAGGTTAACACCAAGGTAGTGCTAGGTAAAACTTTCTATGTCGTATGATCATGCATGCTTTACTTCTTCTCTTTTGCTCCATTGTTGTTTGTGTGCTACTTTGCTTGCTACTTGTGTGCTCCATTGATTTGCTGCTTCAACTCTTGCTCTTGTGCATTGCTAGAGCAAGTGGTATGCTGTGTGCATCGGTAAGGCTACAGGGGTTTACAGTTCATGGGAAGAAGCCAGTGCACAAGTGGCATCGTATAGCAACAGTAGCCATAGAGGGTTCAAGAATAGGCAGGCAGCAGGACAAGCTTAGTCCGACTGGGTGCGAAAGCACGGAGGAAGCAGTGTTGACAGTGGCAAGGTTGAAGGTGTCAAGGTGGATCGTCAGTTTGGGCAGAAGCTGAAGAACTTCATCATCTTCCCCCAGTTCATCGCCATTGTTGTGTTGTGGCATTGGTGTGCTAGGTGTGATCATTCTGGGTAAGCTCACCAACTAGGGTACAAGCTAAGCACACCATGTACACCGCATGCAACGAAACGCCATGTTCATGTGCCGCTTGAGCCAATGCAGGCAACCAAACAAAGTGCACTTGCGTATTACCTAATGCAAGGACACTAGATGCAGGCAACCAAACAACTTGAAGATGTCACATTAGGGCCTATTTTTGCTCAACCAGGCTGGGTTGAGATGTGTATGCGATGCAGGAACTGTTCACTACTGCTACCAAACATGCCCCTTGTCTCTGCGAGTGTCTCCTTCCTCATGGGAATAATACAGATTTGACGTTGTATTATGATACTCTCTTCGTTCTATAATGTACAACATATAGATTTTTTGATAAGTCAACTTTATAAACTTTGACCAAGTTTGTATAGAAAAACATGTACATCTAGAATACCAAATATGTGTTATTTGATACATCATAAGACGTGTTTTCACATTATACGCATTTCATATTTAGGACAGTAAAACTGCACCTAAACCCTGCCCTTTCAGGCCATCAGACCTCTAGACCATCCATTTTCAGATCAGACCATTTCCGGTCGTCCTATCTGATCTGCGCACAGTGTTTCTGTTTCGTGGGCTGGCTGTCCTAAGAAGACGCTGCTACCTCTTGAGCATGCGTTGGTTTTCCCTTGAAGAGAAAAGGGTGATGTAGCAAAGTAGCATAAGTATTTCCCTCGGTTTTTGAGAACCAAGGTATCAATCCAGTAGGAGGCCACACGCAAGTCACTCGTACCTACACAAACAAATAAGAACCTTGCAACCAGCGATAAAGGGGTTGTCAATCCCTTCACGGCCACTTGCAAAAGTGAGATCTGATAGAGATGATAAGATAATATTTTTGGTATTTTTATGATAAAGATTAAAAGTAAAGATTGCAAAGTAAAATAGATTGGAAACTTATATGATGGAAAATAGACCCGGGGGCCATAGGTTTCACTAGTGGCTTCTCTCGAGATAGCATAAGTATTACGATGGGTGAACAAATTAATGTCGAGCAATTGATAGAAAAGTGCATAATTATGAGAATATCTAGGCATGATCATGTATATAGGCATCACATCCGTGACAAGTAGACCGACTCCTGCCTGCATCTACTACTATTACTCCACACATCGACCGCTATCCAGCATGCATCTAGAGTATTAAGTTCATAAGAACAGAGTAACACATTAGGCAAGATGACATGATGTAGAGGGATAAACTCAAGCAATATGATATAAACCCCATCTTTTTATCCTCGATGGCAACAATACAATACGTGTCATTTCCCTTTCTGTCACTGGGATCGAGCAATGCAAGATTGAACCCAAAGCTAAGCACTTCTCCCATTGCAAGAAAGATCAACCTAGTAGGCCAAACCAAACTGATAATTCGAAGAGACTTGCAAAGATAACCAATCATACATAAAAGAATTCAGAGAAGATTCAAATATTGTTCATAGATAATCTTGATCATAAACCCACAATTCATCGGATCTCGACAAACACACCGCAAGAAGAGTTACATCGAATAGATCTCCAAGAAGATCGAGGAGAACTTTGTATTGAGATCCAAAGAGAGAGAAGAAGTCATCTAGCTAATAACTATGGACCCGAAGGTCTGTGGTAAAATACTCACACATCATCAGAGAGGCTATGGTGTTGATGTAGAAGCCCTCCGTGATCGATTCCCCCTCCGACGGAGCGCCGAAAAAGGCCCCAAGATGGGATCTCACGGGTACAGAAGGTTGCGGCGGTGGAAATAGGGTTTCGTGGTGCTCCTGGTTGGTTTCGGGGTACATGGGTATATATAGGAGGAAGAAGTAGGTCGGTGGAGCTGCGAGGGGCCCACGAAGGTGGGGGCGCGCCTCCCTGCCTCGTGGCCTCCTCGTTGATTTCTTGGCGTCCACTCCAAGTCCTCTGGATCACGTTTGTTCCAAAAATCACGCTCCCGAAGGTTTCATTCCATTTGGACTCTGTTTGATATTCCTTTTCTGCGAAACACTGAAATAGGCAAAAAACAACAATTTGCACTGGGCCTTGGGTTAATAGGTTAGTCCCAAAAATAATATAAAAGTGTATAGTAAAGCCCATTAAACATCCAAAACAGATAATATAATAGCATGGATCAATCAAAAATTATAGATACGTTGGAGACGTATCAGACGCTACTCTGGCAGTCCCAACACAACATGTTGATGGACTATTGGGCCTAAGGGACCGTGCATTAGGCAGCGAGGAATGACGAGCGTTTGCGTGGTTTCTTCCCGTGAGGATGCAACAACGACGGTTTGAGCGACTTCTTTGACCTATTCTCCCCCATCTACGATGGCGGCGGCACCAACAATCGGAACCCCGCGACGATCTCCTCCGACCCTCTCCACCACGCCACATGGAAACCCTAGCCTCCCATCTCTTTCGAAGAAAACTCTTCGCTTGACACGGTCATCGCTCGATAGAGGAACAAATCGATGCCAAATGGGTTCCATCCACAAGCGTCGAGTGTATGGGGAGTGAGGGAGGGGAGATTCGCCCACTAGCTTCAAGCTACTGCTGGCATCGATGGCGGAGGCGGCGCACTCGCAGCGCGGCAGCCCGAGTTGACGCCCATGTAGCACGTCGAGCACGTGTGTCTTTCTCTTTCTCCTCTGCTCTCATCTAACCATCTGTGGCAGCGGTTGCCACCGCATGTGCGCTACTCTCTTTTTTCTCTTGTTCTCGTGGGGATTTATTGGTTGGTTAGTCCCATGTGTTCCGTGAGCGTGATACGTTCCTTGATCGTTGGTACGGCTCAGGATTCCGTTCGTGGAATCGATGGCCATATTTAGGGGACGATGTAGTAGACATTGGGAATTTCTATTCTCGGAGAAGACAAAATTTCAGCATGAGTTGTGTTGTTGACCGGCTTAAAAACCATATGTACCTCTCTCTGTGTGTTCGAGGCGTTTATGAAAATTTTCAGTGATTCGGTAAGGTAGTATAGCTGCACAAGTGTATGAAAAATATTCATTGAGCGTGATATGTTCATGAAAGTACATGAAGATGAATTCTGAATAGGCGATAAGACGTTTTCCCCTAGCGCAAGCTAGGGTTTAACCTCCTTACGGCGATTCCTCGCTGTAAGTCCACCATAGCCGGCGTCCTCGCCGATCTACCGTGTGATCGCCACCGTATACCTAGGTTGGGTTCCTTACACCACCTCCCCCACCCCTCCCCGTTCCGTTTTGTTCCCATGGTGCGCAGGAGGAAACCTCGGAGTCGCTAGCCATGGCGGCGGCGTCTGATGTGTTTTCTTCGACGAACCGCGGTTCCCAAGGAAGAGATGATGACCTTGGGGATTTCTTCGACAAGCTTGACCTCCATGAGGAGGAGTTTGATGATGTTGTGGTTGAGGAGGAAGCCCCGGAGATGCTAGAGGGCATTCGTTGGGTTGCCCTAGCTAGGGTTCAAACCACAAAAAACTTTATCCAATCGGCCTTCTACAAGGACATGCGGGCGGCATGGAATTGCTCCCAAGTAGTTCGCTTCTGGCCAATTGGCCCTAATCTGTTCGTTGTGCAAGTTTACTGTCTTGGCGATTGGGATCGCATTATGGAACAAGGACCATGGCTTTTCCTCAACATGGAGGTCTTGTTAGTGCCATATGATGGTTTCACAAACGCTGAAGAGGTGCCAATACTTTATATGCCTATCTAGCCCCAGATCCACAAGTTGCCGGATGGGTATTGCAAGCATGATCTTATTGTTAAGTTGCTCCGGTCTGCGGGAGAGGTCCTTGAATCCAGACTTAAGGGTAATTCCAGAGGAGACTACGTCCGCGTTAGAGTAAAACATGATATCAGGAAGCCTCTAACCAAGTTTGTGATTATTGTCAAGGGGGAAAGTCGCAGTGTTTATGCAGTAAGATATGAGAAATTGGCAAGATTCTGTAGTGCTTGAGGTATCGTTGGGCATGGGCACAAGGAGTGTGGTAATGGCGTGTTTGCTGAGAAAGATCTCAAGTTTGGTGACTACTTATACGTAGACCCTCCGGCACATGTCCGAGTGGACTGGGAAGCAAAGCAGGGAGAGAAGAAGACCAACATCGAAACATCAATGCCCAAGTTGGCAACTGGCAAAGGAGCAGTAAGGCCGGAGAGGGAACTAAGGGACACGGCATCTAGCCCACTTAAACCCTCCCAGCCTCTTGAGATGGACTTAGATAAATCTTCTCGTAAATGTCTTATTATGGATAGTGGAATAGCAACACCACTGGCTGATGGATCATCTAACCCAATTGGGGAAGTACTGCTGATTACAGATGGTAAGGGAGATGGTGCTCATGTATCTCCTAGCAACAGCATGGGCAGTAAACATGCTAAGCTCGATGGTGAAACATCAAACTCAGAGCAAATTTCGGCGGGCTCCCAGGAGGAGCGCCGCCAGTCCCAATGAGTCACCTTTTTTGGAACTGCCGGGGAGCGGGGAAACGCGGGATAGTTCGTGGAGTTGGGACTCTTGTAAAAGCCCATTCACCAAGCTTGGTCTTTCTTGGTAAAACGAGACAGCCAAGTGCAAAAGTTGAAAGAATGAAGGGGAAACTAGGTCTGAAAGGATTCTGTGGTGTGGATTGTGAGGGCCGTGCGGGAGGATTAGCACTATTTTGGGATGAATCCCTCAATGTGACAGTTCTTGACTCTTGTAAGAGATACATTGATGTAAGTGTTGTTGATCAGGGATCCGGGAAAACATGGAGGTCTACCTTTGTCTATGGGGAACCACGTGTGGAACATCGGCAGCGCATGTGGGATCATCTGGTCAGATTAAAGGGGATCTCAGACCTACCCTAGGTTGTTTGCGGAGATTTCAATGAAGCTCTTTGGCAACATGAGCACTTCTCGAGAACTAGCAGAGGAGAGAGCCAGATGGAGGCGTTTAGAGATACTCTCTTCGTGTGTGAACTGGTGGACTTGGGGTTCTCGGGAGTGCCTTACACATATGATAATGGCCAGATTGGACAAGGTGATGTTCATGTTCGGCTGGACCGGGCATGTGCAAGTGATGAGTGGAGGGAGTTGTTTCCGTATGTGAGGGTGCAACACCTCGTCTCCCCTCGCTCAGACCATTGCCCCATCTTACTCTTCCTGGATGAGTCCGAAGATCGCTGTCGTAAGGGGTCGCCTAAATATGAGATAATGTGGGAATGTGACATAAAGTTACCGGAGATAATTTCAAAGGCGTGGGCACGGTCTCAGCCTGTGGGCGACTTGGGCAATGTCGCGGCCTCTCTGAAATCAGTCATGGCTGACCTTCGGAAGTGGAGCAAAGAAAACTTTAGGCACGTTGAGAAACAAATTGAGGTTCTTCGGAAGGAATTAGAAAACTTACAGCTTAACATTTGGACCGTCTTTTGATTCGGCAGAAGATGGAAAAGCTGGATGAGCTTCACTACCGCGAAGAGATGATGTGGTTGCAGAGGAGCCGCATCGTATGGTTGAAGGAGGGTGACCGCAACACAAATTTCTTTCACCGGCAAGCAGTCTGGCACGCGAGGAAGAACAACATATGGAGATTACAGAAGCTTGATGGTTCGTGGTGCAACTCTCCGACGGAGATGGAGCGTATGGCTGCTTCATACTTCAAGGAGGTATATACGAAAGATCCCACCTTAAATCCGAATGTCGTTCTTGATGCTATTGGGCCGGAGGTTTCGGTAGAGATGAATAATCGCTTGCTCGCGCCCTTCTCGGACACTGAAATATCTGATGCTTTGTTCCAAATTGGACCGTTGAAGGCGCCTGGTCCGGATGGTTTTCCGTCTCGGTTTTATCAAAGGAACTGGGGCTTTCTGAAGGACGAAATTATAGCAGATGTTCGTCAGTTGTTTGTCACCGGTCACATGCCAGAGGGGGTTAACGATACATGTATTGTGTTGATCCCCAAAGTCCAACATCCGGCGGCGCTGAAGGATTTTCGTCCAATTTCTCTGTGCAATGTGATTTACAAGATAGTATCTAAGTGCATGGTTAATAGGCTCAGATCGTGTCTCACGGATATTACCTTTGAAAATCAAAGCGCGTTCATTCCAGGACGCTTAATCTTGGATAATTCTATAATTGCTTTTGAGTGTATCCACCACATCCAAACCTCTTCCGGGAGTTATGTTTTTTGTGCTTATAAGCTGGATCTCTCAGAGGCATATGACTGTGTTGATTGGGACTTTTTGGAGCGTGCACTTTTGAAGTGGGGTTTTGACCCACGGTGGGTTGTTCTGGTCATGAAATGTGTGCGATCGGTTAAATATTCAGTGAAATTTAATGGTCGTCTTTTGGAGCATTTCTCACCTTCCCGTGGTTTGTGACAAGGTGATCCTATATCACCCTTCTTATTTCTCTTTGTGGCTGATTCCTTGTCATCTCTCTTACATGTGGCAGTCCAACAAAGAGGGCTTGAGGCTATCAGAATTTGCAGAAGAGCTCCTGCTATATCACACTTGTTATTTGCGGACGATTCTTTGCTTTTCTTCCGCGCAACTACTGATTCGGTGATGATTGCCAGGGATGTGTTGAGCACTTATGCTTTAGCTACGGGTCAACTTATTAACCCATCCAAGTGTTCCATCCTGTTTGTTGACAGTTGTCCAAGTCAAGTTGCAGAGGAGGTAAAACAGATTCTGGGAGTAACACAACAATAGTTTGAGCCAAAATATTTGGGCCTCCCGGTTCCTGAGGGGCGCATGCATAAGGGGCGTTTCGAGTCCTTGCAATCCAGGTTGAGTAAGTGTTTGGTGGACTGGAGTGAATGGTACTCATCTTTTGCAAGTAAGGAGGTGCTTATAAAGGATGTTGCCCAAGCCATCCCGGTTTATGTTATGAGTATATTCAAGCTCCCCCTATCTGTATGTGATGACTTGACAAAAATGATGAGACAATACTGGTGGGGATGGAGAATGTGAAGAAAAAGATGGCATGGGTTGCTTGGGAACGAATGTCGCTCCCTAAATCTCAAGGCGGTATTGGTTTCCATGATATGCGAGGCTAAATCAGGCATTGCTAGCCAAACAAGCCTGGAGGCTCCTCACTTCTCCAAACTCGTTATGTGCTAGACTTCTTCGTGCCAAGTACTTTCCTAACGGGAACCTGGTGGATACAGTTTTCCTGGCAAACAGTTCTGCGGTGTGGAAGGGCATCGAGCATGGTTTGGACCTAGTGAAAAGAGGTATGCTCTGGCGGGCCGGCAATGGTGCAAGCATAAGAGCTTGGAAGGACCCGTGGATTCCTAGGGGTCCTCCATTTACCCCTATCTTGCCAAAGCGCAATTGCCGCCTCAATAGAGTACATGACTTTCTTGATGACCGTGGTAACTGGAAGCTTAATTTGCTACAACAGTTCTTCTGCCAGGCTGATGTAGAGGCGATACAGAAGATCCGGACATCTCCGCATCATCTGGATGATTTTGTGTCATGGCAATGGGACAGATCCGGTATGTTGTCGGTCAAGAGTGCCTATCATTTTGCAATGTCGACTCTGAGGGATCATGACAATCCGGGTGCGTCGAGCTCCGCCCCGACGGGTGACCGGCCAGTGTGGAAGCTTGTCTGGAATGCGGCTGCTCCCCCCAAGATGCGGCAATTTGCCTGGCAGGTCATCTTGGGGTCGCTTCCTACAAATGATGTGAAGTATCAAAGACATATAGGAACATCCGCATACTGCAGTCTATGTGATCGGGATGAGGAGACGTAATTTCATGCACTGCTCATATGCCCTAATGCTGCTCTTCTCTGGCATACAATGCGGGCAATCAGGCCACTGCCTAATAGGTCTGACATCACATGCACGGGCTCGGAATGGCTGCTTCATCTTCTAGCTGAATCCAACGAGCAGATCAGGAGCAGGATCATCATGGTTCTATGGCGGACCTGGCACTTGCGGAATGAAATCACACATGGCAAATCCATTCCCTCTTTGGAAGTGTCTCGTTCATTTCTATCGAGCTACTATAATACCTTCCAACAAATTTCGCTGAATGTCAAGGAGATTCTGAAAGGGAAAGCCCCGATAATAGCAAATGCGCTCATACAAGTGCCCCCATCTGTGATACGTACACCACACAAGCCATGGCCTTCCTCGGGGGCGCATGAGGTGGCACTGTCAGTTGATGGATCGTTCGACCCTGCGGACGAGTCAGGGGGCTCTGGTATGATTCTTAAAGACAATACTGGGGCTGTTATTTTTGCATCCTACCGCAAACTGTTCCATTGTAATGAAGCTCTTGAGGTAGAACTACAAGCCGTGATGGAAGGGCTAAAGCTGGCGGTAAAGCATTCTTAGGCCACTATCCTACTTCAGTCCGATTGTGCCGTGGCTCTCAAGATGCTCGTGGATGACTCCTTTGACAGATCAGCATACGGTCATCTGGTGTCGGAGATCAAGAGGTACCTGAGTGATAGGGTTGTTATTCGTGTTAAAATTCTTTGGGAACAGAATAGGGTTGCACATTGTTTAGCGAACTTTGGTAGATGTGGTGATAGCACAGCGTGTTGGTTGGGCTATCCACCCCCATGCATTAGCAAGTTAGTCACTGAAGATTGTAACTCTATCATTTTGGAATAAAAACCCTATGATTCTTCGCAAAAAAAAGAAAGTACATGAAGATGAGATACTTGATGCTTTCATGACAATGCAACAATGTAGAGTTTACCTAGTGTTGTAAGAGCATCTAGAGCCGGACTTGACAAATCCGACCCTTCAAACGCCTGCGGACGCGCCCGGGCGCATCTGCAGACACTGGCTGGTCAAGCATTAAATTACCCTTCTCACAGTCGGACACCTCAATTCGCATATCTCAAATCCATACAAACGCATGCAACTACGTAAACGATGCTACATCGTCCGGCTACTACGACATGCCATCGGACTACCAAATTTTAGCATTTTTGGCTATGCTGTAGAAGATCATCCATGGCTGCCCTTGCCCTTCTCATGGAAGTATCGGTCGAAGAAGCAATAGGGATCGAACCGGGTCTCCTCGTCTTCGGACTTGTTCTCACCGTCGTTGTCCTCCTTCTCCTCCTTTCGTGGTAGTTGAGCTATGGCACGGGCCGCCCGATTCTGCTCTCGGGTGAGGGCATGCATGTTCCTCTATTGCCGCTTCTTCACAATGTGGGCACAGATGGCTTCCTCCTTTGCGGTCGCCCGCGTCGCCGCCATGTCGGTGGCGAGACGGGTCTCGAAGGCCCTTATCCTCTCCTTCCCACGGCGGGCACACTGGTCCCGGTGGGACTCATAGTCCACCCGATCGATGATGGGGAAGGAGAGATTTTCCGGCTACCGGGTCTGCGATGATCCAGCCCAAAGGATTCAAGCGCCATTGAGTCGATGCTACGGAGTCGCGCCGGACAGATCCTGCCGTCGGCCAGGCGCTCTCCTCCCGGGAGCGGCGGAGTGCAATGAGGACAACCATTGCTTCCTCCAACCCGCACGGGATGACACCCTAGTCGACATAATCGGACTGGTCGGATTCAGATCCACTGCCCGCCATGCCGGCGACGGCCGGAGAACGCCGGAGGTGAGCTTGTGTGGCGCAGGAGAGTGTAGTGAAGTGGCTAGGGTTTGCTTCGGCGAGCGGATGGGGAGGAATATATGTGGGGACGGGTGGGCCACCGCGGGCCTGTTCTGACATGGCGGACGCGCTAGGGCGCGCCTGGGTGCCCCCATATCCGTTCTATATTTGGGCTGGATATGAGGGGTGTCGGTCAGCCCGAGCGTATGAGGCTCGTTTGAGGCGCCCGCCTGGGTCGAAATTTCGTGACCGGTCAGTGACCAGGCGACCCGTCCGGACGTATGAGGCGGGTTTGGAGTGCCGGACTGCAGATTCTCTAATTTTCTACTTGTGCTTCTTTTCATGTAAGACTATTCGTATTCTAATTGAGCATGTTTGGGATATATTTTGTTTACTAAGTTGTGAGATTCTAATTGAGCTATTCATGTGATTCTTTTGCCATATTTTGTTTGACACTTGGATTAGGTAGAAAAAAATTAGAGTATGCACTTCCTTCATTTTACTCCTGGGTCCGCACTGAGTCGTAGTTAGGTTCGGTCTTCTTGTGTTGATGTTAAGACCACAGTCTGGTTCGGATTTGGCTCAGATGGGCAGTAAACTGGATCGTGTTTATCCAAGTCAAGTTGGTACCATTAAAAGAAATATACTCATTTGTTTGGAACCGCTACTCAAGAGAAAGGCGAAGTGAGTGGCGACTCAGTTTCTCTCCAGTTTCCCCGACACCGTTGTGGGTTCCCTTTCCCATCTTCGGCCGCTTCGGCAGCGGAAGGGCAGGGGAACCCCGGATCTGGTTGTCTAGTGTGTAGATAGGGTGTGGGTATGTGTGCCTGGCGGCAACGTCTTCATGGGAGTGGTGGCGCTATGCATGGCAATAAAGTATCCCCGATCCTCCCTCCTCTCACGGCGATCTTGGTATCGGCGTTGATGGATCAGTGGGAGTTTGGTTTGGTGCTGCAGCGGCGGCAGGAGTAGCACCTCTGGCTGTTTGGGCTCTCGGTTCTTTGGCTTCGGATCCGGCGACCATGACCTCGTCTCCGAGATGTTTGGCAGTGATGACTTCCCGTCCGCGTGATTCTTGAAGGTTCGCCGCAATCTGGCAGCGGGGTTGCCGGAGCGGCTACGACGGCACGCCATCGGACCATCTTGGAGGTTGGAGAAGTGTGACATCACAGGGACCTGATTGCAGTTTCTTTCTTTTTCATGGGTGTCTTGTACTGCTGGTTTGTGCTTAATTGATCCTAGTGTTTTTTTTAAATCCAGGTCAAGTTAATGGGTCCCTTTACCCCGTCAAAAAAGTTAGTTAATGGAACCCATTTCCTCCGGAAAAAAAAGATAACGGACGGAATGCCCGCAGAAAAATCAAGTGTTGATGACGGCTAGCGATTGGCACTAGATCACCACGAGCCATCCGATGCACCCAACTTTGCGCCGCCTTGTTAACGGACGGGCATGATCGCTTTTGCAAACCCCTCGGTATCACACACTCACGCCCTAAAACCACCAGGCATCATCACCTCACCACCCATCCCGCCCCGATACGAGAGAGGGAGGAGAGAGAGAGAGAGAGTGGGGACGGGTGTGCTGAGAGCCTGAGACATGGCCCCCACCGCCCTCCTCCTCCTCGTCCTCGCCGTCGCCGCCCTCCACGCCCCCGCCGCCAACGCCGCGTTGTCCCAGGAGCCACCAGCGACCCCGTGCGCGGCGGCCATCGTGTCCTTCTCGCCGTGCCTGGCGCACGTCGCGGTGGTGGCGCCGCCCGCCCTGCCCTCGCCCGCGCCCACCAGCGCCTGCTGCGCGGCGTTCCTGCGCGCCGTTTCCGCCGGGGACGGCGAAGGCGGCGGAGGGGAGGGATGCCTCTGCCACCTGCTCCGCGACCCGCTCCTCCTCGGCTTCCCCGTCGACGCCGCGCGCCTCGGCGCTCTCCTCCCCACCTGCGCCTCCGCGAAAACCTCCGCCGCCACGGCCGTCGAGGCCGAGGCCCTCTTCGCCGACAAGTGCCGAGGTGAGAAATCTGTCCCTTCGTGCTCCCTATTTATGCTCGTGCAATATGTATGCTCCGATCAATTCTCGTGCGCCATATGCGCGTGCTGTCGCGTTCCTGTTGTTGATCGCCGACCGAAACAAATTTTACTCTGCAAAGTCCTAACTACTGTTGTTCTCATTATCCTCGTACAACTACTTTCGTAATGGTTGGTTGTAATGCGGATTACTGACGAGCTCTGGATGCTACTAGGGATATTAGTACTTGCATTTCTGAACTAGTGGATGGGGGAGAAAGCGGGATTTTTCTTTTGTGGCCCAGACTTACTTCTGCATTTTTGCTGCGATTTGTCATGATTACCGTTCAGTTAAGCAGTTTGCTGGGTTGCCTGTTTGATAGTAGTAATTTCACAAAATATTGGCGATATTTATAAATAGCTAAGGGCTTCGTTACTTGGTGGTTTCTCTCAAAGAGTTCACAAAAGTCAATCATTAAATTCAATTAAGGGGGCAAGTATTAGTAGTACTGGCTAACTCCATTTGCCATTTGCCAATTGAAACAGAGCTCAAGTCACTGCCTGAGATGCATTTTACACCTCCATCGCCACCTCCCGCACCAAAACTTTCTCCAGGTAAATGTTCTGCTGCTTGTCTAATGATTCCATAGCTCGTCAAAAAAAAAATGATTCCATAAATCTGTGCCCAGTAATGCTATTTCGGATTTCGGTTGAATGAACCAATTGGCATTTGGGCAGACATGTCATATTTCTTTCCTCCCAAATGAAACTTGAACTTGTTTTATCTTGTGGTGCTCCATCCATTTCGTGCTCTATGCCGCAACTGTACAGGTTGAAATGATAGTAGAACATCTAATTTTGCATCGGATACTCTCTGCAGCCTCTGTTCTGTTTCTACTAATTGCAGGATCGAGTCTGTCTTTGTGATACTATCTGCTTTGCGTGCACTGCTCTTTTAGGTTGCAGCTGCACCTTCTATTTTGTTCACCTGAGCATTCCATTTTGGTCGACTGAACACCGCAAGTCCTGAATATCTTTCTTGAATCGTCGGTCGTACTTCGTGTGCACTAGTTAAACTGCTGTGTATGCCCTTGCAGCTGCCGTTCCAGAACCAGCGTCCCCGACTCCGAAGATGGAGGAGCATTCGACCTCGACGACGTCCATGTCGGATGATCGGTCGGGATCTGATGCCTTGTGTGCCTGCCGGGTCTTCCTTGTGGCCTTGGTCTTGGGAGCAGCAGTCTTGATCACGCTGCAGTTCTGATGGATGTTCGACCTCGCTCTTGAAAGGTCTTTGCCCTCGCTCTTGATACAATACTTGTGCGATTTTTTTTTAGAAAAGGAGGACGACCCCTGGCCTCTCTGCATCTGGACGATGCATACGGCCATTTTATTAATTATATTGGTATACCTGAGAACTCTTCCTGATCAGTGCAGTTTGTTCCGTGCGCATTTTGATGACCTGACAGCGCAAGTAATTGTTATCCGGTGACATAATCGTATAATTTCAAACATGGTACAGATTTATACAATGCAGTTTAGTTTCTCTTGCGATTTATTACTTTCTGTGAATCTGCATGCCATTCTCTTGCGCTCGCTGAGAGAGACGGAGAACTCACTGGAATTTATTTTCACTATACAAATATGCGCATTTGCACCACACGCACGAACAAATTCAAAGTTCAACATCAGTCGCATTTTTCTTTCAGAGTTACACATTTGAAATGAAGGGGAAAAAAATGAACAGGAGTAGCATCGTCAGCGGAATGAAGCATTACATACAAATTGGTTGCTGATCAGGTTCAGTCTGTGGACTGAATGTTTTCTGGGTACATTATATGAGCAATGTCAGTAGCCCTGCTGCCACGATCGAGGAGGCGAGGAATATGGAGGATATTCCACGACAGAGCTTCCGGTGGGCGGTGGACGGGTTGAACATGCTGTCACGCGGGTACATCTGCCCCGGCGTCCCCACTATGCCAAACACCGGCGCCGGCTGCACGTACGGGTACTCGTACGGCTCAGCCGGCGGTGGAAGGTAGTACACGGGCGTTGGTTCCGGCTCCGACGGCGGTGGGTAGTAGTAGTACACTGGCGTCGGCACAGGCTCCGGCGGAGGCGGGCAGTGCTGTGGCTTCGGCTCTGGCTTCGGCTCCGGCTGTGGCTCAGGCTCCGGCTCAGGCTCTGGTTCCGGCTGTGGCTCAGGCTCAGGCTGAGGCTTGGGCTTTGGCTCTGGCCGTGGCTCTGGCTCTGGTTCCGGCTGTGGCTCAGGCTCAGGCTGAGGCTTTGGCTTTGGCTCTGGCCGTGGCTCTGGCTCGGACGGTGGCGGGTAAGGGGCTGGGTGGTGCGACGGCATTGCCGGTGGCAGAGGGTGCGGATCCAGGTCGCAGACGCACATGAGGCACTTGCACTTGTCGTCCGTTGGTATGCCCATTGCAGGGGACACAACAACCAAAGACATGGATAGCAAGGCTATCATCATCCGGAGGGGCAGCATTTGTGTCAGATTGCTAACAGGCAGATCTCAACTAGTCTCAGTAGGCCGTGAATCCAACATCGCCTTATATATGAACTGGATTACCAAGCCTTAGTTGCTGGTGCATATCCTAAATTGGTATTGGTATGCTGGTGCAACTGCTGCTAATTTCTAGGGTTTATGTGTGATACACGCTCTGTTTCTGCAAAGCTAGGGACCCAACCGAACCACATATTAGTGCCATTTTTTTTATGGAAAAGGTAATGTAATCTGTTGGTTACGTTCACGCATCATTCGGCTTGGCAGAACCAGATAACAAGCGGGTGGACAAGCAGGTTCTAGATGAAAAACACGTACTCTTTACTGATTTTTTGTTTGTGCCAACTCCAACACGTGTCAGCGTGGTTGCTGTCAACTAGAAAACAGTGCAAAACATCACGTCTTCACTTCTGATTCTCATCTATGTACACCTACGATCTATCTAAGAAAAACTAACAATGGAGATCCTTTCGAGTTGCTGTCAACTAGAAATATCTACCGTCTTCTTTGTTCCGCTCATCCAGTGGGTTGATGTACCGGCTCCTGCTGTGTGCATCGCTAGAGCGCACGACGTTCCCTGTGAATAGCTCTCCCAGTCTCTGCAATTCAGTGTCTTCACGCCGGTGATCCTTGTAACCAGGATCGTACACCCACGGACGCATGAACAGATCGCGCGGGTGCTTAGCAGCCGGAGAAAGCCGTTTGGCTGAAGCATGCCGAGCTGCCGAACCCCTGAGGCCGTACGCGGGAGGGGGGTCGACGCTGCTGCTGCGCTCCGCCGCTGGGTGCGCTGAACCGCGTCGACGAACTGGTGCTGCTGAAGAAGCTGCTTGGTGGTGGCGGTTGGGGGGAGCTGAAATCCTGCATCATCCCGTCAAGCATGGATTGGAGTTCGCCCAGGGAATACACGGGCTCCTGCACCAAGTCAAGAGGGGGGGTTGTCAGTGATAGCTTCAGCCTTTCAGGCATGCAGCAGAACCAGTTTCTCAAGACATTCGGTTTGATCTACATGGATTTACGAAACTGTGGAAACAAGAAATGCTGGCGGTGGCATGCAACTCAATTTTTTCTTACAAAAATATCACGGTTGTTGTAGATTCTTCACGATTGTCATGATTGTTCTAGATCCTAACGTTTTTTTTTTTGTTTCCATAGTGACATCATTTCCCCTGAAGTTTATCTTCAGTCAGAAGGAAATAGGAGAACTGATTTACAGTTCAGACATACCAAACTTAAAGTAAGTAGACGAGTTGGGTTCAAACTCTAAAATCTCCACACTACAAGAAGCGAATCAAAGTTTGGCATGCATGATGAACATTAGTTCATTAATACGTACATACCTCTCTACCAACGGTGGCCATGAGCGAGAGCATCTCCTGAAGGAAATCATGGAAGCCCTGACAATGCAACACCGGAAACTCCGAGTTAATTAACGCCCATGGTCAATACGAATACGATACGAGCACGAGTAGCTCATTATTACGAGAAGCAAAATCATCAATCAATTACCTCGACCTCTTCTTGGTCGTCGTCGAGGGGGTCGTACATCCCGGCGTCATAGAGCTCCCTCCGCTTCTGATCCGACAACACTGCACGAGACCGACATTTCAAACGTTAACAAAAGCACCCAATGCACCTATATGGAACATATATGTAGAAAGAGAATAAGTACCCTGGTATGCCTCGTGTATCTTCTGGAACCTTCCCTTGGCTTCCTCCGCGATCGCCGGATCCACACGGCCATTGGCAATCTTATCCGGGTGCCACCTCTGCGCCATTACGGATCATCATAAGATAAACGTCAAACTCTGCTTCTACCGCTCAAACCGGAAGCACCCGTTAAAGAGATTGCTACTCACCATGGCGAGGCGGTGGTACGCGGCGCGTATCTCGGCGGCGGACGCGCCTGGGTGGACGCCGAGCACGGCGTAGTAGGAGGACTGGTGGTACTGCGATGGCGGCTGCATCCTCTCGTCTTCACTGCCTCGATCAAGCTACAAACAATCTCGTGATCTCGCGCTGGGGCGTTAGGGGTTCCTGCTACCGGTGTTCCGATGGCGACCTGAGACGAGACGGGGAGAGACAGCGAGGCGTCGGAAAGGAGGGGCGGGAGCGCGGCGTATATAAAGGCGCTGGGCTAAGTGCGGGAAAAGGAAAATATCCGCGTGGCCACCGAGGTGGTAGGAGGAGAGGAAAGGAGGAGATGATAGGCGAAGCATTGCGAAGTTTGAAGCCAGGTTGGGCTTGGGCGCCCCGCCCAGCGCGGGAAAATATCTCGCGTCGTGAAGCTTCTGGAGCGGCCGACCGTCGCCACCTCATGCTTCCCTCGTTCCTCGCGTGCGGACGGGGCCAAGATATTTTCTGCTGCCTCCAGTTTCTGTGGCTGCCGGTGCCGGTGGCCCCACATCGAGATACCGACCTATGTCCGGCGTGGTTTTGATCCGGTGGGACCCGGCGTGTGCATATGTGTCTCTCCAACTTTTTTTTGAGCTGCGCAGCTCAATGTTTCGTGCAAACACGACTGCTCTGACACCAACACGATATTTCCTTCTGGTTACTTCTTCGTGACTGGCTAAATATCAGAAACCTGCTTGAGACAAATTTTTTCTTCACTAATACACATAGCAGCGTATCATTTTTTTTCTGGACGTAGCAGCGTATCATTGCATTGATAGAGGATGAAGAGAGTACATGGTAGCAGCACAGCCACGTACACAAGAATGGCGAGGCCATGGCGCCGGAATGAGCAGAAGACAGGGGTTGCTCAGCCCCCAAACCTAAAAGTTTAGGTTACAGGAGAGATAGATGTGTTCATTCCTCGATTCCGCAAAAAAAAAAGATGTGTTCATTCCTCGAGCTCCTGCCACGGCCCAGGAGTGAGCTTCATCTTTGATTGCCACGATAAGAGAGGAAGATGATGGTGCGATTTTGTCAAAGATGACGGCGTTTTGTTGCCACCAAAGGGACCAAGCCGTGAGTGAGGCGACGGTGGCCACCCCGCGTCGCCGTGATGCCGGTGTATCTAGAAGAGCCAAGGAGAGCCAGTTGAAGAAGCTTACAGAGCCATCCGATCGGCGGACCAGCAGTGGTTCAGGGAGGCGAGCCAAATGAAAAATTGCACCGAAGTTGGAGCACCGGTCTGCCAGGCCAGACGCCAGAACTCTGAGGCAATGGAGCCATGAAAGAGCGTGCTGTAGCATGAGGAAGCCGAGTAGATACCATTGTCAGTCCAGCGCCAGCGGATCGAGTCGGGCCGAGGGGATAGGCCAACGTGTTTGAGACGACGCCAGAGCTCCACGTATTCCATTGTGGCGGCCGGCCCCACCGCGCCCTGGATGTCAGCGATCCAATGACGATCAGCAAGTTCCTGAGCAACTGTGCGAGAGCGTCTAGCTCTGCAGGTCACGAGAGACACCAGGGAGGGAGCGGTGTCGGTGATAGATCCCCCGTCAAGCCATGGGTCGACCCAAAAACGGCAGGAGGTGTCATCGTCAATCGTCCAAATCGTGGATGCTCAGAAGAACTGGAGTACCTCAGGGTCAGGGGGGTTGGAAGTGAGCCCATGGTCTAGAAGGGTCAGTAGCTTGGAGCCAAAGCCATCTGACGCGGAGAGAGATCCCGGTGCGGTGGAGATCACGGATTCCCAGGCCGCCTAGGTCGAGGGGGCGACAGACTCTCGCCCAGCTAACCAAGCATGATCCAGCGTGCGCATCCTTACGACCACGCCAGAGGAAGTCACGGAGGATACGGTTGGCCTTCTTGAGAATAGTGGGGGAAAGATCCATGGCAAGGAGGAGATGCACTGGCATGGCGTTCAAAACCTGTTGCACCAAGGCCAGACGCTCGCCGCGATTGAGGAGGGATGCCTTCCAGGTAGCGGGCTTGCACGAGAGCTTTTCGGTGAGCGGCTTCAAATGGGAGGTCGGCACCTTCCGGATGGAAAGGAGAAGGCCAAGGTACTGGATCGGGAATGCCGCGACAGGACACGCGAGCATCAAGCCAATAGAGTTCGAGATGGCGTCGGAGCATTGTATCGGCGCGGCGAGGCAACAACAAGAACAATAACAACAACATCAAAGCCCTTAGTCCCCAAACAAGCTAGGCTAGAGGTGAAACCCATAAGATCTCGTGACCAACTCATGGCTCTAGCACATGGATAGCAAGCTTCCACGCACCCCTGTCCATAGCAAGTTCTTTGGTGATACTCCAATCCTTCAAGTCTCTCTTAACAGACTCCTCCCATGCCAAATTCGGTCTACCCCGGCCTCTCTTGACATTCTCTGCATGCTTTAGCCGTCCGTTATGCACTGGAGCTTCTAGAGGCCTGCGCTGAATATGCCCAAACCATCTCAGACGATGTTGGCACGGCGAGGCACTTGGCAAAATTGGTGCGTAGGCCGAAGGCTGCCCCAAAGAGATCCAACAACCTAGTGATCATGGAGAGCTTAGAGGCCTCAGGGTGGCAAAATATTACCACATCATCGACGAATAGAGAAACGCTAGAAGTAGTGTGCCGATGCGTTAGTCGTTTGATAATCCCGGACTGGACAACGAACTAGAGAAGGGTGTTGAGAGTGTCGATGATCAATGCAAAGAGCATCGGGGAGATGGGGCCCCCCTGTCTGAGGCCTTGTCCATGGGTGTCGGTGTAAAATCCGGCAGACCTCGGGGTAGGGAGTCCCAAGTTGTGGATCTCGGATCGGTGGTAACAGGAACAAGGGAGACGATGTTTACCTAGCGTCGGGCCCTCTTGATGGAGGTAAAACTCTACGTCATGCTCTTGTTTCTATTGATGTAGATGTATCAAGTACAAGCTTGATCTACCTCGAGATCGTAAGTTGTGTTCTAACCCTAGGTCTAGGTGAATGTAATTGTGATTCGGTCCCCTCTACGGGCAAAACCCCTTCGCTTATATACACGCCACGTAGGGTATCTAGGGTTACATGGTCGGTATCCAAGGGGATCGCATGGAGGCGGCAGGAGATGTCTTGGAGTATATGTCAAGTCTTTGGCAGATGCAGTCTTGATCACGTCCAGGCGTGTAGCTTCGGAGTCCACCCAATGGAGAATGAGGCCCACAGGACCAGCCCAAGGACCACGGGCCGACTCGGTTGGCACCCCTTAGTCCAGGACACGTCAGTAGCCCCCGAACTGGTCTTCTATGCCGAGGACGACTTCCTTGATGTAAATGGCTTCGGATCCGAAGTCCTTGGCTTGGAAGATGAGTTCCCCTTCTCTGGCAATTTGAGATTCCTTCCCCTTAAAGGGTACTATGGACCACCCCTCAAAGGAGTAGCGCTCCCCAACCATGTCCTAGCCGAATTCTCTCAACGCCCGAAGATGCGAGGTTACTTAACCACGAAGGCCAGACGCATAGGTGTGAACCGTATTTTATAGTATGGCAACTTTATCTAAGCGGCACTACCCATGACTGGTCGTGCAGTTACTGCTCACCGGAATCCTGGCCTGAGGCAATCTTCTCATTGGTACATCTCATCAAAATGGAGATCGTGCCCGTTTTCTTAGGGATATCATTAAGATTTTGTTTCTCCCCGTACGCGCAACGACATCTTTTGCGAGGAGTGGCGATTTCACCAGCGTGACAGAGGGACTCTTGGCCTTTCACCAGCCTATAAGAGTAAAAAGATAGCAACGGCCAGAAGTACGCTCTCATTTCCCTCGCCCGCTGCCTCCCAAGCTCCAACACTCAGATCCAATCTCGCCTTCCTCCTTCGTAGCGCATTCCAGTCTCCGTCGCAGCAGTGGCCGACCCCAAACCTTAAGGGGCATTGGGCTGGTTCCTCCGTTACGGAGGGGACCAACCTCGAGCTGCGCAGCGCGGGTTACATCCCCACTCAGGTTGACACCCATGCATCAAACCCAAAACAACGGGTACCCGCTCCCAACCCAGTGGAGAGGGTGGTTTTCGCCCCCCACCTCGTCAGAGGTCTGGGGTTCCCACTGCAC
Organism: Triticum aestivum; assembly: GCF_018294505.1. NCBI lineage: Eukaryota > Viridiplantae > Streptophyta > Magnoliopsida > Poales > Poaceae > Triticum > Triticum aestivum. Next base: position 299,417,090 of record NC_057802.1, on the reverse strand, counting down.
CCCTTCATGCGCAGGGTCATGTTCTACTACGGGCTAGATTTCCATCATCTAGCCCCAAATTCCATCCTCCACCTTGCCTCCTTCATTACGGTTTGCGAGGCCTTCCTCCACATTGAGCCACACTTCGGCCTATGGCTGAAGATCTTTGGCGTCAAGCCAAAGTCTAGCAGCTCCAAGCTCGCGGAGTGTGGAGGTGCCATGATCAGCAAGAACCAGAAGGTTGGCAGGTTTAAAGGCACCTTCATAGAGACCGTCAAGGAGTGGCAGCGCGAGTGGTTTTACATCACTGAACCGCTTGCTGTTGGCCATGCTGAGGTCCCGGCGTTTTCGGCCGGGACTCCCAGGAAGCTCATGTCCTGGAAGAAGAAGGGTCTTGCCTGGGGGAACTGATAACCCACAAGTATAGGGGATCAATTGTAGCCTTCCTCGATAAGTAAGAGTGTCGAACCCAACGAGGAGCTAAAGGTAGAATTTATATTCCCTTCAAGTTCTATTGACCATCGATACAACTCTACGCGCACTTAACATTTGTTTTACCTATAACAAGTATGAAACTAGAAGTATGTGTGATAGGATAGGTTTGCAAGATAATGAAGAACACGTACATAAAAGCTAGGGGCTGTTTAGATAAAGAAACAATTAAGTTAGTTTTAGTAGAGAGCTTTTTGTCACAAGAAAGTTATTTGTCCCTAGGCAATCTATAACTAGACCGGTAATCATTATTGCAATTTTATATGAGGGAGAGGCATGAGCTAACATACTTTCTCTACTTGGATCATATGCACTTATGATTGGAACTCTAGCAAGCATCCGCAACTACCAAAAATCATTAAGGTAAAACCCAACCATAGCATTAAGTATCAAGTCCTCTTTACTCCCATATGCAACAGCCCCCTTACTCGGGTATAAGCTTCTGTCACTCTCGCCACCCACTATAAGAGAATCATGAACATATTGCAACACCCTACATCGGGAATCCCTCACGCTTGCACGACACAGAGGGCACCATAGGACAACACCAAAATAAAACATACAACTCAAACCAATCACGATCATCAATCAACCCATAGGACAAAACAGATCTACTCAAACATCATATGATAACCATATATCATTGAATAATAATATATATTGTTGAGAACCATGTTTAAGTAGAGATTACAGCAGGGAGAAGAGGTGTTACACCGCTGCAGAGAGGGGGATAAAGTTGGTGTTGATGGTAGCGAGGTTGTTGGTGTAGATCGTCGTCACGATCCTTGCCCTGGCGGCGTTCCGGCACCACTGGGAAAGGGGGGAGAGAGCCCCCCTCCTCCTTCTTCTTCCTTGACCTCCCGCTAGATGGGAGGAGGGTTTTCCCTCGGGTCCTTGGCCTCCATGGCGGGGGAGGGGCGGGAGCCCCTCCAAGATTGGATCTATCTCTCTGTTTCTTCTGTTTAGCGACCCTGTTTTCTAGCCTTTCACCGTTTCTTAAATTCCCGAAGATCCGTAACACTGATTGGGCTTAAATTTTGAGGGAATATTCTCCAGGATATTATCTTTCTTGCGACGAAAGAAGGGCTCCAACCGCCTTACGAGGTGGCCAAAAGCCCTAGGGGTGCACCTACCCCCTGGGGCGCGCCCTATGAGCTTGTGGGGCATGTGGACCACCTCTCACGCTGATTCTTCTTCCCAAAAATCACATATATTCCAAAAAAAATCCGTAAATTCTTATTGCGTTTGAACTTCGTTTGATATGGGTATTCTGCGAAACAAAAAAATATGCAACAAACAGCAACTGGCACTGGGCACTGGATCAATATGTTAGTCCCAAAAATAATATGAAATGTTGCCAAAAGTATATGTAAGTTGAAGAATATTGGCATGAAACAATAAAAGAATATAGATACGACGGAGGCGTATCAGCATCCCCAAGCTTAATTCCTGCTCGTCCTCGAGTTGGTAAATGGTAAAAAGATAATTTTTGATGTGGAATGCTACCTAGCATAATCTTGATCATATAATCTAATCATGGCATGAATATTTAGACATGTTACAGTTTTCAGGGTAGACCATTCAACCCAAATTTATTGATTCGACCCAAGGGGAGCCAAAGAATATTTGCAAGTATTAGCAGTTGAGCTGTCAATTCAACCACACCTGGAGAACTAAATATCTGTAGCAGAGTGATCAGTAGCACAATAATATGATAGTTTGATAGCAGTGGTAACAATAGCAATAGTAACGGTAACAGTAACACTAGTAGTTTTGTAGCAATTGTAACAGCAGCATCAACAACACTAGTAGTAACTTAGCAAAGATCAATATGCGGAAGTCGTAGGCATTGGATCAGTGATGGATAATTGTGTTGGATAACATTCATCATATAACAGTCACAACCTAGAGTGACATGGAACTAGCTCCAATTCATCAATGTAATGTAGGCATGTATTTCGTATATAGTCATACGTGCTTGCGATAAGAACTTGCATGACATCTTTTGTCCTACCCTCCCGTGGCAGCCGGGTCCATAAGGAAACTAAGGGATATTATTAAGGCCTCCTTTTAATAGAGAACCCGAACAAAACATTAACACATAGCAAATACATGAACTCCTCAAACTACAGTAATCACCGGAAAGAATCCCAATTATTGTCACCTTGGGGTATGCGGATCATAACACGTAATAGGTGCGTATAACTTGCAAGATAGGATCAAGAACACAAATATATTCATGAAAACATAAAGGTTTCAGATCTAAAATCATGGTACTCGGGCCCTAGTGACAAGCATTAAGCACAACAAAGTCATAGCAACATCAATCTCAAAACATAGTGGATACTAGGGATCAAGCCCTAACAAATTGACTCGATTACCTAGTAAATCTCATCCAACTCCATCACCGTCCAGCAAGCCTATGAAGAAATTACCCACTCCCAGTGGTGAGCATCATGAAATTGGTGATGAAGAATGGTTGGTGGTGATGATGGCGACGAATCCCCTCTCCGGAGCCCCGAACGGACTCCAGAACTAGCCTCCCGATGAAGAACACGAGGTGGCGGCGGCTCCGTATCATAAAACGCGATGAAACTTCTCTTATTTTTTTCTCGGGGAATAGGAATTTGTAGACTTGAGATTAGGGTCAGCGGAGACACGTGGGCCCCACAAGGCACCAGGGCGCGCCCAGGTGGCTTGTGGGTCACTGGTGACTCCTCTCCTATGGTTCTTCGCTCTAGTATTTTGTTTTATTCCATAAAAATCTCCAAAAAGTTTTGTCAATTCCAAGAACTTTTATTTCTGCACAAAAACAACACCATGGTAGTTCTAGTGAAAACAACGTCAGTTCGGGTTAGTTTCAATCAAATCATGCAAATTAGAGTCCAAAACAAGAGCAAAAGTGTTTGGAAAAGTAGATATGATGGAGACGTATCAAGTAACATCCACCCAAACATAACTAGTCTTAGAATGAAAACAAGTCCTAGCCAGAAAGTGTGCCAGCCTGTTTGCTTCCCTGGGACAGTGATTGAAAGAGATTGATGAAATACCATGACCCAAGTGAAAGCAATCAGCAACTAACACTGAATTAGGTCCTCGAATATCCATCTTTCTGTTGCATGCATCCATCAGTTCCAAACAGTCGGATTCCACTTCTACTTTTGAACATCCCATATCAGGTATCATTTGGAGCTATCTCCGTAATGCTAGTATGTCAGCAGCCTGTTCATTGTATGAATGATCAAATGTTTCAGAAGCTCCCGCAATTGCCTCCCCCGGCAGTTACACAGGATCGCCGCTACTGCACCCACACCATCCTCGAAGAAACACGCATCAGTATTTAACTTGTATGACCCCGACTGTGGTTTTTGCTATGTATTTTTCGGGATCAAAACATTCTGCTTCGGCAGGGGTGTATATTCTCATTCTACCTGGATTTGGTATTATTAGTCATATCTTATCGACCTTTTCAAGAAAACTGGTCTTCGGGTATCTAGGCATGGCTTATGCCACGATAAGTATAGGTGTTCTTGGATTTCTAGTTTGGGCTCATCATATGTTTACTTTGTGCTTAGACGTTGATATGCGTGCCTACTTCACTGCGGCTGCCATGATCATAGTTGTGCCCATAGGAATCAAAATCTTTGCTTGGATCGCTACATGTGGAGAGGTTCGATGCAATACAAAACAACCTTCCTTTATCGGAATCTATTCACAATTAGGATAGATAAAGTGCTACTTAAATCCACTTAGTAGTTGAAACTCGGAGAGACAGAGAGAGTCCTCTCTCATACTTGCCAATTCCAAGGCTGACCAACAAGGGAATTGGCAGGAACCAACCTTATTTGCCCCTCGAAAGAGTGAGTCTACTTAGCAAACTGGCAGGACGCAGAGATCGATTAAACAATATGCATATAGAGATTTGATGGTTGACCGCCGCCACCCTTGTCCTGCCCTGGCCGGGGAGGCAAAGGAGATTGCTATTGTCACCATTTCTCCCCGTGTATGTGAAAGAGAAAAAGTGACACACTTTTTGGATTTTTGGTCTGTGGCTGGTCGGGCCAAAGAATGGGAGTCAGCTTCCTTAAGTCTGTTCTTCCTCGGTAGCTCTGTGGTAGAGCGGTCGGCTGTTAAATGACTGGTCGTAGGTTAACTGTGATCGCTTAAATAGAAAAAGCTGAACTAGCGGCCTGCTTAGTTGACTCACCCTTCACGGCTTCCCGACGTTCCCACCAAATATACCATGCAGCTACCGCAAACCATTTCCTGTAAGCCCAATCGTCTAGGTACCGGTGATTTTCTTTGCGGCAGTCGCAAGATCTCCTCCATCACCACAGATCCTGATCGATCACTTTTTAGGGTTGTATCCACTACTTCATTCACACCCAATGACTCCCAGACTTTGCGAGCTCGTGCCCAAGTGAATACTAAGTGCCAGATATCTTTAGGCCCCTCTGGACACAAAGGGCACTCGGGACTAACCTTAATATGTTGATTCTGCAATATGGACTTCCCTAGAACCACTCCATGTAGTGCTCGCCGAACAAAAAAATTGACTTTACTCAGTACATGTAGCTTCCACAGGACATCCCAAACCGAATTATCTCTAGATGTTTGTGGTTGCTCTCGGCCCAATCTTGCTCCAAATTAATGCTCCCATTCAATATAGTACGCAGATCTCACTGAAAAGAAAAACGACTTTACGGCATGCCATGCTACAAAGTCCTCCGACAAGTGTCCAAACAATGGGATTTCCATAATTCTTTCTGCATCTACTGGCAGAAAGATGCTTCTGGTAAGAGCTTCATCCCATGAATGGGTGGCTGGGTCAATAAGATCTTCCACTTTCTCAAAAAGAGCTTGGGCCCTTCTGGTTAGAACCTTTCTTGTAGGGCTCTTTGATATCTATGGATCATTCTTGGATATTTATTTGAGATCCTGTACCCACTCTCCAAATATTACCCCTCTTGAAAGTTTGTAAACCAGCCACATTGCTCTGCCATGTGAAGGATGATTCCTTCTTTGTCCCTGCACTTAATAAGTTGTCGTCTGTATAGTTCTTAGCTCTAAGTACCTTTGCACACAACTTATCCAGATGAGTAATAAGTCTCCAACTTTGTTTTGAAAGCATGGCAAGATTGAAAGCTTCCAAATCATGAAAACCAATACCACCTTTGCATTTGGGTAAACACATTCGCCACCGTGCAAACCAATGCATCATCCCATGCTCTTCTGTGTCCCCCACCAGAGACTAGCCATGGCATCTGTGATATCTTTGCAAACCTTCTTTGGGATCTTGAAAACTGCCATGGAAAAAACAGGGATGGATTGGATTACAGCTTTCAATAAAATTTCCTTACCACCCATAGGCAATATTTTTTCCTTCCAACCTTTCAGACGGTTTATAATTCTTTCAACCAAATATTCAAAGCTTTCACTTTTCTCAAGACCAATCATAGATGGCAAACCTAGATATCTATCTGATATAGCTTCGGTCATAATATTCAGTTCTGCACATACTTGAGCTTTCACCTCCACACCAACATTTGGACTAAAGTATATGCTACACTTTCCATCACTAACCAATTGGCTCGAACTTGCACAATATTCATCCAACACCTGTCTCAATGAGGTTGCATTAGTCTATCTGCTCTCATAAGGATTAGGGAATCATCAGCAAATAATAAATGGGAAACTAATGGTGCATTTCTGCACACCCTAACACCTTCAATGACACAAACCTTCTCTTTTTGAGCCAACGCACTTTACAAGCCTTCTGCACAAATCAAGAAATATATGGTGATAAAGGGTCCCCCTGACGGAGTCCCCTGGGAGGCCCAAAATCTTCCGTCTCCTGGTCATTAAATCTCACCTTGTACTTCACTGAAGTCACACATGCCATAAGCAAGTCAACAATGTTTCTGTGAAAACCCAATTGCGCTGGCATTCTTTCTAGAAACTTCCATTCAACACGATCATAAGCTTTTTGCATGTCCAACTTAACAACACAATATCCAACCTTCCCTTTCTTCTTATTCTTTACTGTATGCAGGCTCTCATATGCCAGAAGGATGTTATCTGTGATAAGTCTACCTGGTACAAAAGCACTGTGTACAAGAGATATAATACCAACTAAAAAGATTTGAGTCTGAAAGCTATCATTTTTGAAATGACCTTGTATAGAACATTATAAAGGCTAATGGGCCTATATTGGTGATCATTTCAGGCTCATCTACCTTGGAATAAGGATGATCATAGTATCATTACAACCATCAGGTATCACTTTATTATAGATAGCATTAAGAACTTCTGTGGTCAACGCATCGCCAAGTATATGCCAACACTTTTTGAAGAAAACGGCATGTAATCCATCTGTGTCTGGTGCCTCCATGTCACCTATTGAGAATAGTGATTTTTTCACCTCCTCTGTGGAATAGGGCTTCATCATCTCCTCATTTATCTCAGTAGTAACACGAGGTATCACCTTTGCAGCAAGGCTTGGGTTTGGCTCATCAATTTCCATGGTAAAAAGTCCCGCAAAATATTGTGAAACTAAAGGGTTCAAATAAGTTGTACCTTCTCTCCACACTCCATGGTTGTCCCTTAATTTATTGATTTGCTTTCGCAAACAATGAGCAGATGCAAAATTATGAAAATATGAGGTATTCCGATCCCCATAACTCAACCTATTTATTCTACTTCTCTGCGCCCGGTATAGCTCTTCATGTTGCAGCAATCATTCAATCTCATTAGCAAGTTCCTTCTGCCTAGCCAGGTTCTCAGGCGATAGGACATCACGGGTGACCGTCTCTAGTTCACGTTGAATCTGTTTCAGTTTTTTTGTCGAGTTTCACAACACTGTTTTGTCCCAATGGTGCAAGGGCTTATGGACGTGTGAGAGTCTGCCTGCCAAGTCTAATGGACCATGTGGACTTGCAGCCTGCCACGCCTCCAGCACAACCTCGTTGATAATTGCTTCTTTGAGCCAGCGAGCTTCAAACCTCATAATTTTTGGTCCAAATGCCTCTTGTGGTACACTCATATATAGAAACAAGTAGTGGCCGGTGATCAAACTTGTGATATTCAAGATGCTCCACTATTGCTGTTGGAAATAAGTTATTCCATTCTTCATTAGACACCGTCCTATCCAAGCATTCTCTCATCAAACCATGGTGCCATGTAAATCTGTCCCCAACGTAGCCAACATCAGTTAAGTTCCAGTCATCTAATGCCTTTGTGAAAGAAATCATAAACTGATTTGGCCTGGGATTACCGCCTTCCTTCTCAAAATTATACATGGTCTCATTCATGTCACCCACCACCATCCAAGGGATATTCATCATCACATGCAACTCTCGCAGTCATTGCCATGTTAGGTGTTTATCAGCCCATTTAGGTTCACCATATATACATGCCAGCCGCCAGAAATTATCCCTGCCGCTACCAACAAAAACATCAATGAAGTTCTCTGTTTTATATCGTAATGAAATTGGCACCTCCTTCTTCCACAGAATTAAGTCACCACTCCGGCCATTGCTCTGGACAAAATACTTATGATCCATCTAAAGGCGTCGATGCATGCACTCCGCAGGGTATTCATCTAGATGTGTCTCTATTAGAAACAAATGTCAGGAGTCCTCCGCTTCTGCACACTCAGAAGCGCCCTTACTGTGGCGGCCTGTTGCAAGCCGCGACAATGCGAACTTAATATTTTCATCGCTCCGGTCAACCTGGTAATAGGAGCTACGTCCCTGATATGTCTCTATCGTATCTACTTTTCCTAACGATTTTGCTCTTGTTTAGGACTCTAATTTGCATGATTTGAATGAAACTAACCCGGACTGACGTTGTTTTCAGCAGAACTACCATGGTGTTGTTTTTGTGCAGAAATAAAAGTTCTCGGATTCAGACAAAACTTTTTGGAGAATTATTTCAGAATATATAAAAATGAGGGGGTGCCATGGCTGGCCAAGATACACCATGGCGCGTCAGCCCCTCGAGGTGCACCCTGGTGGGTTGTGGTCACCTCGTGGCCCCCTGACCCTAATTCCAACTCCATAAATACCTATTTTCAAAGAAGAAAATAGGAGAGGAAGTTTCATTGTGTTTCACAATACGGAGCCGCCGCCACCTCTTGTTCTTCATCGGAAGGCCAAATCTGGAGCCCGTTCGGGGCTCTGGAGAGGGGAATCTTCGGTCTTCGTCATCACCTACCCTCCTTCATCACCAATTCCATGATTCTCCCCATTGGGAGTGAAAAATTCCTTCGTAGGCTTGCTGGTCGGTGAGGAGATGGATGAGATTGATCATGTAATCGAGTTAGTTTTGTTAGGGCTTGATCCCTACTATCGACTATGTTCTGAGATTGATGTTGTTATGACTTTGCTATGCTTAATGCTTGTCACTAGGGCCCGAGTGCCATGATTTCAGATCTGAACCATTTATGTTTTCACCATTATATCTATGTTCTAGATCCGATCTTGCAAGTCATATTCACCTGTTACGAGTTATGATCCATAAACCCCAGTGTGACAGTAATTGGGATACTTTCCGATGATGACCGTAGTTTGATGAGTTCATGTATTCACTATGTGTTAATGCTTTATTCCGGTTCTCTATTAAAAGGAGGCATTAATATCCCTTAGTTTCCTTATGGACCCCGCTGCCATGGGTGGGTAGGATGAAAGATGTCATGCAAGTTCTTTTCCATAAGCACGTATGACTATTTACGGAATACATGCCTACATTATATTTATGAACTAGAGCTAGTTCTGTGTCGCCCTAGGTTATGACTATTATATGATGAATATCATCCAACAAATTCACTGATCCAATGCCTACGATTTTTCCACATATTGTTCTTGCTAAGATATTATTGCTATTGCTACTGTTACAAAATTGTTACTCATGTTACCGTTACCACTACTACTATTACCACTACTATCAAAACTATCATATTACTATGCTACTGATCACTTTGCTGCATATATTTAATCTCCAGGTGTGGTTGAATTTACAACTCAACTGCTAATACTTACAAATATTCTTTGGCCCCCCTTGTGCCGAATCTATAAATTTGGGTTGAATACTCTACCCTCCAAAACTGTTGCGATCCCCTATACTTGTGGGTTATCAAGACCTTTTTTCTGGCGCCGTTGCCGGGGAGCAAACTTGGAACATCACCACTAAGACATGATTATTATCTGAGTCACTTGGGATTTTTATCTGTTTATCACTATGAATAATCTGAAGGATACCAAAACCAAGATTTTCCCCCTCTAAGACGAGGGGAGCTAAGGAATTGCCATCAAGCTCTACACTTGATTCACCTTCTATTTTGAGTAAACTTGGAACATCACCACATGCTGTTAATCCTGATATGTCGCAAGTTACTGATGACGCTACTTTCGCTATGAATGATACTCATGATGATGCTAGTACCTTGCTTGATGATAATGTGCCACTAGGTGAATTTCTTGATGAAAAAATTGCTACAGCTAAAGATATTGAGATTGCTGAAACTGATGAAATTATTGAAACTGATGAAGTACTTGAAACTGGAGATCTTGAAACACCTATTAGACCTAGCTCTCCTAGATTTGAAATGCCTAAGATACCTGAAGGTTATGTTATGGATGAGGAGATATCTAGAGACTTTCTTGCTTGGAACGATAGAGATGATCTTAAGAAATTATTATGCAAACTGAAGGAAAAATCTTTGAATGCTAGAATGAAATGTGATCCTAAGTTTTCTACTTCACCTATCTTTGTTACCGATAAGGATTATGAATTCTCTATCGACCCAGAGCTAATTACTTTGGTTGAATCTGATCCTTTTCATGGCTATGAAACTGAAACTTTAGTGGCACATCTTTCTAAATTAAATGATATAGCCACTCTTTTTGCTCATGATGAGAAAATTCGCTATTACTATATCCTCAAATTATTTTCGTTCTCATTAAAGGGTGATGCTAACATATGGTACAATGCTTTTGCTCCTAGTTGTGTGCGTAGTCCCCAAGATATGATTTAATACTTATCTGAAAAATATTTTCCTGCTCATAAGAAAACAAGCTACCTTACAAGAAATATTTAACTTTGAGCAAATTGAAGAAGAGAGTCTCCAACAAGCTTGGGGGAGGCTTCTCCAATTGCTTAATGCTTTGCCTGATCATCCTCTTAAGAAAAATGAAATACTTGATATCTTCTATAATGGACTAACCGATGCTTCTAGAGACTTCCTAGATAGTTGTGCTAGTTGTGTTTTCAGGGAACGAACTGTTGAACAAGCTGAAGAATTATTGAATAATATATTGAAGAATTATGATGATTGGACTCTTCCTGAACCACCGCCTAAACCCACTCCAAAGAAGAGAGGTATTTTATTTCTCAGTCCTGAAGATATGCAAGAGGCAAAGAAACGTAAGAAGGAAAAATGTATTAAAGTTGAAGATGTTAAGAATTTACCACCTATTGAAGAAATACATGGACTTGATACACCACAACCATAGGTGGTAGAGGTAAATTATTTCATAAAGTTTGATGAAAGTGACATCCCTTACAATAAACATCCTAGTCAATGCTTGTATGAATTTGATAACTATATTAGAAAACAAGATCCCTTCAATGCAAATGTTATGAAACAATTGAAATACAACTATGATATGATTGCTCGCTTGAGTGACTTGTTATTTTGAATAACTAATGATGTCAGAGGTGTAGGAAAACATGCCTCTATGGTTCAAACCCAGTTAGAAAAAGTTGCTAAATCTCAAAGGGAATTTCTTAATGAAATGAATAATGATATGAATGACTATGTTGTTAGAGTAGCAACTAGAGGAGGCAAAATGACTCAGGAACCACTCTATCCTGAGGGGCACCCTAAAAGAATTGAACAAGACTATCAAAGAATTAACACTGATGCACGTAGTCCTTCTAAAAATAAAAATAAAAAGAAAAATGATAGGACTTTGCATACCTCTAGTGAACCTGAGAAAGAAAAACCTCCTGAAGATAGTAATGATGTCTCTATCTCTGATGCTGAAACTCAATCTGGTAATGAACATTCACCTAGTGATAATGAAAATGATAATGATGATGTTCATGAAGACACCCAACCAGACAATGATAAAGAACCAGATAATGATGTGGAAATAGAACCTGCTGTTGATCTTGATAACCCACAACCTAAAAATAAAAGATATGACAAAAGAGAGTTTGTTGCTAGAAAACATGGTAAGGAAAGAGAACCATGGGTTCAGAAACCCATGCCCTTTCCACCTAAACCTACTAAGAAAAAAGATGATGAAGAATTTGAACACTTTGCTGAAATTCTTAGGCCAGTCTTTTTGCGTACTCGCTTGACGAATATTTTAAAGACGCCCCCTTATGCAAAATACATGAAAGACATCATCACTAATAAGAGAAAAATACCTAAAGCTGAAATCTCCACCATGCTTGCTAACTATTCTTTTAAGGATGGAGTACCTAAAAAACTTGGAGATCCAGGAATGCCAACTATACTGTGCTCCATCAAAAGAAATTATGTCAAAACTGCTTTGTGTGATTTAGGAGCTGGTATTAGTGTTATGCCTTTCTCTTTATATAGAAGACTTGATTTGAATAAACTCACACCTACAGAGATATCATTGCAAATGGCTGATAAATCAACTGCCATACCTATCGGTATTGTGAGGATGTGCCCGTTGTTGTTGCAAATGTTACTATCTTAACAGACTTTGTTATACTTGAGATTCCCGAGGACGCCAACATGTCGATTATCCTTGGTAGACCCTTTTTTAATAATGTAGGGGCTGTTATTGATTACAATAAAAGCAATGTCACTTTTCATATCAATGATAATGAGCATATGGTGCACTTTTCGAAGAAACAATTCCAGGTGAATGGTATTAATGTTATTGAAAAATCTCCAACACTCACTATTGGAAGTTTTAAACTACCTCTACCTACTGCCAAAAAGAAATATGACATACTTATTGTAGGGGATATTCACATCCCCGTTGAGGTAACTTAGTGTTTTACGGAAGTTCTTCGGTTTCATGCTAATCGAAAGTGGTTGTTATAAGACTTGATCAACCTTTTTAATGGATCATTTTTTAGAAGTATGAAGTCGGTGAATTTAGTGAGCACAACTTTCTGTCCTTACCTTTTGTTTTCTATTTTTCTTAGTTAAATAAAATAAAATGCTATGTTTAGTGTGTCTGCTGAATTTTCTATGCAATAAAAAAGTGCTCAAAAATAAAAGTTCTCATAATGTTCTGAAATTTTAACACGATTTTTTTCTGATTATTTTCGAATTTTTGGTGCAAATAACATCAGAGGGGGGTTCACCTGGTGTCCACAAGACACCAGGGCGTGCCAGCAACCCCAGGCGCACCCTGGTGGGTTGTGGTCCCCACGTGGGTCCCCTCACTTATCCCTTTAGCCCATGTCATCTCCTACCTCCGGAAGAAATCACCATAGCTCTCTCTCTCTCTCGTGTTCCTGCTCTCAAACCTGCGGATGTCGATCTCTTTGCTCGAAGCTCCGTTTCCAAAACTATTTTGGGGGATTGCTACTTTGTATGTGACTCCTCCATTGCTCCAATTAGTTTTTTCTTTAGTGGTTTATATTTTGAATAATTAGCTACTCTTGGTGCTACTGTAGATGGGCTTGCATGTTGAATTCTTAGAGTTCCAAGTGGTTTGAATGCTTAATATAGCCTCTATGCATCCTTATGAGTAGTTGCTATCAATCTTATGAAGTTTTGTTGAAAAGAAATTTGTGGACTAAAATTTTCAGAACCTTATTAATAGGAATAAGATGAGTTTCTTTAGGAAGTTTTCTTACAAGAAGAATGCTAAGGGAGTCATTGGGGAATCATCGGGCAATGACCTCAACACTCCGAGAACAGTGGAGGTGCGGCCGTGCGAATGGCCGCATAATGCCTTCATGGAAGGGTTGGGTTCCATCAAGAGTTCGCCCAATTCATTGCAAATGTTGGGCCGACTGACTTCCTCGTCGCTGAGTGTGACCAACAACACCTACTTGCAAATTCCTTTGTGCAAAATTTTCATTTTCTGAGTAGGAACAATCCCCCTGAGGTGCAGTTTAATTTATACGCTGAAACCCGGTAGATACCGCTCACTCACTTTTGTGAATATGTTTGATCCCTTCTGATGGGGAATTACGGGATCCTAGACCGACAGAGTTTGAGGACTTTCTCCACACTTTGACAGTGGGGGATGAGAGAGGCGTGCCAGGCGCCACTCCACTAGTTTGCAGTTTTCCTCCTGTACATTACTTTGCTTTGTTCATCGCGAAGTGTTTAACTGCTAGGGAGAAGGTCGGTGCACTTAGTGCCCCCGACCTCGCTATTTTACGCCATGCACTACACAATGATCACACCTTTAGCCTAGGGGCTATTATTGCACGCCGTCTGCACCTTAACAGAACCAAGGGAAAAATTCGTGGTGGTTGAGGGAGTCCTGGACTAAGGGGTCCTCGGACGTTCGGCCTGTTGGACATGGGCTGGATTAATGGGTCGTGAAGATACAAGACCGAAGACTTTACCCGTGTCCGGATAGGACTCTCCTTGGCGTGGAAGGCAAGCTTGGCGATCAAATATGAAGATTCCCTTTCTCTGTAACCGACTTTGTACAACCCTAGACCCCTCCGGTGTCTATATAAACCGGAGGGCTTAGTCCGGATTGGGAGATAGTCATACAGGCTAGACTTCTAGGGTTTTAGCCATTACAATCTCGTGGTAGATCAACTCTTGTAATACTCATATTTATCAAGATCAATCAAGTAGGAAGTAGGTATTACCTCCATAGAGAGGGCCCGAACCTGGGTAAACATTGTGTGCCCCGTCTCCTGTTACCATCGACCTTAGACGCACAGTTTGGGACCCCCTACCCAAGATCCGCCAGTTTTGACACCGACATTGGTGCTTTCATTGAGAGTTCCACCGTGCCGTCCCCAAAAGGTTTGATGGCCCCTTCAATCATTCACAACAATTCTATCCAAGGAGAGGTCTTCCTCCCCGGACAGATCTTCGTGTTCGGCGGCTTCGCACTTCGGGCCAACTCGCTTGGCCATCTGGAGCAGATCGATAGCTACGCCCCTGGCCGTCAGGTCAGATTCGGGAGCTTGAACTACGTCGCGGATCTCCGCGAAGACTTGATCTTCAACGGATTCGAGACCACGGCAGTCGCTCCCCGTCACCACGATGAACATGACTTAAATTTGTCATCGGGCCATACCCAGGAAATTGCACGTGTAACCGCTCTGGCCTTAGATCTGGAGCAGATCGCGCCATCCGAGGACGGGAAGCTCAACCCCGCCACGGAAGCCGCAGATTCCGCGGCATTGGAGCCGCACACAGACCTAACCTCGGGTGATGTCTGTGTCACCGGAACCTCAGACTCGTTTCTGGCTATAAGTTCTGAACCATGTGTCCGCGTATGTCGAGCAGGATCGGTCATCCATCACCGAATTCAGCGCCGCGGACATCTTCCGGCACTCGCCTTTAGGCGACGTGCTGAACTCATTAAAAAATCTATCCTTAGCGGGGGACTCACAACCGAACTATATCCTGTTCGAACTGGAGGCTGATGACGGGGAATTTCGCTTCCCACCCTCCACCCACTACATAGCCACTTTCGAGGACTTAACCGACGTGCTCGATTACGGCTCCGAAGACATCGACGGTATGGACGACGATGCAGATGAGGAGCATGGCCAAAACCCGCCGTTTACCGAACGTCGGACGGTCACTTCTTCCTACAACGTGTACGTGGTGGATATACCTAAAAAACCTAACGACGATGACAAAGAAGATCCAGTCGAGGATAAACCTCCTGGGACACAGCCTAAGCGCCGGCGTCAGCGGCGCTACTCTAAGTCACGTCGTGCAAAAGATAACAATACCGGCACCGAAGAAAATAATACTCCGAACGACGCCGAAGACAATGAAGACCCTGTAGAGGCGACTTCCGAACAGGAGGAACAGGAAAACAGGCAAGTTAGCCCTGATGAGCAGGCCATACACAACGACTCGGAGGACAGTAATTATCTTCCGCTCTTCGAGGATGAGGTGAGCCTCGGCAACGAGGATTTCATCGTGCCTGAGGAACCTCTAGAGCAGGAGCGCTTCAAGCGCCAGCAAATAGCCACTGCAAGGAGCCTGAAAAAGAAGCAGCAGCAGCTTCAAGCTGACCAAGATCTGCTCAACGACAGATGGACTGATGTCCTGGCGGCCGAAGAATACGGCCTCAAGCGCCCAGCCAAGAGTTACCCGAAGCGCAAATTGCTACCTCAGTTCGATGAGGAGGCGCCGGAGCCCGTACCTCCCTTGCGCAACGCGGCCGACCGACCACCACGCGGTCAGGACAATGCGGCTGACCGACTACCACATGGTCGGGATAAAGCGGCACCTCAAGCCGAACAGCAGCCCGCCCCACCTCAACGTAAAAACAGAGATAAAACAGCTCGGGGATATACATATGAACTTCGGCAGGACCTGGATAGTAGAGCAGGACATACAAGATCGATCTACGGATCGCGAGGACGTACCTCGACACGCGACGACGACTATCTATTCGGACGTGACAAACCTAGTCACGCCCGGGCCGAAAACCACAGACGGACTCCATCAGAGCTACGTCGCGATGTGGCCCGATATAGAGGCTCCGCACACCCTCTTTGCTTCACTGACAAAGTAATGGATCATGAATTCCCAGAAGGGTTTAAACCCGTAAATATTGAATCATATGATGGAACAACTGATCCCGCGGTTTGGATCAAGGATTTTATTCTCCACATCCATATGGCCCGCGAAGATGACCTTCACGCCATCAAATACCTCCCACTCAAACTCAAAGGGCCAGCTCGGCACTGGTTAAACAGTCTGCCTGAAAATTCCATTAGCAGCTGGGAGGACTTGGAAGACGCCTTCCGCGACAACTTCCAAGGAACATATGTCCGGCACCAGATGCCGATGATTTAAGTCACATAGTTCAACAGCCTGGAGAGTCAGCCAGGAAATTCTGGACTAGGTTCCTAACTAAAAAGAACCAGATCGTCGACTGTCCGGATGCCGAAGCCCTAGCGGCCTTTAAACATACCATCCATGATGAATGGCTCGCCCGCCACCTCGGACAGGAAAAGTCGAAGTCCATGGCAGCCCTCACGGCACTCATGATCCGCTTTTGTGCCAGTGAGGATAGTTGGCTGGCCTGTAGCAAAAACACAGCAAGTGAAACGGGCACCACTGAGGCCAAAAATAGCAACGGCAAGCTCCGCCGCAGCAGACACAAACGCCGAAGCAATGGTGACAACACCGATGACACGATAGTCAACGCCGGATTCAGTGGCTCCAAGTCCGGTCAGCGGAAGAAGCCATATAAAAGAAACAATCAGGGACCATCCAGCTTGGACCGCATACTCGACCGTCCGTGCCAGATCCATGGCACCCCAAACAAACCAGCCAATCATACCAACAGAGATTGTTGGGTTTTTAAACAGGCCGGCAAGTTAAACGCCGAGAACAAGGAAAAGGGATCGCAAAGCGAGGATGATGACGAGGAGTCCCGGCAACCGAACACTAGGGTACAGATGTCAGGACCCCGATTCCACGTCACATCGATCTAGCCGGTAACACCTGATATCACTTTGCGGCCTCACGCACGGTATTCCCACGGGTGTCGCCTTACCATGGCCCGGGACCGTTTGCGCCTTTTGGCTCACATATATGATAGTGTCGCTAGCATCCATATGACAGAGAACCCGGGCCGACATGACTAGTCGTGAACCCAAAGTGGCACGAACTTATGGGGACAGGCATACATGAATCAACATCGAGCATGTCGGTCAGCAGCGTGCGAATCCGGGCTGTAGCACTGGGCTAACAGGACTCCGAGAACCCGGGCTATAGAAGGCTAGGCAGGACTCTGGATGTCACCGCGTGACATTTCCCCGAAGGGGCAGACACAGGAACGAAGTGAATCACATGCCGGCCAGTGAATTGTTCCGGAGCAGTAGTGCTGGGCTAGCAGGACTCCGGTGAACCGGGCTGTAGCGGAGTACTATGGCTCATGGAAGCACAAGACTACATTTCCCCATAAGAGAGGCTACCAAGGATAAACAACTAGGTTGTCGGATCCCACACACACCAAGCATTTCAATCATACAC
Organism: Triticum aestivum; assembly: GCF_018294505.1. Classification (NCBI taxonomy): domain Eukaryota; kingdom Viridiplantae; phylum Streptophyta; class Magnoliopsida; order Poales; family Poaceae; genus Triticum; species Triticum aestivum. The sequence continues at coordinate 299,399,425 of NC_057802.1, read as the reverse complement.
ACAATATGCTCGATATGTGTAAATACAACATGGCATCACAACATAACTCTACGACTCAAGTATTTATTCATTAGGCTCCGAGGAGCGAGATATTACAAACATTGGTCTCATGACCCAACATTCAGAGCATACAAGTCAAAGCACATGCGGAAGCTTAACATGTCTGAGTACAGACATCTACAAATGAAAAAGGCTGAGAAGCCTGACTATCTACCAGATCCTGCCGAGGGCACAAGATCGTAGCTGAGGTATCAAGCTAAACGTCGAAGTCCACACGAAACTACTAGCGACACTAACATCTCTCTGCAAAACATAAACTAGGCAAACGTGAGTACAAATGTACCCAGCAAGACTTACATCAGAACTAACTACATATGCATCGGTATCAACAAAGGGGGTAGCGGAGTTTAACTGCAGCAAGCCAGCTTTGACTCAGTGGCTAACCTGAACTACGACTGCAAGCAACTCTTTTGAGGTGGCGCACACGAGTCCACATATTCACCATATCAATACACCACTATGGATCCGCTCCCGTCTCCCTACGAGAAGGCCATCCATAGCACTCACGCTTATCTTGCGAGTTTTAGAGTATCCACTTTCACTTGTCTATGAACTGTTATAGGCAACCCAGAAGTCCTTTACCGTGGACGCGGCTATTCGAATAGATCATTTATAACCCTGCAGGGGTGTACTTCTTCACACATGTTTCCACCACTTAGCGTCTGCACACGACATGTGCTCGGCAGACTTCAAGCAAAAGCCGACGTGGGTGTAGACCACGACCTAACTAACCACACAAGTCTCTAGTCCAGGTATATCGCCTATTCGGATTCCATCCGCGAGGAGATCCGGCCGGGTTTCGCTCACAGCCCCAAACGATGTGTACAGGGTTCCCGAGACACCAAACGGGCGCCCGGTACACCGTGCCACAGTGTATCTACCGCATCATAGCCCACCCCTAGGGTCAGCGCTACGCACGGCCTCCAACACATATCCTACAAACACCAGAAACTAGTTGCAACTCCTGGAGAGAGATCAAGGCGATTAATAAGTCGAGAGAGTCAATTAAGGATCCCAATGTGTGGTAGTAACTGTTCATGGATCACAAACACAGAACTCAGTTCCTGAGGACGGTTTCAATGAGACAACCCACCATGTACTCCTACATGGCCTCTCACCGCTACCTTTACCAAATCGTGTTCACACACTTAGCTCTCAACAGTAACACATCCTCACCACATTCCAATTCATCCCCTATGAATCAGACCTGACTCAACTCTAAGCAGTAGCAGGCATGACAAACAAGCATGAATGAGTAGGCACATCAGGGCTCAAACAACTCCTACTCATGCTAGTGGGTTTAATCCATTTACTGTGGCAAAGACAGGTCATGCAGAGGAAAGGGGTTCAACTACCGCAACATGTAATAGTTGAATCATTGTTGTCTTAATGCAGTAAAAGAGAGCAGAAGCGAGAGAGTGGGATTGTATCAGAATGAACAAGGGGGTTTTGCTTGCCTGGCACTTCTGAAGATAGCATTGAGTATTCATTAGTGTCAACGATCACACCGTCGGAACAACGTCTACCGAGGGGGAACAACACCGGCAACAGAGAGGAAACACAATCAATGCAATGCAACAATATGATGTATGAATATGACAGGGTAAAATGAGTGTGTTGGGCTAATGCATCTGCAAACAGGGTGGTTTGAGCTTATTTGAACCAAAGATTCAAATACAAACCTCATTTATGAACTCATATGAGTGCATTATCATGTTTCATCTAAACAGCAAGGTTAGGTTGATCTAACATGCATGAAACCAGTACAGATGGATAGATTGGATTTTTCTGATCATTTTTCATATATAACTTATTTCATTCTAAGTTACAGATTAATTTCTATGAATTTTAGAAGTTCTAGCTATTTTCTGGAATTTCCTGAATAAGAATAAATCCAGAAAATAATTAACTGCGTCAGCACTGCATCACTGTGACGTCAGCGGTCAACGGGGACGGTCCAGGTCAAACCTGACCAGTGGGACCCACTGGTTAGTGACCCAGTTAACTAACTAAGTTAGTTAGCCCTAACTAACTGGGCAGGGACTGAAGTAACTAACCTAACTAGTTAATTCGTGCTAACTAGAGTAATTAGTCGGGCAGGGCCCGCAAGTCAGTGAGAGAGAGGGGGAAGTCAAACCGGGCAGTGGGGTCAACCCACGCCGGTCAACGGGTCAGCGGTCGTCGGCATTTAGCCGCCGGCGTGTCCAGACGCGGCGGTGCGCTGCGGGATTCGCCTACAGAGCGTCGTTTGGCGCGCGGAGCACAGCTACGGGATGCGGACGCTCTTCCGCATCCAACCGTGGTGGTGGCGCGGCCGGGGAGTGGCCGAAGTGGTGCTGGCGACGAGCTCGCGCGGCGGCGTGCTACGGTAAGCAAGGGGGCGGCGTCTACAGCGAGCAAACGAAGCAGAGAAGAGGGGGGGTTCGACGCAGGGTCTCACAGCGGTTGCAGCGGGCGTCGAAGCAGGCTCGGGGAAGGCCGGACGGCGACGTACGGGCGCCGGCGATCTCGGTTGCCCGAGGTAGAAGACGACCGCGGTGACGGCGTTCGAGGGCATCCGGCGGGGCGTGGCTCGGTGAGGGGGTCGAGGACGACGTCACGGAGCTCGTGGACCAGTCGGGGAAGCGGGGGAGGCCGGTGGTCGCGGCAACGACGAGCGGCGGCGACGATGGCGCTCGGGTGCGTGCGAGAGGAGAGCCAAAGGAGGGAGAGGAGCTCGGGGAGAGAGTGAGAGAGGTCCAGGGGGTGCGTGGCCGCACCAGGGAGGGCCAGGACGAGGCGGCAAGCAGGAGGTGGCCGGGGCCGCGTGCGCGCGCGCGTCGGGCACGCGCTTGTCCTCCTGGCAGAGGAGGAATATGACAGGGAAAGAGGCGGTGGTGGGCTGGGCCGGCCAGCTACAGTGCTGGGCCGGTTGGTGGGCTGCGCAGGTAAGCCAGGTGAGTTCTAACCCTTTTCTATTTTTGTTTCTGTTTTCTAATTTGCAGTTTGTTTTTATCCAGTTTTGAAAACCAAATCAATTTTATAAATCCTGAAAATATTCAGGAGCACTTTCTGAATTATTTCAGTGGCCCACAAATAGTTCAAACATTATTTGAGCATTTAAATTATTTATAGTGTTTAAATGCCCAAATTCAAATAGTTTATGATTTAATTCAAAAATCCAGGAATGACCTATAAATATGTTCATCATTTTTGGCACAGGTTTTCACCTTTATCAGAAATCATGAACATTTCCAAAGGGCATTCTGGGTCATTGAAAAATATTTTATTTGAACCTATTTGAATTTCATTTGGTGCTAGGGTTTACCAATCCCCATTTCAAATTAAAGAAGTAATTTAGACATGATGCATGGATGCTTGTGCCACTAATTGCAAACAATGCTAGGGATGTGACAACTCACCCCCACTAAACAAGAATCTCTTCCCGTGATTCAAGACGTGAGGTAAGAAGACAGAGGGGACACAAAGCTAACACGATCTTCATGATCCAACTGTCTTTCTCGAGGATGTTGATTCATTGCATCACCTTGATCTCGACGTCTTGCTTTGAGTACTACATCCAACATGACAACGAGTAGAAAGGGAGATTTTTAGAAGAATCAATCTTCCTGGGGTTCGAGCAACTTAGGATCATCTTAATGATCACAAGATCAACTCACGGGATGTGACATAGAAACATCTCTGGAGCTGAGAGGCAAAACATGCATCTGGAGGGACGGAAGAAACAATTTGACGAGGGTTTCAAGTAGCGAGGAAAATTTTGCCATGATTCCATAACGGGGCACCTTAGGGTAGGTGACTCACAGAATTATTCCCTCAGGTGGCAAAAAGAATTACTTTTGATACATAGATCATTGGAACTCTTCTCACCAGCCTGAGGCAATTTACGAACGATCGTTTGACGGAGTTCGGGAGAACGACACACTCGGGCTAGAATGGATGAAGCGGACTACCTTATTGAAGACAACGCAAGGGATGATTTTGCTTGCGCGTGCTCTCAAGAACTTGAGCATTTCCATACTCATCAAGGTCTTACCAACATCCGTGTCAGGGATCCTGGCAACACATCATACTACCATGATGAATAGTGATGGACAATGCAGATGTAAAGGAAGACAACACTTTCTCATATTTCACCTTAGCGAGGCCAAGGGAACGAAATCCAGATGATCGACCGAGAGACATTTAGCACTCCGCTTCTAATGTTCTCCTTGATGTGCTAGTGTAACCCATTTATAGATATGGTTTGGTATCTAGGACACCAAGTAAAAGGTTGGACTTCGAGAGCGCAAGAATCCATAAGGAATAACTACGGAAGTAAATCCTACGGAATCCTTATGGGGAGGTGGTCAACTTCCTCAATCAAGATACTATGATAATAGGTCTTCTGGCTGGGTGTGTTGGCCACGACATCCACTTTACCGGGTTACAGAGACCAATATTATAGTTCTTGGGAAACGTTCCAACCATCATATATGCCTGAGATTCAGATCTGGTTGTTAACATAACAGTTCGGACAACTTGTCTGAAAAGGAAAGGTTGCAACACAAATCGACGAGATGACGTTGCGAGATTCTCGGGAAATGAACTACGATAGCAAGCTCCAAAACATGAGCGGGTTCTGCTACAAACATGTGAACACGCTGCCCCAGACAAGCATGGACACAGAGTAGTCTTACAATAAAACACTACCGAGTTCTGGTAAGGAACCATCATCGAGAATATCGAAGTCCTAACATAAGTCATGATTCTTAAGAAGGAACTTCTTATCCTTGAGCAAGTCAATCAGTGGCTTGGTGTGCTAGGAACACCTATAGAATGGAGGCGGCCAACCTATCAAACCATAGAGCACTTCGCACGTGCATGACTAACTTGGGATGATTCCAGAGGGCAAAAATAAACTTTCTCGAATTCACGGCGGCAACTTGCATCGATTGCACGTGAACCAGAGGAAATCACTTCTTCCATCCGAATATATGCTTCATGAACGGGACATGAAGATAATGCTTATAAAAGTTTCCAATACTAGCTGGATGTTCTGCACGAATCATGGAGACGAAGAATAACGTTGCTGATGGGCTCAACAACAATTCATCCGGGTTTCCGTATAAGTGGAATTCCACAATTAGGTGAACAAGATGATAACATTGGTCAGACCCAAAAGATGTAATGGTGTATGCTCGAGGGATCAACCACGAGTAATACAACATTACGAACATCGTTGGTTCTGATTTGACTTGATGATAGCCCATACTCAAGTCAAAGTTTTGACAAGGCAATAGATCCAACAACTGATCACGAGGCCCAATCGATGGAGATATCATCTTTCTTCAACACACACACACACACACAAAAGATATCCCTTAACATGAACTAAGTCAGACAAGCTTTTATCTTCCAACTCTCCAAGTTGTTGTTTAGCTTAACCAACTAGCTCAGGGGTATCCAACACAGATTCTTGGAGAAAAGGCGTGGCTACAAGAAACCAACTTGATCACGAACTCAACATAGCGGTCACGTGACAACCTGGTAACACTTCCGAGAAGATATTCGGAAAATCACGAACCACCGATATGTCACTAAGCTCGAGAACAATCTTGCTTTTCAGGGCAAGATGATATGGTCAAATAAGAAAGGGATTGAATAATCCTAACTCATTGATCGAAGGGTGCACCAGAAATAAGGACTAGGTAGCACGATAAACCTTAGGGTGATGATTCAATAATCAACACGCTAAGGATAAGATTATTGTCCATTAACTACCAAGCAACACAGTTGCTAGGAGTATTGATTTAACACATCATGATTCACTTGTCGACATTCCGGTTGCGACAACACGACACCGAGGAATGAATAATGATGGCGGGAAGTATCACTATGTCAAGAATTCATAAGAGAAAGTGCAATTCTCATGACATTCCCGACATAAAGATGGTAACACTCCAAGGTAGAACAGAGCAAAAGCTGGATTGGCATTTTGATCCACGGAATACAACTACTTTGACCCAATCCTGGATATGGATGAGGTACTGGAGTTTGTTTCTCCTGGTCATTCCGGAATAGAATGGCCTGACGGACCACAAGAATAATTAGGCATCGATGAATGAATGCATGCATACTCTTGACTATCAATTGATACACGGGGGCCGGAATACAACTAAAGAGGGACAACTCAAAGGAACATATAACTTTCTGAGTTGTGGATGCATAGATTAGTATGTCGAATCAAGTTTAACAGGTTCCTTCCGGATAACTCATGCAGAGAAGGTAGAACTAACAGAGTCACAACATAGAATCGATAACTCGTCAAGAGCACTCTGGTTGTGATCTTTTGGTTCAAAAGAACTTCTGCCATAAGCAGTTCATGGTATTTGGAAGAAGGGGATACCACGGACCTCGAGGACTATCGCAAAGGTTACTAATATCCTAAAGGTACGAGCAACACTATCAACACGAGGTAAGTAGAGTGAATCTTGGGTCAAGAACCCAAGAGTAGAATACCTGCTACTAGATGGCATCACGAGATGCTTTCGAGATTGGTGGCCAGAATCATCACACCTGGAACACAAAACATGGCTAGATTACTGGGTGACTCCCTAAAACACCTAGGGTCATAATAATAGCTCCAACATATATGTCGTGGCAACTGAGTACCTCAACTCACCGATTAGTGTGATTAATCTGGCCCAAATGGACATCAGGAACATGGAGGAATGATTGCAAGTGCATCAGACTATCTAGAAACCTGGGATGACTCGGACAGCATAACGGCTGTAAATGCTCAGAAAAAGATTTGAGACATTCACAAGGATTTGCATAGTCACTTAACAACATCATATCAAGGTTCTGGTTCAACTGACAACATACTAAAAGTAGTAGAAACTGAATTGAGGCCTAGAACCAACAATCCTACAAGTCTCTATCATAGTAACTCGTCATCCAAATACATAGATGAGAAGGCCTAGTTCTTAATCCCCATAGAAAAGAAGAGGTTGACTCAGATCAGAAGGGCATAAGGTATAAGGAGTAAAAAGAGCCTTACGTTCCCTTCCACAATCAATTCCCTTACATAACTAAAGAATTTCTAGACTCAACTTCGACCAGTTTGGCTTGGTAATCCTACAGGCAGTCAGGCTTTGATACCAAAGCTGCCAGGACCCCGATTCCAAGTCACATCGATCTAGCCGGTAACACCTCATATCACTTTGCGGCCTCACGCACGGTATTCCCACGGGTGTCCCCTTACCATGGCCCGGGACCGTTTGCACCTTTTGGCTCACGTATATGATAGTGTCGCTAGCATCCATATGACAGAGAACTAGGGCCGACATGACTAGTCGTGAACGCAAAATGGCACTAACTTACGGGGGACATGCATACATGAATCAACATCGAGCATGTCGGTCAGCTGCGTGCAAATCCGGGCTGTAGCACTGGGCTAACAGGACTCCAGGAACCCGGGCTGTAGCAGGCTAGGCAGGACTCTGGATGTCACCGCATGACATTTCCCCGAAGGGACGGACACAGGAACGAAGTGAATCACATGCCGGCCAGTGAAGTGTTCCGGAGTAGTAGTGCTGGGCTAGCAGGACTCCAGTGAACCGGGTTGTAGCGGACTACTATGGCTCATGGAAGCACAAGACTACATTTCCCCATAAGAGAGGCTACTAAGGATAAACAACTAGGTTGTCGGATCCCACACACACCAAGCATTTCAATCATACACACAATATGCTCGATATGTGTAAATACAACATGGCATCACAACATAACTCTACGACTCAAGTATTTATTCATTAGGCTCCGAGGAGCGAGATATTACAAACATGGGTCTCATGACCCAACATTCAGAGCATACAAGTCAAAGCACATGCGGAAGCTTAACATGTCTGAGTACAGACATCTACAAATGAAAAAGGCTGAGAAGCCTGACTATCTACCAGATCCTGCCGAGGGCACAAGATCGTAGCTGAGGTATCAAGCTAAACGTCGAAGTCCACACAGAACTACTAGCGAGACTGACGTCTCTCTGCAAAACATAAAATAGGCAAACGTGAGTACAAATGTACCCAGCAAGACTTACATCAGAACTAACTACATATGCATCGGTATCAACAAAGGGGGTAGCGGAGTTTAACTGCAGCAAGCCATCTTTGACTCAGCGGCTAACCTGAACTACGACTGCAAGCAACTCTTTTGAGGTGGCGCACACGAGTCCACATATTCACCATATCAATACACCACTATGGATCCACTCCCGTCTCCCTACGAGAAGGCCATCCATAGCACTCACGCTTATCTTGCGAGTTTTAGAGTATCCACTTTCACTTGTCTATGAACTGTTATAGGCAACCCAGAAGTCCTTTACCGTGGACACGGCTATTCGAATAGATCATTTATAACCCTGCAGGGGTGTACTTCTTCACACATGTTTCCACACTTAGCGTCTGCACACGACATGTGCTCGGCAGACTTCAAGCGAAAGCCAACGTGGGTGTAGACCACGACCTAACTAACCACACAAGTCTCAAGTCCGGGTTTATCACCTATTCGGGTTCCATCCGCGAGGAGATCCGGCCGGGGTTTCGCTCACAGCCCCAAACGATGTGTGCAGGGTTCCCGAGACCCCAAACGGGCGCCCGGTACACCGTGCCACGGTGTATCTACCGCATCATAGCCCACCTCTAGGGTCAGCGCTACGCACGGCCTCCAACACATATCCTACAAACATCAGAAACTAGTCGCAACTCCTGGACAGAGATCAAGGCGATTAATAAGTCGAGAGAGTCAATTAAGGATCCCAATGTGTGGTAGTAACTGTTCATGGATCACAAACACAGAACTCAGTTCCTGGACGGTTTCAATGAGACAACCCACCATGTACTCCTACATGGCCTCTCACCGCTACCTTTACCAAATCGTGTTCACACACTTAGCTCTCAACAGTAAGACATGTTCACCACATTCCAATTCATCCCCGATGAATCAGACATGACTCAACTCTAAGCAGTAACAGGCATGACAAACAAGCATGAATGAGTAGGCACATCAGGGCTCAAACAACTCCTACTCATGCTAGTGGGTTTCATCTATTTACTGTGGCAAAGACAGGTCATGCAGAGGAAAGGGGTTCAAGTACCGCAGCATGTAACAGTTGAAGCGTTGTTGTCTTAATGTAGTAAAAGAGAGCAGAAGCGAGAGAGTGGGATTGTATCGGAATGAACAAGGGGGTTTTGCTTGCCTGGCACTTCTGAAGATAGCATTGAGTCTTCATTAGTGTCAACGATCACAACGTCGGAACAACGTCTACCGAGGGGGAACAACACCGGCAACAGAGAGGAAACACAATCAATGCAATGCAACAATATGATGTATGAATATGACAGGGCAAAATGAGTGTGTTGGGCTAATGCATCTGGAAACAGGGTGGCTTGAGCTTATTTGAATCAAAGATTCAAATACAAACCTCATTTATGAACTCATATGAGTGCATTATCATGTTTCATCTAAACAGCAAGGATAGGTTTATCTAACATGCATGAAACCAGTACAGATAGAAAGATTGGATTTTTCTGATCATTTTTCATATATAACTTATTTCATTCTGAGTTACAGATTAATTTCTATGAATTTTAGAAGTTCTAGCTATTTTCTGGAATTTCCTGAATAAGAATAAATCCAGAAAATAATTAACTGCGTCAGCACTGCGTCACTGTGACGTCAGCGGTCAACGGGGACGGTCCAGGTCAAACCTGACCACTGGGACCCACTGGTCAGTTACCCAGTCAACTAACTAAGTTAGTTAGCCCTAACTAACTGGGCAGGGCCCACTAGTCAGTGACTGAAGTAACTAACCTAACTAGTTAATTAGTGCTAACTAGAGTAATTAGTCAGGCGGGGCCCGCAAGTCAGTGAGAGAGAGGGGGAAGTCAAACCAGGCAGTGGGGTCAACCCACGCCGGTCAACGGGTCAGCGGTCGCCGGCGTTTAGCCGCCGGCGAGTCCAGACGCGGCGGTGCGCTGCGGGATTCGCCTACAGAGCGCCGTTTGGCGCGCGGAGCACAGCTACGGGATGCGGACGCTCGTCCGCATCCAACTATGGTGGTGGCGCGGCCGGGGAGTGGCCGGAGTGGCGCCGGCGATGAGCTTGCGCGGCGGCGTGCTACGGTGAGCAAGGGGCGGCGTCTACAGCGAGCAAACGAAGCAGAGAAGAGGGGGGTTCGACGCAGGGTCTCACAGCGGTTGCAGCGGGCGTCGAAGCGGGCTCGGGGAAGGCCGGACGGTGACGTACGGGCGCCGGCGATCTCGGTTGCCCGAGGTAGAAGACGACCGCGGTGACGGCATTCGAGGGCATCCGGCAGGGCGTGGCTCGGTGAGGGGGTCGAGGACGACGTCACAGAGCTCGTGGACTAGTCGGGGAAGCGGGGGAGGCCGATGGTCGCAGCAACGACGAGCGGCGGCAACGATGGCGCTCGGGTGCGTGCGAGAGGAGAGCCAGAGGAGGGAGAGGAGCTCGGGGAGAGAGTGAGAGAGGTCCAGGGGGGTGCGTGGCTGCACCAGGGAGGGCCAGGGCGAGGCAGCAAGCAGGAGGTGGCCGGGGCCGTGTGCGCGCGCGCGTCGGGCACGCGCTCGTCCTCCTGGCAGAGGAGTAAGACGACAGGGAAAGAGGCGGTGGTGGGCTGGGCCGGCCAGCTACAGTGCTGGGCCGGTTGGTGGGCTACGCAGGTAAGCCAGGTGAGTTCTAACCCTTTTCTATTTTTGTTTCTGTTTTCTAATTTGCAGTTTGTTTTTTATCCAGTTTTGAAAACCAAATCAATTTTATAAATCCTGAAAATATTCATGAGCACTTTCTGAATTATTTCAGTGGCCCACAAATAGTTCCAACATTATTTGAGCATTTAAATTATTTATAGTGTTTAAATGCCCAAAGTCAAATAGTTTATGATTTAATTCAAAAATCCAGGAATGACCTATAAATATGTTCATCATTTTTGGCAGAGGTTTTCACCTTTATCAGAAATCATGAACATTTCCAAAGGGCATTCTGGGTCATTGAAAAATATTTATTTGAACCTATTTGAATTTCATTTGGTGCTAGGGTTTACCAATCCCCATTTCAAATTAAAGAAGTAATTTAGACATGATGCATGGATGCTTGTGCCACTAATTGCAAACAATGCTAGGGCTGTGACAACAGAAGAAGTTTCCCCCTCAGGTCAAAACGGTGAACATGATATATGCTACACACATCCCCAAGAGGGAGCGCAAAGGCGCACTCAGGGATGTCTATGCGATAGAGCTAGTCGCCCCAAAATTCAATCCATGGTCATCATGCCCGATCACCTTCGATCGCCGGGATCATCCGACCAGTATCTGTCATGGCGGCTCAGCCGCATTGCTCCCTGACCCAATAATTGAAGGATTCCACCTGACGCGTGTCCTCATGGACAGCGGCAGCAGCCTGAACCTGCTCTATCAGGATACAGTGCGCAAAATGGGCATCAATCCATCACAGATCAAGCCCACAAAGACTACCTTTAAAGGAGTCATACCAGGTGTAGAGGCCCGCTGTACGGGCTCAATCACACTAGAGGTTGTCTTCGGATCCCCCGACAACTTCCAAAGTGAAGAGTTAATCTTCGATATCGTCCGCTTTTGCAGTGGCTATCACGCACTGCTTGGGCGAACCGCATTTGCTCGATTCAACACGGTGCCACACTATGCTTACCTCAAGCTCAAGATGCCCGGGCCACGCGGCGTCTTAACAGTTAATGGAAACACAGAGCGCTTCCTCCGTACCGAAGAGCACACCGCTGCCTTAGCAGTAGAAGTACAGAGCAGCCTTTTCAAGCAGAACCTCAATTCGGCGGCCGAGCCCCCGGACACTGTCATTAGAGTCCGGACTATTCTGCAGCAGGACAGCTCAACTCGTCAAGAGATCAACTAGCAATTTGGCCTCCGTCCCAGTCCTGATCAAGTAGCGGCGTTCGTACCGCACGTACATAACTACGCACTCAAAATACCATGGGCATAGACGGAGGCATAACTACCTTGTGATCCACAATATGGCTTGACCGCCCCTGGACACACATACTTTCACTGTTTCCTTTTTCTACTTTTCAGGTGTCTTTTCCACAGGTCTTCCCTGATGGCCTGATCGCAGGTCCTTTCGAAGGATCAATACACCAAGATGGCAGCAAGCATGGACGTAGAGGGGAATTTCCAGGTGGTCCCTTTAAACGGCCACTCTACCTATTTTCAGGACCCACACGCAGCTCTCCCTTGGTTGTGGCATATTAAATAGCCTTTTGCTTATTGCACCATTTTGTACCAATGCGCTTTGACGTATTAACCAAATCATAATGGAAAAAAGTTTGCGGCCAATATTTTGTTTCTTTTTTATATATAATCTTATAAAATAGCACCCGTACACTTTGGTACGTTTCAATTTGCCAGGGGCTTCATAGCACCCCGCAACACGGCAACAAAGTCCGAACACTTTTTACAGTATAGTTCGGCACCCTGAATTTAGCACTATATGCATTGGCTCCGAATCATGTCTTTGGTCAATAGTTGGGTTGCCCGGCTCCTGTGCTTTCTACCTGACGTTCCGCTATATCGGCTAAGGTAGTAAAGAGAGAACTACTGCGATTGTGCCCTGGTTTACCCGGATGAGCACCTCAGTAGAGAAAGCCGAAAACTAACTCTCATGATGCAGCGAGAGCCGGTCAGCTCTTCGGAGGTCTCAAATCTTTAGAGATTTTTTCCGCATTACGCGAAGGATTGGTACTTGCCCAATCAGGTGTTTACAGCATCCTAGTTCGGATACTAGGGGCTACGCCTAAAAATTTTATTGTCAAACTCCTATGGCTAAGTAAGGGTGTTCAAGCCGCATAGTCTGATTGCCTGGTTCGTTGCGCTAAACACCTCCTTCAAGGACCAAACAATTGGATCAAGAGTGTTTAGATTCCATCCCGAACACCCCCGTACTACCTACGTGGGGGAGAAGCCGATGACTGGCCAACTCTCAGATTTCATACAACACGGCCGCACAGGAGGTAATTTTTTTTAAAAAACAAACATTATATTACATAACAACTTTGTTTCATCATACAAGGCAGAGACAACACGAATATATTCATTCAAAGATAATGTCTGACGCACATTGCATCGCCACAATGCGAGACCCCTCCAGGACGTCTTCAAAATACCGCTCGGGCGTGCGGTGCTCCTTGCCTTCGGGCGATCCCTCGGTCACAAGCTTGACGGCATCCATCTTCGCCCACCACACCTTGACGCGGGCGAAGGCCATGCGCGCGCCCTCGATACAGGCCGACCGCTTGATGACGTCCAGCCGAGGGCAAGCATTTACCAGCCGCTTCGCGAGACCGAAGTAGCTGCTGGGTATAGCTTCGGCAGGCCACAGCCGGATTATCAGATACACTGCGCGGCAGATCCGCAAATGCCCCTGGAGAACTCCGAATCCAGGTTAGTTAGAAATACTTCTTCTTAACATACTTTCTTTGCATACTAAACGCCTTACCCGCCGAGATTTTCTTGGCCTCCTGGATCTCCTGGAGGGCGCCCTGGGCTTCAACCGGGCCTCTTCTGCGCTTTGGCGAGCCTTGGCGAGTTCGGTCTCTCGAGCCGAAACATCGCACTCCAAGGTCTCGTATTTTTTCACAGCATCCCGGAGCCCTTGTTGGACCTCATTAAGCCTGGCCTTGAGCTTCTTACGGGCGGCTTGTTCCTTGGCGGCTTTTTCCTTGGCTTCGGCCAGGGCCTTTTTAAGGGCCTCGACCTCGGTCGTCGCTCCTACACATATCATGACACTACGGTCAATACACATCATTTATTCTTTCCGAATATATAGCGAGTCATTACATACCTTGCTTGTCTTCTAGCTGCTTCCTCACTTGGCCGAGCTCCTCCTCGGCCCGCTCCAGTCTCTGCTTTAGTTCGGAGACTTTGGCAGTGTGTGAGGTCGCGGCCAGCAACGACGCCTGCTTATTCATATAAGACACACTTAGTTAGTTCCCTGCAAAAATGAATTGATCCTCTGTCCGGCCTTTCTTTCCGAACACCAGACAGTGTCTCAGGGGCTACTGTTTATATGGGGATTTTCTCTTTTGCATCGCTTACCTCAAAACCTGTCAGCAGGCTGCTGCAGGCTTCGGTTAGTCTGCTCTTGACGGACTGAGCCCTCTCAATCACCGTACCCATAAGGATACGGTGTTCGTCCACAATGGAAGCGCCTCGTAGCGCTTCCAGCAGATTATCCGGTGCCTCTGGTTGGACAGAGGTCACCGGCGGGATAGGCACACCTCCTTCTCTCGAAGGAGGCTGCTCGCCGGATTTTGGAGCCGTATAGGTCTCCGGAACCATATCCCGCTGGGGGCCGAACTGAACACGGCCACCATCGTCGGTTTCCATGGGGGTCTGCTCCCCCATATGTCCGGCGACTGAGGTTTCGCCCTCCGGTGCCTTCCGGACAATCTCCTGGGCTTCCCCTTGGCCGGGGAAGGTCCTTCGAGACAGCACCTTGGCGTCGCCCTTGGCCTTGGGAGAGTGAGCGGCCGGCGGTGACTCGCTGGCCATCGCTTTTGAATCCAACGAATCTCCTGATGAGGTTCGCAGGGAGCTGTCGTGGGCCGGACTACAATAGCATGATTAAACATATTAATACCATAAAGAGGAGAGGTCGGATACATGGATGCATATGGGCTTTTTAGTACTTACGATGCGGCCAGGGGCTTGCTTCGGGGACATTGCTCTGGGCTGCTGTCGGCGCCCCACGCGGAGTTATCCACGAGGGGGCCCTTCCCCCTCTTGGGCGCCTCCGCCTCCAGATTTGTGGAGGCCGCTGAGGGAGTCCTAGAGTAAGTGGTCCTCGAGTGTCCGGCCTATTATCCATGGGCCGGACTGATGGGCTGTGAAGACATGAAGACCGAAGACTGTACCCGTGTCCGGATTGGACTCTACTTGGCGTGGAAGGCAAGCTTGGCGACCGATTATGAAGATTCCTTCTTATGTAACCGACTCTATGTAAACCCTAGATCCCCCCGGTGTCTATATAAACCGGAGGGGTTAGTCCGGAAAGGACACATATTCATTACCATAGTTATATAGGCTAGACTTCTAGGGTTTAGCCATTACGATCTCGTGGTAGATCAACTCTTGTAATACTCATATTCATCAAGATCAATCAAGCAGGAAGTAGGGTATTACCTCCATAGAGAGGGCCCGAACCTGGGTAAACATCGTGTCCCCCATCTCCTGTTACCATCGATCCTAGACGCACAGCTCGGGACCCCCTACCCGAGATCCGCCGGTTTTGACACTGACATTGGTGCTTTCATTGAGAGTTCCACTGTGCCGTCGACAAAAGGTTCGATGGCCCCTTCAATCGTCGATAATGACGCTGTCCAAGGAGGAACCTTCCTCCCCGGACAGATTTTTGTGTTCGGCGGCTTCGTACTGCGGGCCAACTCGCTTGGCCATCTGGAGCAGGTCGATAGCTACGCCCCTGGCCATCAGGTCAGATTTGGAAGCTTGAACTACGTCGCGGATATCCGTGGAGACTTGATATTCAATGGATTTGAGACCGCGGCGATCGCTCCCCCTCGCTCTGATGAACATGACTTAAATCTGTCATCGGATCACATCCAGGAGATGGTTCCTGGTGCTGCAACGGCCTTAGAACCAGAGCATATCATGCCATCCAAAGCCATAGAGTCCACGGCGTTGGAGCCGCACACGGACTCAACACCCTGTAATATTTGCGTCAACGGAACTTCGGACTCGTCTCCGGCTATAAGTTCCGGACCGTGTACGCCTGCGGACACCGAGCTAGATCGGTTATCGATCTTCAAATTCAGCGCCGCAGACGTTTTCCAGCACTCACCTTTGGGCGATGTGCTGAACTCTTTAAAGAACTTGTCCTTGGAGAAGTACTCGCAACCGAACTATGTTCGGTTCGAGTTAGAGGCTGACGATGGGGAATTTTGCTTCCCACGCGCCACCCACTTCATAGCTACCGTCGAGGACTTAACCGATGAGCTCGATTACGGCTCCGAAGACATCGACGATATGGACGATGATGCCGACAAGGAGGAAGGGCAAGACCCGCCATTCACTGGATGTTGGACGGCCACCTCTTCGTACGACATGTACATGGTTGATACACCTAAAGGATCTGGCGACGACAAAGAAGAGCCAGATGCGAATAAACCCTTGGAGACGCAGTCCAGGCGCCGGCGCCCTAAACGCCGCTCTAAGTCACGTCGCTCAAAATACAGCAACACCGGCACCGGAGAAAATAGTACTCCTGACGACGCCGAAAACAATGAAGACCCTGTTGGAGCAACATCCGAACAAGAGGAAAAAGACAACGAGCAAGTTAACGCTGATAAACAGGCCATGCCCAGTGACCCGGAGGACGACAGTTACCGTCCACCCTCCGAGGACGACGAGAGCCTCGGCAATGAGGACTTCATCGTGCCTGAGGCACCCGACGAGTAGGAGCGCTTCAAGCGCCAGCTAATAGCCACTGCAAGAAGCCTGAAGAAAAAGCAGCAGCAGCTCCAAGCAGATCAAGACCTACTCATCGATAGATGGACCGATGTCCTGGCAGCCGGAGAATACGGCCTCAAGCGCCCAGCCAAGAGTTACCAAAAACGCAGACTGCTACCTCAGTTTGATGAGGAGGCACCAGATCCCATACCTCCCTCGCGCAATGTGGACCGACCACCACGTGGTCGGGATAGTGCGGCGGACCGACCACCCCGCGGTCGGGATAAAACGGCAACTCAGGCCGAACAACAGCCTGCCCCACCGCCTCGCAAAAACAGGGACAGAACAGCTCAGGACCATACATACGACCTTCGGCAGGAATTGGACAGTAGAGCAGGGCACACCAGATCAATCTACGGATCGCGAGGACGCTTCCCTACTCGGGATGACAGCTACCTATTCGGACGTGACAAACTTAATCACACCCGGGCCGATAACCACAGACGGACTTCATCGGAGGTGCGCCGTGACGCGGCCCGCTATAGAGGCGACGCACACCCTCTCTGCTTCACAGATGAGGTGCTGGATCACGAATTCCCTGAGGGGTTCAAGCCCGTCAATATTGAATCATACGACGGAACAACCGATCCCGTAGTGTGGATCGAAGATTTTATTCTCCACATCCACATGGCCCGAGGAGACGACCTCCACGCTATCAAATACCTCCCATTAAAGCTCAAAGGACCAGCTCGACACTGGCTAAATAGTCTGACTGAGAATTCCATCGGTAGCTGGGAGGACTTGGAAGAGGCCTTCCTTGATAACTTCCAAGGAACTTATGTCCGGCCACCGGATGCCGATGACTTAAGCCACATAATTCAACAACCTGGAGAATCAGCCAGAAAATTCTGGACTAGGTTCCTAACAAAAAAGAACCAGATCATTGACTATCCGGATGCTGAGGCCCTAGCAGCCTTCAAACACAGCATCCGTGACGAATGGCTAACGCACCACCTCGGCCAAGAAAAGCCGAAGTCTATGGCAGCCCTTACGGCACTCATGACCCACTTTTGCGCGGGTGAGGACAGTTGGCTGGCTCGTAGCAAAAACACAGCCAGCGAGGCAGGCCCCTCCGAGGCCAAGAACAGGACCGGCAAGCTCCGGCGCAATAGACACAAATGCCGAAGCAATGGCGACAACACCGATGACACCACAGTTAACGCCGGATTCAGCGGCTCCAAGTCCGGCCAACGGAAGAAGCCCTACAAAAGAAACAATGAAGGACCTTCCATCCTGGACCGCATACTCGACCGCCCGTGCCAGATACATGGTACCCCGGATAAACAAGCCAATCATACCAACAGGGATTGTTGGGTTTTCAAACAGGCTGGGAAGTTAAATGCCGAAAACAAGGAAAAGGGATCACAAAGTGAGGACGAGGACGAAGAGCCCCGGAAGCCGAACACCGGGGGGCAGAAGAAATTTCCCCCTCAAGTCAAAACGGTGAACATGATATACGCTACACACATCCCCAAAAGGGAGCGCAAGCGAGCACTTAGGGACGTCTACACGGTAGAGCCAGTCGCCCCGAAATTCAATCCGTGGTCGTCGTTCCCGATCACCTTCGACCGTCGAGATCACCCAACTAGTATCCGCCATGGCAGTTCAGCCGCACTGGTCCTCGACCCAATTATCAACGGGTTTCACCTAACACGAGTCCTGATGGACGGTGGTAGCAGCCTCAACCTGCTTTATCAGGACACAGTGCGGAGGATGGGCATTAATCCCTCACGAATCAAACCAACAAAGACTACCTTTAAAGGAGTCATACCAGGCGTAGAGGCCCGCTGTACGGGCTCAATCACCCTGGAGGTTGTCTTCGGTTCTCCGGACAACTTCCAAAGCGAAGAGTTAATCTTCGATATCGTCCCCTTTCGCAGCGGCTACCACGCACTGCTCGGACGAACCGCGCTTGCTAGATTCAACGCAGTGCCACACTATGCTTATCTCAAGCTCAAGATGCCCGGTCCACGCGACGTCACAACAATCAATGGCAATACCGAACGCTCCCTCCGAACAGAGGAGCACACCGCCGCCCTAGCAGCAGAGGTACAAAGCGGCCTTCTCAAGCATAACTGTAGTACGGCTGCCGAGCCCCTAGACATCATTAAGAGGTTCCGGACTACAATGCAACAGGACAGCGCGGCTCGTCAAGAGCTCGATTAGCAATTCGGCCTCCGTCCCAGTCCCGATGAAGTAGTGGCATTCGTACCACACGTAGATAATTACGCACTCAAAATTCCATGGACATCGACGGAGGCACAAGCTAGCCCGGGATCTACAGTTCGGCTAGACCAATCCTAGACACACATATAACTTTACTATTTCCTTTTTCCCTTTTTCGCAGGTTTCTCTTATGCGGGCCTCTTTCGACGGCCTGATTTATGGTCCTGTCAAAGGACAAATACACCGGATCGACATGGAGCACAGGCGTACAGGGGTAGCCCTAGAGGCTAATCCAACGATTATTCTATCTGTTTTCAGGACCCACACGCAGCTCGCCTTTAGTTGTGGCATGTCAAATAGCCGGTTGCTTCTGGCATTACTTTGTACCGATGCGCTTTGATGCATTAATCCAACTATAATGGAAATAGTTCATGGTCCAAGTTCAAGGGCCCCAGATACCATCTCTATTCTCTTTCTGTTTTCCTTTCAATTACTTATTTCCTAGCAACCGTACACTCTGGTACGATTCATATTTTCCAGGGGCTCCTCATCGCCCCATAACACGGCAACAAAGTCCGAACACTTCTTATAGAGAAGTTCGGCACCCCGAATTTAGCATTATATGCATTGGCTCCGAATCATGTCTTTGGTCAATAGTTGGGTTGCCCGGCTCCTGTGCTTGCTACCCTACGTTCCGCTAAATCGGCTAGGGTAGTAAAGGGAGAACTACTGCGATTGTGCCCTGGCCTTGACCAGATGAGCACCTCAGTAGAGAAAGCCGAAAATTGACTGTCATGCTACGGCGAGAGCCGGTCAGCTGTTCAAGGGTTACAAATCGTTGGAGATTTTTTCCGCATTATGCAAAAGATTGGCACTTCCCGATCAGATGCTGACAGCACTCTGGCTTGAACCAGGGGCTGCGCCCATGCTTTATTATAAAACTCCTATGGCTAAGTGAGGGCGTTTAAGCCGTATAGTCTGATTGCCTTGTTCGTTGCGCTAAACAACTCCTTCAAGGACCATATAATTGGATCAAGATTGTTTAGATTCCATCCCGAACACCTCCGTACTACCTACGCGAGGGCAGAAGCCGACGACTGGCCAACCCTCAGATTACATACAACATGGCCGCACAGGAGGAAACAATTAAAGCATAACAAAATTACATTACAAAACAGGCTTTGTTTTCATAGTACAGGGCAAAGACAACACGAATGTTTTCATTCGAAAATAATGTCATGCCCGCACTACGCTGCTGCAAGTCGAGACCCTTCTACGACATCCGCAAAATATCGCTCGGGTGTGCGGTGCTCCTTGCCCTCCGGCGGCCCTCTATCCACTTCAACGGCGTTCATCTTCGCCCACCACATCTTGCAACGGGCGAAGGCCATGCGGGCACCTTCAATACAGGCAGAGTGCTTGACGACGTCCAGCCGAGGACAGGCGTTCACCATCCGCCTCACGAGTCCGAAGTAGCTGCCAGGCATAGCTTCGGCTGGCCATAGCCGGATTATCAAATCCTTCATGGCTAGTTCGGCCACCCTATGCAGCTCCACCAGCTGTTTCAGCTGATCAGTGAAGGACACGGGATGCTCTGGCGCCGCATACTGCGACCAGAATAGCTTCTCCATAGAACCCCCTCCTTCGGCTCGATAGAACTCCGTGGCGTCTGATACACTGCGTGGCAAATCCGCAAAAGCCCCTGGGGAACTCCGAACCCGGGTTAGTAAAAGGTACTACTTCTCCGCATACTTGCTTTGCATCTTAAATGCCTTACCCGCTGTGATCTTCTTGGCCTCCTGGATCTCCTGGAGGGCGGCCTGGGCCTCATTCCGTGCGGTCTCCGCGCTCTGACGAGCCTTGGCGAGTTCGGCCCCTTGAGCCGACGCGTCATGCTCCAAGGCCTCGCATTTTTTCACCGCATCCTGGAGCTCCTGTTGGACTTCTTTGACCCGGGCCTTGAGCTTCTTACGGGAGGCTTGCTGCTAGATAGCCTTCTCCTCGGCCTCGCCCAGGGCCTTCCTCAGGGCCTCAACCTCAGTCGCGGCTCCTGCACATATTACGACACCACGGTCAATATACAGCGTTTATTCTTTCCGAACACATAGCAAGTCGTCATTCACCTTGCTTCTCCTGGAGCCGAATTTGAACCTCGCCGAGCTCATTCTCGGTCCGCTCCAGCCTCTGCTTCAGTTCAGAGACTTCAGCAGCATGCGAGGTTGCGGCCAACAGTGACGCCTGCTTATTGATACATATTAAGTTAGTCTCCTATAACAAAGGATTGATCCTCTGTCCGGTTCTTCTCGCCGAACACCGGACAGTGTCTCAGGGGCTACTGTCTACACAGGGTTTTTTCTCTTTCTTACCTCAAAACCTGTCAATAGGCTACTGCTGGCTTCATTCAGTCCACTCTTGGCGGACTGAACCTTCTCGATCACCGCACCCATAAGGACACAGTGCTCGTCCACGACGGAGGCGCCTCGTAGCGCCTCCACCAGGTTATCCGCCGCCCCTGGATGGACAAGGGCCACCGGTGGAAGCGGCGCACCCCCTCCTTCAAAGGGGGCTGCTCGCCCGACTCCGGAGCCATATGAGTCTCCGGAATTGTATTCGGCTGAGGGCCGAACTGGATGCGGCCCTCTTCGCCAGTCTCCATGGGGATCGGCTCCCCCATGTTTCCGGCAGTGGAGGTCTCACCTTGTGGCACCTCCCGGACAGCGTCCTGGGCTCCCCCCCGGTTTGGAGCGATCCTCTGGGACAACACTTCGGTGTCGTCCCTGGCCCCGGGGGAATAAGCAGGCGGTGGCGACATGCTCGCCATCTCCGACGGAGCCAACGAACATCCAGATGAGGATCGCTGGATCAGGTCGCGGGCCAGACTGCAATAGTACAGTTAACTATGTCAAGATAATGAAGAGAAAGGGCCGGATGTGCGCATGAGCGAGCCATGTCACTTACGATGCGGTCTGGGGCTTAGTGAGGGGGGCGTCCTTCCGGACTGCTGTCAACATCCCACGCGGTATTGACCGCTGGGACGCCCTTCCCCTTCTTGGGCGTTTCCGCTTCCAGATGCGCCGAAGCCGCCCTCTTCTTCCTCCTCTCCTCAAGGGGAGGGTTGTTTTCCTCTTCCTCCTCCTCTTCCTCGTCATTGTCCTCAGGGATAGAGGAATCAGCTTCGTCGTCTTCGGACATCATGTCTGAAGTACCCTTGCGATGGGGGCCACTCTTGGGACCCTTGGCTTTCCTCTTGGCCTTCTTCTCCGGCGCCTTATATGGCGCGGGCACCAGCATCTTCGCTAGACGCGGGATGACCGGTTCTTCAGGCAGCATAGCCGGACACTGGATCCGCTTCGCCCTCTCCATCCAGTCCTGAAAAAGCAATAATAAAATCTCAGACATCATCTCGAAACAATTAAGTTGGGGATACATGAAAAATAACATACCTCGCTGGCGGGGTGTTTACAATCGTGACCATGATCTAAATCCGTGGCCGGCGGTTTCTCTTTGCCCTTGAAGAGCAACTTCCAGGCATCTTCGTGGGTGGTCTCGAAGAGCCTCACCAGGGTTTGATGCTTCTTCAGATTAAAATCCCACAGAGGGCGACTTCTGCGCTGGCATGGGAGAATCCGGCGAACTAGCATCACCTGGATTACATCAACGAGCTTGACATCCCTGGCTATCATGCTCTGGACATGCGTGTGCAGCGCTATCAGCTCATCGGACGAACAGCAGTCCGGACTCTTCTCGACCCAGGAGGTGAGTCGCATGGGAGCACCGGAGCGGAATTCGGCAGCCGTGGCCCAGGTAGTGCCGCGGGGTTCTGTGATGTACAACCATTGTCTCTGCCACTCCTTTACTGTCTCCACGAAAGTACCTTTCGGCCAGGAGACGTTGGGTAGCTTGCTCACCATGGCTCCTCCGCACTCCGCGTGCTGGCCATCCACCACCTTCGGCTTCATGTTGAAGACTTTGAGCCACAGCCCGAAGTGGGGCTGGATGCGGAGGAAGGCCTCACACACGACAATGAACGCCGAGTTGTTGAGGAAGGAATTCGGGGACAGATCATGGAAATCCATCCCGTAATAATACATCAGCCCGCGGACGAAAGGGTGGAGTGGAAACCCTAGCCCGCGGAAGAAATGGGGGATGAATACTACCCTCTCGGTGGGCTTCGGCGTGGGGACGACCTGTCCCTCGGCCGGCAGACGGTGGGCGATCTCCTTCGCCAAATATCCGGCCGCCCGAAGCTCATTAATGTCCTCCACCTTGACGGAGGAGACCATCCACTTGCCCTGGCCTCCGGATCCGGACATGGTTGCTTGAGTGGAAAGGAGATAAGAACTTGGGCGCTGGAGCTCAAGATTGGAAAGGCGGAGACAGAGAGAGGGCGTGAGAGAGGAAGAGGGAATCCTTATCCCCTTATAAAGGCAGCGAATATTAAACGCCTCCTCGCTCGCCTTAAGATTCGCCTTTTCCCAAGGGCTATATAAACGGCACGGTTGGGTTACCCATGCCCGCATTGATGAGAATCCCGCGATAAGGGGACACGATCTCTGCTTTGAAAAGACGTGCCAATGGCAACCGCGTCTCGGAATGTGGGGCATCGAACATGAAAGCGGTTTAGAATTATGGCCGGGCAGACGTAATGTCGTGCTGCGGAAAAATTGTCAGCGGATGGTACTCGTGTAAAAATATATCGCATCCGAAGACTATCTTGGAGTTCAAAAAAAGGGGAACCCGCCTTGCAATGCCGAAGACAATCTGCGCGCCGGACTCCTCTTCATTGAAGCCAGGTTCAGGGGCTACTGAGGGAGTCCTAGACTAAGGGGTCCTCGGGTGTCCGGCCTGTTATCCATGGGCCGGACTGATGGGCTGTGAAGACATGAAGACCGAACACTGTACTCGTGTCCGGATTGGACTCTACTTGGCATGGAAGGCAAGCTTGGTGACCGGTTATGAAGATTCCTTCTTATGTAACCGACTCTATGTAAACCCTAGATACCCCCGGTGTCTATATAAACCGGAGGGGTTAGTCCGGAAAGGACACATATTCATTACCATAGTTATATAGGCTAGACTTCTAGGGTTTAGCCATTACGATCTCGTGGTAGATCAACTCTTGTAATACTCATATTCATCAAGATCAATCAAGCAGGAAGTAGGGTATTACCTCCATAGAGAGGGCCCGAACCTGGGTAAACATCGGGCAGTGGAGCCGGACACCGAATCCGCTCCGCTTCCTCCTTCCATACCTTAAAGAATCAAATAGTAAAGTTTTGATATCCTCATTGAACAAGCAAGTAGAGGATGCGCCTTGAGACGTAACTTACCGCACTGGCAGGATGGGCAAGATCGTGCCCGCGGTCCGAGTCTATGTCCGGCGGCATCTCGTTGCCCTTAAAGAGCAACTTCCAGACATCTTCGTGAGTAGTTCCGAAGAGTCTTTCCAAGGTTTGGTGCTTCTCCGGATCAAATTCCCATAAAGGGCATGTTTGGCTCTGGCATGGAAGGATCCGGCGAACTAGCATCACCTGGATCACGTGGACGAGCTTGATGTTTTTATCCACAATGCTCTGGATGCGCGTCTGCAGCGCTATCAGCTCATCCGACGAAGACAAATTTGGGCCCTTCTCTATCCAGGAGGTGAGCCGCATTGGAGCTCCGGATTTGAACTCGGGAGCTGCGGCCCAAGTGGCGTCGCGAGGCTCTGTGATGTAGAACCACAGCTTCTGCCACTCCTTGACCGTCTCCACAGACGTACCTTTGGGCCATGTGACATTGGGCATCTTGCTCATCATGGTGCCCCCGCACTCCGCGTGTTGGCCGTCCACCACCTTCGGCTTCACGTTGAAGATCTTGAGCCATAGTCCAAAGTGGGGAGGAATGCGGAGGAAGGCCTCGCACACGACAATAAATGCCGAGATGTTGAGGAAGGAGTTCGGGGCTAGATCATGGAAATCTAGCCCATAATAGAACATCAATCCGCGGATGAAAGGGTGGAGTGGAAACCCTAGCCCGCGGATGAAATGAGGGATGAACACCACCCTCTCGTTGGGCTTCAGTGTGGGGACGACTTGCCCCTTGGCCGGAAGCCGGTGGGCGATTTCTTTCGCCAGATACCCAGCCTCGCGAAGCTTGGTGACGTCCTTCTCCTTAACGGAGGAGGCCATCCACTTGCCTTGACCTCCAGATCTGGACATGGTTGAGTGCTTGCTTGAGGTGGAACAGATGAAGAGTTGGGCACTGGAGCTCGAGAATGGAAGGGCGGAGAAAGAGAAGGCGTGGGTGAAGAAAGGGAATCCTTATCCCCTTATAAAGGCAGTGAATATCGAACGCCTCCCCACTCGCCTTAAAACTCGCCTATTCCCAAGGGCTGTGCAAACGGCACGGTTGGATTAACAACGCCCGTATTGATGAGAATCCTGTAATAAGGGGACACGATCTCTGCTTCGACAAGACGTGCCAATGAAAACCGCATCTCGAAATGTGGAACGACAGACGAAAACGGTTCGAAATAATGACCGGGCAGACGTGATGTCACATTACAAAAAGTTGTCAGCGGATTGGACTCGTGAAATATTATACTCTCTGCGGTAGTGTATTGTACTTGTGTTGCAGATCCGGATACATTCGTTGCGTCCGAAGACTATTTTGGAGTATTCGGAGGAGGGAACCCACCTTGCAATGTCGAAGACAATATGCGCGCCGGACACCTCGTCATTGAAGCGTGGTTCAGGGGCTACTGAGGGAGTCCTGGACTAAGGGGTCCTCGGACGTCCGGCCTGTTGGACATGGGCCGGACTAATGGGTTGTGAAGATACAAGACCGAAGACTTTACCCGTGTCCGGATGGGACTCTCCTTGGCGTGGAAGGCAAGCTTGGCAATCAAATATGAAGATTCCCTTCTCTGTAACCGACTTTGTACAACCCTAGTCCGCTCCGGTGTCTATAATACCAGAGGGCTTAGTCCGGATCGGGAGATAGTCATACAGGCTAGACTTCTAGGGTTTTAGCCATTACGATCTCGTGGTAGATCAACTCTTGTAATACTCATATTCATCAAGATCAATCAAGCAGGAAGTAGGGTATTACCTCCATAGAGAGGGCCCGAACCTGGATAAACATTGTGTCCCCCGTCTCCTGTTACCATCGACCTTAGACACACAGTTCGGGACCCCCTACCCGAGATCCGCCGGTTTTGACACCGACAGTGGTATTTATGCCACTCGCTTAGCGAGTCACTTTAATGTTCAGGTACGCCAACATGATTACCCTTTTGTCACATCCCTAGCTTCTGGTGCTGCCTAGTGTTTGCATCTTGCTTGCATCATGTTTAAATTTCTAAAAGTTGAATTGAGGATAGTTGAAACCCTCGCAAATCACTCCAGAAATAATCAACAATAAAATCTCTTCAAAGAAGTCCAAGGAAATGTTCCTGTTACTCTGTGAAAATATTGGTAAGAGGTAAAATTCAAACCAATATTTTTGGAATCACATAAATATTTATTTGGGGCCTTTGAATTAAATCAATGACATATTTGAGTTGGGGATTGAATCTTTGGTTCAAAATGACCCAAAACTATTTGGTTGTAGTTGCATTAGGCCAACACACTCATATTGCCATGTCACATTCATGCATCATATTGTTGCATTGCATTGATTGTGTCCTTCTCTGTTTGCCGGTAACCGTCCCCTCTCAGTCGACGATGTTTCCGACGACGTGATCGATGACACCAATGAAGAACTATATTATCTTCAGAAGTGCCAGGCAAACAAAAAACCCTTGTTCATTCTGATACAATCCCACTCTCTCGCTCCTGCTCTCTTTTACTGCATTAGGACAACAACCACAAGATCACAATAAGAGTGCTCTTGACGAGTTCTCGATTCTATGATGTGACTCTGACAGTTCTACCTTCTTTGCATGGGTTATCCGGAAGAAATATGTTGAACTTGGTTCGACATACTAATCTATGCATCCACAACTCAGAAAGTTATATGTTCCTTTGAGTTGTCCCTCTCTTTAGTTGTATCATGATCTCCGTCTATCGTTTGATAGTTAAGAGCATGTCTTGCATTCATGCTCATCGATACCTCTTATTCTTGTGGTCTGTCAAGCCAGTCTATTCTGGAATGACTAGGAGAAACAAACTGTGACACCCAAAAATTTTGACCTTGTTTTATTCATTAAAATTTCTCCAGGAAATAAAACTTTCCCATTTGTCAAGTTTTACCCTTTTATTATTTTGGATTTTTGCCCCTACTGGAAAACTTTCCAAAAGTTTTATTGGACTTATATGCCTTTTTATAAAAACAATTCCATATCAGTGGATTTATCTGCATAATTAATTTCCAGGAGCTTTAATGCCTTTAAAATGATCTTTCATAATTTTGGAGCCCTTTTTTTTGCACTGCAAACTTTGGATAAATGCCTTCAAAATTTTCACCAAAATTTGGGGATGTCATGTGATGTTTCCACATCACTTTTATGCAAAAATACCTTTTGGCCATTGGAGATTTTGAGCTCTACACCAACTTTTCCAATCTGGTCCAGTAGGCACTTTTGCACTACAACCCATTTAAATATTTCTTTAAAATTTCTTCCAAGTGTTTGGAGATGTCAGTGGATGCATACAATTCAACTCTATGCAAAAACCCAGTGATGTTCTTTGAAAAATTTGAGTGGATCAACCTCTTTTGCATTCTGGTCCAATTTGGTGATTTGTACTGCAACCTTATTTTTCCTTGCTCTAGTAACCCTGAGCTTTTTCCTACTTGTAGCCCTCCCTTCAAAACTCTTAAGTCCAGGAGAGTGGACTCATTAGAGGTTTTTAAGTGCATGCTTTAAACCCTTTTTCTTTCTGTCCAAAACTGGAGTTTTGCAAAGCTTGCACTAACAAGTTTCTGGTTTTGCCCAAGTGATCTTACCACCATCCCCTGCATCTAAAGAGACCCTGATCTGGAGAGTTTGGCCACCCCAAGAATTGCCTAGTTGCCCCTGGCATTCTGTCGAACACCCTGTGTGTAGGAACAATTTTGGCATACCCTCTAGTTTGCATTGTGGACTTGAGCCCCTGACCCATCCGGCATGTCCACTAGCCTCCTAGATGTTCCTAACCCTGGCCTGTTAGCTACCAGCCTCACCCAAGCTCTCCAGAGCGCGCTGGCATTTCGTCGAGCACCTGGCGTGCGTGCTCTGGGCGCGCCCAGAGCGCACGTTTTGCACGCGCGCGCACTGAGTCACCGCGCCGCTCTGCCACCCTCGACGCAACCCGTCCCTGGCCCCTTCTGCATCGCTGAACCGCGCACTAGCCCGCTCCCTGCTCCACGGCATCTCTGGCGCCCTACAGCGCCGCTGGCAGCGCCCTTGGCGGCACGCCGGCGTCGGCAGCGGCCTCTGCCATGTCCGGCACCGCCCAAACCACACCAGCGCGCCAGCTGCCCCTGTGAATAGCTCGTGCTTATCCTCATGCTCGTCGGCACGCGTTCGTCGCCGCCACGATGCCCTGCAACTACAGAAAGGTGGTCGCCGGCGATCTTATCCTCGGCCACCGCGGGAGCCAGCCTCGAGCGCCTATATAAGGGGACCCCGAGCTCAACCGAACACTCAAGCAACCCCAGGCCACCTCCATAGTTCTCCCGCAGCCAGCAATCATCGGGGATGGGCTTTCTTCCTCGTCTCCGGCCAGTTCGGCCGCCGTCGTAATCCCGTGCCGTTCGTCGCAGCCAGGCCCTCCCCTGCCAATCCAACGCCACCAAGAACTTCCCCGTAGTCATACGGAGCTTCCTAGCGCCCCAGCTTCGACCTAGAACCACCGGAGCCCAAAGTCCACTCTGCTCCCGAACCTCCGTCCGCCGCGGAGCTCGCCGCCGGTGACCTCCTCCGTCCCCACCTATCTAGCACCCACCGAGAGGACCGCCTCAGTCTCGCCGTTCCATCCCCGCCCTCAGATGCCTTCGAGGGACCGCCGTTCCTCGGCGGCGATCGCCGGAGGCCGCCACCGTTCGGCAGAGAAAGAGAGGAGGGAGGGGGGAACGGTCAAACCTGACCAGTGGGCCCGCTGGACCCACTGTCAGTGACCCACGCACCGTCTGCTCTGTTTTTAGTGAAGGCGCAGACGTCCTGGGTACGTTTCCTCTACTACGAAAGCGTATTTCCCCTCGAAACGTTTTCTTTTCTGGTTTTATTTAAAAACAGAGATTTGACCAAACTTTGACTGAGGTTTGACTGGCTATAACTTTTAAAATAAAACTCCAAATGAGTTGATTCTTTTTCCTACCTCTCTCAAATTTCATCTAGTTTATTTTAAGATTTATTTCAAAAATATTTGAGACAACTTTTTGTACTGTGTTTGAAATATTTTTTATTTGGATATTTTGCAAAATAGGATTTTGGAGAGAAGGGAAAGCTTCCAAAAAGTGCATCCCTTGCATACTCTTGAAGGCAAGCATTTCTGAACTCTGGCATAATATTTTTGGGTGGTGTTTTGATACGGTTTCGACACCACTTTGACGTGGAGTGTATGCTATTATATGTGACGGTAAGATCATTCGCATGAGTGCTTTTTGGAGATATCTTGTGGTCAGCAATTATACGCTAGTGTTTTGGACCATCCTCGTGAGCCCCTCATGCATACCGGAAGGTAGCCGGGAAAGTCGTGGTCTTGGGTAGACACGAGCTTGTCCCTAGTCCCTCGTCGAGACGAGTATGTCCGGTATGGCCTGGTGAGGCTTGATGAGTGGTGATTTATTCCACTAATGGTAATATTGTTGGAGGATACTTGGACCACCTGAGTCGGTCGTAGGTCGAGTCTTGATCAGTAGCTTCCCTATTTGTTGGTACCACCACTTTTCCCTGTCGCAGACGGGGTATGGTTCAGTAAGTTGTCAACCCCTTACCAAAGCACACACCGTACAGAGAGGCCATAGTGGAAGATACCGGAGGCCTCCGGTAGGCATGCCACTTGGTCCGGGGGCATGGGTGTTTTCCGGTTGGGACCGAGAGGGGGGGCACCCCCTTAGAGCGCGCGAATAGAAATTTTGATCCCATGCTACGTCGAGGTTGTAGCCTCCCCACTTAGAGTTTTGCTTGGCAGGTGTCGTGGGTGATTCCAGACATCGGTGAGTTAAGCTGGTGTGTGCAGGTCAGGCGTGTTTTCAATTAAAAGACCGTAGACGGAATTAGTCCCGATGGACTAAGTAAACCCGTTACTCGTGGGAAAATGGTACTCCCTCTGCAGAGGATATGTGCTGTTGGATAGTCATGTTCTTGAGTAAGGACCACATGTCTGATATTGAATCTAGTAACGGTATTCGGATGGAGAACGAATCAGCTAGAACTCAGTGACGGTTTTCGGATGGAGACACGGCTAACTGGATCATAGTAACGGTATTCGGATGGAGAACGAATCAGCTAGAACTCAGTGACGGTCTTCGGATGGAGAAACGGCTAGACTAAATCTTTGTTTATGACCTATGACATCTGAGGATCATGTTGTAATTTTATTATTATTATGGACTAACCATTTACATTATGTATTTTTGTTGAGTATCCCTAGGATGGTTCTACCTCCTGGATATTCACAGTGATTATTCTTTTATAAGCCCTTTATGTGGTGTCGCTCAGACGCCCGACTGCGGCATGCTTGTTGTTTATTTATCTTTTTATAAGCCCTTTATGTGGTGTCGCCCCGGCGCCCGACTGCGGCACTATTATTCTTGCAGTTTCCTCTCGAAGAGTCATTCAGACCCTCGTTTGGCACCCAGTATTTTACCTTGGATTATATATTTTTTTAACCACATGTGTGCATCATGGTTTTTCTTATATTTCGTGACAGACGTGTGATCACATAATAATCCGGAGCATGTTTGGTATATTATACCCGTGTTCTAAATGTTTGCGAGTACATTCAAACGTACTCACTGGCTTGTCCCTGGCTATTGTCTTGGCCAGATTCCTTGCTGGGAGATAAGCATCGCGGTGACAACCTCGGAGCCTACGTGTTGACGATAGCAGCCCCGCGAAGATAGGAGTTATCCTGGTCAGCTGTTCTTGTGGGAAATGGAGTCCCATAGACGCAGATGTATCCAACCGCTTCCGCCCTCAACCACTAGAAACCAAATGTTGTACTCCTAGGCCATAATGGTCTTGTACTACATATTTTTGTACCTTGCTTGGAATTCTTGTATCAAGTTGGTGCCTCATCAGCTAACGGTAATCCTGGGGCTGGTGAGCACAAAGGCCGTTTTTCTAGGAAATTATTATCCCAAAAATCCGGTCGTGACACAAACTCCAGTACCTCATCCATATTTAGGATTGGGTCAAAGTAGTTGTATTCTGCAGGTCAAAATGCCAATCCAGCTTCTGATTCTGTTCTACCCTAAAGTATTGCCCTCTTGATGTCAGGAATGTCATGAGAATTGCACCAACTCTTATGAATTCTTGATGCAATGATACTTCTCGCCATCATCATTCGTTCCTCGGTTCCGTGTTGTTGCAACCGGAATATCGACAAGTGAACCGTGATGTGTGAAATCAATACTCCTAGCAACCCCGTTGCTTGGTGGTTAATGGACGATAATCTCATTCTTGGTGTGTTGATTATGGAATCATCATTCTAAGATTGATCATGCTACCTAGTCCATTTTCTTGGTGCACTCTTCGATCAAGAGTTGGGATTATGTCTATCCTTGCTTATTTGATCATATCATCTTGCCTAAAGAGCAAGATTGATCTCGAGCTTAGTAACATGTCGGTGGTTTGTGATTTTCCGAATATCTTCTCGGAAGTATTTCCAGGTTGTCCCCTGACCGCTATGTTGAGCTCTTGATCAAGTTGGTTTCTTGTAACCAACCCTTCTCCAGGAATCTGTGTTGCATACCCTTGAGCTAGTTGGTTAAGCTAGACAACAACTTGGAGAGTTGGAAGATAAAAGCTTGTCTGACCTAGCTCATCCCTAAGGGATATCTTGTATCTGTGTTGAAGAAATACGGTATTTTCATCGATTGATCCTCGTGATCAGTTAATGGACCTATCATCTTATCCAAACTTTGATTTGAGCGTGGGCTATCGTCAGATCAAATCAGAGCCAACGATATTCGTAATGTTGTCTTACTCGTGGTTGTTTCCTCGAGCATACACCATTATATCTTTTGGGTCTGACCAATGCTATCGCTTTGTTCACATAGTTGTGGAATTCCATCTTCATGGAAATCTGGATGATCTGTTGTTGAGCCCATCAGCAATATTTTCATCTTATCCATGATTCATGTTGGACATCTATGTTAGTGTTGGAAACTTTTAGAAGCATTATCTTCATGTCCCGTTCATGAAGCATATGTTGGATGAAAGAAGTGACTTCCTCTAACTCATGTGCATTTGATGCAAGTTGCCGCCATGAACTCGAGAAAGTTTGTTTTTGTCTCCTCTGGAACCATCCCAAGTTAGTCATGCATGTGCAAAGTGCTCTATGGTTGGATAGATTGGCCGCCTCCACTCCATATGCGTTCCTAGCACACCAAGCCACTGTGGTTTGTTCGAGGAAAAGGAGTTGCTGTGCGAATACTAGTTCATGCACAAGATTCCAATATCCTCGAAGATGGTTCCCCACCTGAACTCGGTAGTGTTTTATTATAAGACTACTATGTGATCATGCTTGTCTGGGACAGTGTGTTCACATGTATGTAGCAGAACCAGCTCATGTTTTGGAGCTTGCTATCGTAGTTCATTTCCCGAGAATCTCGCAACGTCATCTCGTCGGTTTGTGTTGCAAACTTTCCTCTCCAGACATGCTGTCTGAAATATCCCGTTACCAACCAGATCTGAATCTCAGGCAGATATGATGGTTGGGTCATTCCCAGTATTTGCATTTTGTTCCCAGCTTGCACCCATCATTGTGTCAATCTGCCATGGGTCCCTTCCATTTCCGATGATAAGCAGAAATCATCCATCGGGTTGTCTTCAACAAGGTAGTCCACATCATCCATTCGAACTCCGCCAAACGATCGATTGTGATTGCCTTAGGTTGGTATAAAGAGTTTCAACGATCTATGTACCAAAAGTAATTCTTTTTGCCACTTAAGGGAATAATTCCACGAGTCACCTTTCCTGAGGTGCCCTGTTATGGAATCATGGCAATTTTTCCTTGCTACTTTGAAACCCTCGTCAAATTGTGTCTTCCGTCCCTCCTGATGCATGTTTTGCCTCTCAGCTCTAGAGATGTTTCTATGTCTCATTCCATGAGTTGATCTTGTGATCATTAAGATGATCCTAAGTTGCTCGAACCTCAGGAAGATCGATTCTTCTTAAATTCTCCCTTTCTACTCCTTGTCATGTTGGATGTAGTTCTCAAAGCAAGACGTCGAGATCAAGGTGATGCAATGAATCAACATCCTCGAGAAAGAAAACTGGATCGTGAAGATTGTGTTAGCTTGTGTCCCTCTGTCTTCTTACCTCACGGCTTGAATCTCGGGACGAGATTCTTGTTTAGTAGGGGTGAGCTGTCACATCCCTAGCTTCTGGTGTTGCCTAGTGTTTGCATCTTGCTTGCATCATGTTTAAATTTCTGAAAGTTGAATTGAGGATAGTTGAAACCCTCACAAATCACTCCAGAAATGATCAACAATAAAATCTCTTCAAAGAAGTCCAAGGAAATGTTCCTGTTACTCTATGAAAATATTGGTAAGAGGTAAAATTCAAACCAATATTTTTGGAATCACAGAAATATTTATTTGGGGCCTTTGAATTAAATCAATGACATATTTGAGTTCGGGATTGAATCTTTGGTTCAAAATGACCCAAACCCATTTGGTTGTAGTTGCATTAGGCCAACACACTCATATTGCCATGTCGCATTCATGCATCATATTGTTGCATTGCATTGATTGTATCCTTCTCTGTTTGCCGGTAACCGTCCCCTCTTAGTCGACGATGTTTCCGATGACGTGATCGATGACACCAATGAAGAACTATATTATCTTCAGAAGTGCCAGGCAAGCAAAATCCCCTTGTTCATTCCGATACAATCCCACTCTCTTGCTCCTGCTCTCTTTTACTGCATTAGGACAACAACGATTCAACTGTTACATGTTGCGGTAGTTGAACCCCTTTTCCTCTGCATGACCTGTCATTGCCACAGTAAATAGATGAAACCCACTAGCATGAGTAGGAGTTGTTTGAGCCCTAATGTGCCTACTCATTCATGCTTGTTTGTCATGCCTGCTACTTCTTAGAGTTGAGTCAGGTCTGATTCATTGGGGATGAATTGGAATGTGGTGAACATGTCCTACTGTTGAGAGCTAAGTGTGTGAACACGATTTGGAAAAGGTAGCGGTGAGAGGCCATGTATGATTACATGGTGGGTTGTCTCATTGAAACCGTCCTCAGGAACTGAGTTCTGTGTTTGTGATCCATGAATAGTTACTACCACACATTGGGTTCCGGCAACTCGGCCCCTCTCGGCTTATTAACCGCCTCGATCTGTGTCCAGGAGTTGCAACTAGTTTCTAGTGTTTGTAGGTTGTGTTAGTAGTCTACCAAGTGGCACCCGGTACAGGTGGGCTTGGGACAGACTAGGCACCGTGGCACGGTGTACCAAGCGTAGATCCATCCATCGAGGTGGGCTTGGGAACCCTGCACACATCGTTTGGGGCCGTGAGCGACACCCCGGCCGGATCTCCTTGCGGATGGAACCCGAATAGGCGATAAACCTGGACTAGAGACTTGTGTGGTTAGTCAGGTCGTGGCCGACTCCCTCGCCAGGCTTCCGCTTGAAGGTTGTCGAGATACACGACGTGTACATGGTGGTAAGTGGCGAGAGCGTGTGTGAAGAAGTACACCCCTGCAGGGTTAACATCATCTATTCGAATAGCCGTGTCAGCGGTAAAGGACTTCTGGGTTGCCTGTACAGTTCATAGACAAGTGAAAGTGGATACTCTAAAATGCGCAAGATAAGCATGAGTGCTATGGATGGCATTCTCGTAGGGAGACGTGACCAGATCCATAGTGGTGTATTGAAATGGTGAACATGTGGACTCGTGTGCGCCACCTCAAAAGAGTTACTTGTAGTCGTAGTTTAGGATAGCCACCGAGTCAAAGCTGGCTTGCTGCAGTTAAACTCCACCAGCCCCTTTGTTGATACCGATGCATATGTAGCTAGTTCTGATGTAAGTCTTGCTGGGTACATTTGTACTCACGTTTGCCTATTTTATGTTTTGCAGAGAGACGTCAGTCTCGCTAGTAGTTCCGTGTGGAATTTGACGTTTAGCTTGATACCTCAGCTACGATCTTGTGCCCTCGGCAGGATCTGGTAGATAGTTAGGCTTCTCAGCCTTTTTCATTTGTAGATGTGTGTACTCAGACATGTTAAGCTTCCGCATGTGCTTTGACTTGTATGCTCTGAATGTTGGGTCATGAGACCCATGTTTGTAATATCTCGCTCCTTGGAGCCTAATGAATAAATACTTGAGTCGTAGAGTTATGCTGTGATGCCATGTTGTATTTACACATATCGAGCATATTGTGTGTATGATTGAAATGCTTGGTATGTGTGGGATCCGACTACCTAGTTGTTTATCCTTGGTAGCCTCGCTTATGGGGAAATGTAGTCTTGTGCTTCCATGAGCCATAGTAGTCCGCTACAACCCGGTTCATCGGAGTCCTGCTAGCCCAGCACTACTACTCCGGAACACTTGACTGGCCGGCATGTGATTCACTTCGTTCCTGTGTCTGTCCCTTCGGGGAAATGTCACGCGGTGACATCCGGAGTCCTGCCTAGCCTGCTACAGCCCGGTTCACCGAAGTCCTGTTAGCCCAGTGCTACATCCCGGATTCGCACGCTACTGACCGACATGCTCGATGTTGATTCATGTATGCCTGTCCCCGTAAGTTAGTGCCACTTTGGGTTCACGACTAGTCATGTCGGCCCGGGTTCTCTGTCATATGGATGCTAGCGACACTATCATATACGTGAGCCAAAAGGCGCAAACGGTCCCGGGCCATGGTAAGGCGACACTCGTGGGGATACCGTGCGTGAGGCCGCAAAGTGATATGAGGTGTTACCGGCTAGATCGATGTGACTTGGAATCGGGGTCCTGACACCTTTGCCCCGAGTTTATCTAGATCACCAGGCGATGGTGGCTCACTAGTTTACTGATGATGTTGACTCTCTTCATAATATTCGTTACAACCTGGTTTTCAGTGTGGATTCCCGTGATGTTATTCTGTTGCCTGCACGTGCTTTGTTTTATTTTATTGCCAGGGGTGGATACAGTGTCATGCCAGAGGACATTATGGCCTACCGGAATGACCAGGCAGCGGCAGAGGAGGAGCCCCAGGAGTGGGACGCCCAGGTGCCGCCACCATAGAACTACTACATGGGTCCGGATGGCTACTACTGGTGGTGATTACCAAGCTAGGTGAAAAGCCTAAGCTTGAGGAAGTATGTATTTCCACTGACATTACATTCATTTTCACACATTTCATTTTAGTTGTCGGTGTCCACACTTTTTCATTGTATTATCCATGTTAGATTTATTTTCTCGCTTTCTTCTTGTGTGTTTGAAAAACTTTGAGAAAAAATCCAAAAATATTTCATGCTTCTTTTCGGTTTTTCTTTTTAGTTTAATTAGTTGTAGTATTAAAAGAAAACCCCAAACGATTTCCTTGTTCTTCTTTTGCTTGTTGGGAGTTTTCCCGTGTAAATAGTTTTTCTCGTTTTTGTTTTCCTTTCTTTAATTTGCTTTCTTCAAGAAAAACTAAAGCTTCGAAAATATTTCAGTATATTTCTCTGAATTTCTTTTCTTTTTATTGGGTCATGCCAAGGAGAAGACCACAATGAAAATGTTGAGTGGCTCTTATATGCATTATTGTTTATTTAACAAAGAGCCCATATTTCCTTGTCTTCTCCTTTTGAATAAAATGTTTGCATATACCAGCTTAGTTCACAACACTCTTGCACTATTATTATTCTCATATCATTCGGTCATGCAAGTGAAAGGCGATAATGACGATATTTGATGAATTGGCTATGGCAGAGAGAAGTGGGTATGAACTCACTTGTTTTGTTTTTGTAAATTGTTTAACCTAGTATCCATTATTCGGCATATTATGATCAAACATGTTTGCAATGAAAATTATAGATTATAGTTTCTCATGCCATGCTTAAGTAGCTAGGAGTGGATAATGATTTATCTTAGGTGTCAACATGCATTAAAATGATTGTGATGTAGTATGATGATATGGTATCCTCCTCTGAATGTTTCAAGTGGCTTGACTTGGCACATGTTCACGCATGTAGTCGAACCAAAACCAATGTAGCTCCACGATATTTATGTTCATGGTGTTGATATCCTACTCATGCTAGTATTCAATGTTGATTATGCATAATGCATGTTCATGATCATTTTCGCTCTCTAGCTGGCCGCTTCTCAACCTATTTGCTAGCCTACGCTTGTACTAAGCGGGAACACTTCTTGTCATCAAAATCCTTAAACCCAAGTTATTCCAGATGAGTCCACCATATCTACCTATATGTGGCATTACCCTGCCGTTCCAAGTAAATTTGCATGTGCTACCTCTAAATTTCAAATGAACATCTTTTTTGTGTGCATGGACCCCTTATGGAGCGACATGGGGGTCAGTATCTTCCATGCTAAGAGGGTTATTCTCATGATGAGTGTTTATTGACTCGTCCTTGCAGGAGAGGGGCGGTAATAGGGATTCCCAGTCTCGAAATCAAAAATTGCAAATAATCAAACAAAACTCCCCTAGGACCGTTGTTGGTATGGACGGTACCCGTGGATTCAGCTAGCCATGTGTTTGTTGGTGGAGGGGGAGTAAACTTAACTTGTATCACTTTGGAACCGCCGCTAATGTGTTTAGCTTGGAAGATATTGATAACTCTTGGTCGTAACGTTGACAAGAAGGGTGTGCCTCCCAAAATTATATTTATCTCTGTTTTAAGCTTTGAGCTCTGGCATCTCTGCAAACACTACAAAAAAAGACACATCCGTGACATTTTGGGCCGAACGAAAACTTTTTCTGTCATACTTATGACACTTCTATGACGATAATTGTGACAAAACCCAGTATCATCATAGATGTGGTGGGCTCCTACTTCTATGACAAAAATCATGATAGAAAATGGGCTTTTCGTCCTAGGCGGGCCAGAGGCGCAGCTGCATGACATTCTTTGGGCCGTCCATGACGGAAAAAACCATGGTAGAAGCGAGGGCGAGGAAAATATCGGGGTGTTCCCGGTTACGGTGGGTGGTCGTGGCCGAGCGATGCATGGAGGTTTGCGTGTTTCTCTCATACACGCATGCGCGTGGGTGCGAGGTGTTGGGCTCTAACTGAACCCGAGCGAGGCGTTCGCCAACTGAACCCGAGCGATTGCACTGCAGGCTACGCGTTACTGAACCCGAGCGATCGATCGATGGCTGTTAACTGAACCTGATCGAGCAATTCCTTCGCTACTGTTGCTTACTGAAGCCGATCGATGCTGCCTCTGGATGAACAGTGAGCGTTGCTGGGGGGAATTGGATGAATAGTTCCCGGTGGGGGTGGATGAACAGGACCCCGTAGTGTTGCCTCTGGATGAACATGACCCCGATCGACCGAGCCGGTTGGGGCTGGATGAACAGGACCCCGTGGAGGGCTGGATGAATAGGACCACCCCGTGGAGGGCTGGATGAACAGTAGACGGTGGAGGGCTGGATGAACAGTAGCCCGTGGAGGGGTGGTTGAACAGGAACCCGTGGAGAGGGCTGGTTGAACAGTAGCCGGTGGAGTAGCGCGCGGTGGAGGCTGGATGAACAGGAGCCCATGGATGAACAGTCACAGGTGGAGGCTGGAGGAGGTCGACGGTGGATGAACAGTAGCCCGTGGAGGCTAGAGGGGGTCAACGGTGGAGATGAACAGTATCCCGTGGAGTCCCGTTTTGCGGTACGCCACACCCCTTCCGATGAACAGGACCCCCGTTTCGACCGTAGCGCTCCAACACAAGTCCGTTTCCTCCGTTTTGCGGTATGCCACACCCCTCCCAATGAACAGGACCCCCGTTTCGACCGTAGCGCTCCAACACAAGTCCGTTTCCTCCGTTTTGCGGTACGCCAGACCCCTCCCGATGAACAGGATCCCGTTTCGAACGTGGCCGGTCGAACACAAGGCTGTTTCCTCCATTCTGCGGTACGCCAGGCCTCGTTTCCATCGGCTGTTCCGTCCAAGCCGGTTGGCTCCCACGCGTTCCGTTGCCTCCCGATGAACACGACGCATTCCGTTGCCTCCCCATGAACATGACGACGACGCAGTTTCTCCGTTCCGACCCAGCCATGTACACGAGCCCTGGCCGTACGTATGTGCGAGTAGGCGTTCGAGACCCCGCCCGTATGTATGTACGTGGCCGTATTTTCTTTCTTGCACCCTGGCCGCTGTACGTACGTGTACATGCTACGTGCGCGCCTCTACTACGACACATGCGCGCCTCTACATCGACCAGTATGTACGTACACGTTCGCGACCAGAATGACAACGCTACTTACGCTTCGACCAGGTGGGTCCCGACTGTCGGGCACTTCCTTCCGTGCGAAGATGTAGCTAGTGGGTCCCAGCAGTCAGGGGGGCGAATCGTTTTTTTTGCCCGGACGCACTTCCTTGCATGCGAAGATGTAGCTGGTGGGTCCCAACAGTCAGGGGGAAATGTTTTTTGTGAAATACGGTGGCCCGTCCGGTGGGTCCCTGCTGTCAGGTGGAGGAATAATTATTTTACGCGTAATAAGGAGGCACTTCCTTGCGGCCGCCGTGACCCAGCTGTCAGCCTCTCCATGTACAGTACTCTTCCGATGGAAGTCGTTCCTTGACCACGTTAACCACGCCGCGCCGAGAGCACCAGGGCGGTGGACGATGGTGAGGCCTAGGAAGGGGACGACGCGGAGCCGGGGAAGACGCGGCAGTGAATGCCCACGCGGAGAGGAGTACGAGGGTTCATTGGTTCAGCTGCGGTGTGAGGCTGCTGTCGCCGCAGAATAACAAGGGGTGTGGGTGAGTAGAGGGATGCCCTGGCCAGCGGTGGGAGTAGTAGGGGGCGGTGAGGCCTGCACGGCAGCACAGCCGGCCACGGGAGGCAGGAGCAGGCAGCACGACCGGCGCTGCTTTGGGCGGCTGGAGCAAGAAGACCAGAGGTTGAAGAAGCATGACGGTCGTTGGATGGACATCGTACGGTCACTGCAGCTAGAATCGTTTATATTGACTAAGTTGACAAAGCCCTTGGTACACGTCAACTTAGTAGGCCCACAGGTCAGCTTCCGAAACGGTGCGCCCCAGATGTCTAGGGGAGGAATCATTTTTTTGGGCCGGTGAAGCTAGAATCCGATATTGAAGAAGAAGCACGGCATCCGTTGGATGGACATCCAACGGCCACTGCTACTAGAACCGTGTGTTGACTATAAGTTGACAAAGCCTTGCATATGCGTCAACTCTTTTTTTTTGAGGGGACGCGTCAACTTAGTAAGGCCACAAGTGTGTGGTAGAGAACTTATAGCCCATTTGAGATTTGTAAGAATGTGCAGACAATTTTTGAATTCTAATGGAATTTACTACAGCCCATTTACAGTTTGTTAAAAGTACAGCCCATTTCAACCAACCGTTCAAAACAGAACTCAATAAAATTTCCCACATTTTGATGGGATCCGAAATATTTTTATCCCGAAATTTCTAGTCAGATGAAATACAATTTCAATGTAAATTTATATTACGTAAAAATCCAACGAAACATTGCGCTCGCAACAATTAATGAAATTAAAATTTTCAATATCCAAAAATAATATTTTATAAAGTAATTACGTATTTGGTGCATTTTTTATAGTTACTGCCCAGTTTTTGTAATTACATCCCATTTATTATTTCTTAAAGCCCAATTTCTTGTTAAGCCTAATGCATCCCTCCTAGGAAAGATTTGCAGCCCAGCGGGGCAGAGAATAACAACTTGACCTTGCCTGGGTATTCCTAAAAAAAGTATAGCTGGGCTAGCCATTTTTAGCTTGAAAAATTTAATATCTAGGCTGGATATCTGGCCTGGGCTAGACGGGCCAGAGCCCGCCTAGTTAATACCTGCTGCGATGTTTTTGTTGTTGTTCAGAGGAGAAAAAATTAATATCTGGGCTAAACATCGCTCAAGAAAGACTCTGCAGTGCTCACACCTCAAAAACACAAATACTGCTCGAGCTGCTTGGTCCCAGCTATTGGCCGCTTCTTGTCTCTCATTTATTGACTACATAGGTTGACAATGGTGTGGGACCGTGATGTCAGGAAACCAGGAGGAAGCAAAAAATAGTTTAATATACTAATAAGGAGGCACTTGTGTAGTGCGGCTATGGCCCTGGTGGGCCCCCACTGTCATCCTCTCCAAGTAAAGT
The DNA here is from genome assembly GCF_018294505.1 of Triticum aestivum. Classification (NCBI taxonomy): domain Eukaryota; kingdom Viridiplantae; phylum Streptophyta; class Magnoliopsida; order Poales; family Poaceae; genus Triticum; species Triticum aestivum. Next base: position 299,358,218 of record NC_057802.1, on the reverse strand, counting down.
CATCTCCTCATCCTCATGTCCGTTGACCACGTTGACAACGCGAGACGGCGGCACCACGGCGAGCGCAACAACTCGAAGGACGATGGAGAGGGCCTCGCGGGCCCTACGGATGGTCTGATACAGCGCCCGCTGCTCATTCGGGAAGCCAGGATCATAGGGCCACATGTCCCGACGGCATTGTCGTTCGCTTGTTCACCGGTGCTCGTTGAGGAGATGGAGGTTGCAGCACAGGTCCTCCTGTGCTGGTAGCTCTTCCGCCATTAGGGCGTCGAAGTGCGGCCGCACCTGGTCTATGGTGAACACGGCATGAACCGGCTTGGACAGTGGCGCCGGCTTCTGGTCGGAAGCTACGTCCATCGTCTGATTATCGTTGCTCAGCTCGGCGAGCTAGCTGGCGAGCCAGCATGTCCGGCTGCTGGACCGACCCGCTGCCAAGCATGAGTCTGACTGCCCTGGCACACCCAGACCGCCTCCCTCGCCCGCGCGCGCTTTCCGCCTGACACGGTCAGCGCCGCCCGCCCTGCTTCCCAGTGCAGGCGATTGCTCCGCCTTCAAACGACACAAGTGTCATCCGTCCGTCCTTCTGCCGCCCACATTAATGACACGTGGTTGCCGAGGCGGCTACTCCGGCGCCACACGTCCGTCCCTCCGCCGCCCACCATTGCTATATAAACTACTGCGCCGGCCATAGCCGCAGTCATCCGCATCCATTCCCTTTCTCCTGTCCACACCACTACTACCCACCATGGCTTCCTCGCGCTCCAGCGCTCTTCGGGACGGGCGGACGACGGACCACAAGGAGATGGCAGCCATTTCTGCCGACCGGCTGGCCGACATGCAGCCGGAGGACGACGACGTCCCAATGGAGAACATGGTAGTCGACGATCCGGCGCCAACCTCCTCCTCCGCGCCATCCTCACTGGTGCATTGCACCATGACCATCAGCGGCCCGTGCCCAATATATGGACACGGTGAGGCGGAAGCATGAGGAGCAGTTCCGGAGGCGCAGGCCGACGCCGCCTACAACCACCATCTCCTCCAGGAGCACCTGCAGGCAGAGGAGCAGATCGCCGCGGAGCGGGCGGAGCAGGAGGCGCTGCTCGACTCATACCGCTCGGCCCGTGTGGGCCGCCTCGAGCGCTGGCGATACCGCATGCGGGTGGCGGAGGTTGCGGCCACCTACAAAGAGGGCGATGAAGCGGGCGAGGCGCTGTTTGGCGAGACCGAGGACGAGGCAGAGGACAATGCCGGCTCCGACGAGTCCCCGCTCCGCTGGCGTCGAAGAGGCCCTGCTCCGCCGAGGCCCCGCGGCGCCAACAACGAGGCAGAGGACACCACCGGCTCCGCCAAGGCCCCACCCTGCCGACAACGAGGGGGAGGATTTCCCCCACTCCACCGAGGCGCCGCCCGCCGGCAACGAGACAGAGGACATCGCCGGCTCCGCCGAGGCCCCGCGTCGCTGCCAGCGAGGCCGCGCCACACAGAAAACGAGGAAGAGTAGAACACGGTAGGTCGCCGCCGCTCGGGTCCAAGTAAGGCCACCGCTGCTTTCCTCCGGTTGAAGCCAAGCTAGGTGGGTTGACCATTGACGGCCGGTTAGCTTATTGGCGGCGACGTGGAGTTGGAGAGCTATGTTGGAGAAGGACGCTGCTACTTAACTGCTGGTGCAGTTGGCTGACTGACACATGGGCCCAACAGGCATCTGGGCCACATGTCAGTTACGCAACTGCACGTGCAGTTAAGTCACTGAAGCTTCTGTTCAGCTCAACCGGACACAGGTGGGTAGCTTCGGTTAATTAATTATACCTCCAGCGCACCCCTTTTTAGTTGAAGAATGTATGAAATGTAATGAAATCCGGCATGTTTATATGAAATCCGACCGTGTATGAATGAATTTATTTCGATTAGTTCGAATTCTTGTATCACTGGCATTGGATGAACATGCAAAACAATACGTACTAGCATTATTCCCAGGGTGATCACCTCGTTTGCAACAGTTTCACATGTACTCCCTCCGGTCCTTTCTAGTCTGCATACAAGTTTTGTCTGTAGTCAAAGTATCTCTACTTTGACCAATCTTATAGAAAAAAGTATGCACTTTCACAATGTGCGAAGTAAAAAGGAACAGAAGGAGTACAAAGAGTTTGAGCAGCTTTTTAGCTTTCCTGTACATTGCAATCAAACACAGAGGCCTGACAATTCATAGAGAACATTCAAAACAATCGATGATTATGCATCTCAGCGATTCACATGTTAGAGCCAATATTAACTTCACAACTAAAGAATAAAGAAAAAATGGATCGACGCTGCTGACACCAAAGGGCATCCCATTCGAAAATATCAAACGCATGTCTTCTTGCTAAAATCAATGAGCAAAATTTGACAAGGTTGTCCCATTCCAAAATATCAAATGCCTACGATTGTGGAATGGGCAGGGTTTGCCATCAGTTCGGACATTGACATGGCACCTCGTGCTAAATAAACCAGCTGTTCTTTTTGTGCAGTTCCACCAAAATCAACCAAATTCGCGCGTAGCTTGTATGATTTCGCCCTCATATGTTGCAATGCCTTGAACTTATCGGCACCTCCTTTCTTGTGGTGGAAATGAATGATTCGATGTATTCATGAACATTTTGTGCAGTTCCCATTGAAATCAAGCTGAGCACCCCTGTTTGCACAAATACAAAAAAAGTGATTAGTATAAAGCAAACTGTACTATGAATTGACAGTTTAAACAGGCACCTACATGGTCCATGTAGAGCACACTTTTAGAAAAATGGAACTCACCGGAAAGAATCCTAGAACAACATTGTACTCGCGCATCACAGCAAGAAAATGGAGATTTGTCAGTCCTTCTGAGCTGAAGTTAGTTTGGTCTTGTGGGGAGTAATGTAACCATCCTTCAACTGCTCCTTCTGATGAGAAGATAGACAGGGCTTCTTCATCCTGGCATAATCGGAACTAGTCACTTCACGTACTCCATATTCTTCTTCAGAGGAGGATGATCCTGTTGTGCAAAGACAAGAGGACAACTAAATGCTAGCATCCCTGTTTGCTCGAAAAAAGGAAAGGAAATATTTAAAACAACACAGATGAAGCACTTCTCAAGGACAATACCACTTTTTCATGACAGTATCTAAACAGTAGCACAACACCAATAGAGATGACAAAGCTCAATCATATGGATGAAATCAGTGGGCGAGTACCAACCTTTGTCAGGAGGCTTATTGTGTAGAGCATACAGATGAAGCACTTCTCCGGAACCATCTGTTGCTATCTACTGTGGTGGCCATGCTTACTATATACTCCTTGATTAGTTTAATGTTTCCAACATCTTCTTGTGCAGTTCCACTAAAATATATGGTATCTTCAAAGAAGATCCCTGTTTGCACAAGTAGAGATAATTACGTATTACATTAAGAGTGGCATCAAATCAGTGGCAAAACAATTGCTCGTTCCAGCCATAGCAATAAATTAAGATGCAAAACTATATCATTACTTGTGTCATCACAGTTCCAGTGCTTCATTACAGCACCGGGAGTTGATTTTTGTTTTTCTTCCGCTTGTTCTTCCCCTTCATCACTTGGTTCAATAACATACAAGCTTCGCTTCAATGTAATATTTGGCATGTCAATTAGGTTACACAAGTATAGCACTAACAATGACATTAATTTTCTGATGGAAGTGGCAAAATACAGGCCAACAGTTGTGAAATATCCTTATCTTAGCTCAACGGGATATTACGGTGCACATACAGATTGGAAGTCTTGTCTCCATTTGTGCAGTTCACTAAAATCAAGCAATATTACCGTACAAGTAGCACAACATATGAAAGCACACTGCAGAATCATGTGAAAGAAGGCTAGTACTGACCTCTCATGACGCGGAATTCAAACAACTCACAAGAAGAAGATCTGAACCAAATTTGCCAACACGGATAGGAAGTAAGATCTCCTCTTGTGCAGTTCCACTAAGATCAAGCAATCAAGCAACGTTGTCGGTGTGACATTTTGGTTGAACTGCACAAAACACTCTTAAAACAAAAGTGTTTTGTGCAGTGCAACAAAAGGTCACAATGGCAACGAGGTGAAGTAGATAACCCTGTTTACACAGAGGTGCAAAGGAAACAACTAGTGGTCAATAACGGTGGATGACACAGAAGCCAACAAAAAGAAGCATCTACCTTATCTAAATGGGAAAGAAAGCAAGACAGTAGCATTTCTCAAACGGTGGCATTGATTAATATTAACAAAGAGATTATATTAACAATAAAATTTGTTAAACATGTAATTTGCTTTTAACTGTGGCATTGCATCAATTTTCCAGCGGCATTATTAGAGGGTGTTTGTTTACAGGGACATTTTGGTGGAGGGACTAAAAAAACTCCGTGTCAGTCCCATCTAAACCAAACAGGAGGGACTTTTAGGGACTAAAAGTGGGCATTTGGGACTAAAGAAAGAAGACCCCGAGGGAAAGTCTTTTTGGGACTTTTTCCAACAGTTACCCCTGCCACGCATCGCACCTTGTCTCTATTAGTTCATTACTAGGGGTAACATGGTCTTTTAGCATGTCATTTAATAACCTCTAGTCCGTGTTTAGTCCCTGGAACCAAGCAGGTAGGGACTAGGGAGTTTGTAACCAAACAGGGCCTTTGATTAACAACAGCTAAAGAGTTGCACGGGACAGTGGACGCACCAGCACCATGTGCATCTATTGATGTACTGGGGTGATGCACAGTCTGTTGCAACAAAGAACAAACAACCAAGGAGCATATTTGTGTTGGTCCCAGTTTTCTTATCTTTAGACACCTTTCCCTATGTGAGCACAACAAATCTAGTCCTACTCAAACTCTACAGCCTTGTCCCCCAAAACAAAAGATCAGTTCATTACAGATGTGCGTACTGCGTTTGTCATTGTTTTCCCTTTTCGGCCAACGTAGGTGCTGGATAGCCAGTCTGTACTAGTACTTTCCCCCTTCCTTTCCTCTTTGAACCACGTCCTAGATTTATGCTATACAACTTTCCCCACTACTTTCCCCCATTCCTTTCCTCTTTGAACCACGTCTTAGATTCATGCGATACAACTTTCCCCACAACTTTCCCCCTTCCTTTCCTTTCTGAACGACATCCTAGATTCATGATATACAACTTTTCAAACTACTTTCCCCCATTCGTTTCCTCTTTGAACCACATCCTAGATTCATGGTATACAACTTTCCCCACTACTTTCATGTTTGATCCAACACCTAGATTCGAGTGCAGAAGCAGAAAAAGCCCACATGCAGCTAGAGCAATGCATGTGGAATAAGTAAATTATACCTTAAGGTTCTTGGGGTGTGGTTCGGTGGGCGACCGGAGGCCGTTTGACCCACACTATGTACGGCAGCGAAGAAGAAGGGGTCAGAGGCCCTCCCGCGCCGCCGCTGGGTGAAAGTGAACAGCTGTGCCGGTAGTGGATTCCCTCCCTCGCCAACGGCGACAGCGTTAAGCCTCCTTCCCTTCCTGGCGGCAGATCCTGCCGGCTCTTTGACCAGCAGTGAGGGGGGAGAGAGAGGCCAACGAAGTCTTGTTTAGATCTAGAGAGGGTGAGAGAGTCTGAAGAGAGCAACTACAAGCAGACCAGCAGTGAGGGGAGAGAGAGAGGCCAACGAAGTCTTGTTTAGATCTGGAGAGGGTGAGAGAGTGTGAAGAGAGCAACTACAAGCGCTGAGGCTCCAGCGTGTATATATACACTGGAGAGTGTGTGAAGAGTGCAAACCCTAGAAAACAAGCGCCGAGGCTGCAGCTTATACGTGATGAGGTGATTATACGATCACTACGCGAACGTATAGGTCCGTATCCATCCATTTTGACCAGTCAAAGAATCCTCCTAGCACGAATTATGCTCAAGTGTAGTTATCGAACCCGAGACCTCAAGTTTGATGAGCGAACAGGCTAACTAGCTACACAATCCTGCCGTTATGTTCAACGAGAGGGAAATAACCTTTTATACATTACTGCATTCGTGTGACGAGCCTGCCGTGTTTTTTGTGTGTGTGGGAGTCATTGGGATTTAAATCATAATCGTGTCATGTGGCTTTGGTGGTAAGACTATCCACAGTGGTGCAGAAATAATGCAGCCTTAGTCACCTTACCTCTCTCCATGTAGTACGTTGGGTCCCACCAGTCAGAGGGTGAAACAAACAAACTAATAAGAAAAATAAAAAGCGCCAGCGGTGTATCTTACCTCACACATCTCGCTACTGCTCGGGAACACTGTCCAATTGATCCCTCTGTTCGCTCACATACTATTTTAAGTGAATCCTTAATATAGCATGCACACAATTTTGGGCACTTGTATTCGACATAAGTCAGTGTGCCACCGTATCTCGTACGACTCCCTCCGTCTAGGTGTAATAAGTCACGTTAGAAGGTGCAGCGGGGACCAAGGTGCAAGCAGATTGGAGAAGGAGAAACTTGACCGGTCATTCCTCCAATCATGGAAGACTAAATGCTAGTTGAGTATGTGAAGTTTGCTGAATCAAAGCTCTGACATAGACTCTTCCTGAAAATAAGATGAATTGCAATTGTTTGATGACTGAGAACATAGTTTGTTAGTTTTCAAGAAAGTTTATGATCTATACTTTAACATGTGAATAGTTTGTTACTTGATCATGAAAAGTTCTATGAGTTGAGCTACTGTTATGACATATAATGATGCTAGAAAAGGTGATTGAAATTATCATTGATCAAACTTGTGCACCTGCTAGCATTCACACTTCATAAATTATTTCTTTTATCATTTACCTACTCGAGGACGAGCAAGAATTAAGCTTGGGGATGCTGATACGTCTCCAACGTATCTATAATTTATGAAGTATTCATGCTATTATATTATCCTTCTAGGATGTTTTATATGCAATTATATGATATTTTATATGATTTTTGGGACTAACCTATTAACCTAGAGCCCAGTGCCAGTTTCTGTTTTTTCCTTATTTTTGAGTTTTACAGAAAAGGAATACCAAACGGAGTCCAATTGACGTGCCAATTTTTGATGATTTTTTCTGGACCAAAAGAAGCCCCCGGAGTAAAAGAGTTGGGCCAGGAGAGTCCCGGGCTGCCCACGAGGGTGGGGGGCGCCCCCCCCGGGCGTGGGCCCCTGCCTCGTGGACAACCCGGAGACCCCCCCTGACGTGAGACCTACGCCAAAAATCCTATAAATACTGAAACCTCCAGAAAACATAATAGATCGGGAGTTCCGCCGCCGCAAGCCTCTGTAGCCACGAAAAACCAATCGGGACCCTGTTCCGGCACCCTGCCGGAGGGGGAATCCTTCACCGGTGGCCATCTTCATCATCCCGACGCTCTCCATGACGAGGAGGGAGTAGTTCACCCTCGGGGCTGAGGGTATGTACCAGTAGCTATGTGTTTGATCTCTCTCTCTCTCTCGTATTCTTGAGGTGATACGATCTTGATGTATCGCGAGCTTTGCTATTATAGTTGGATCTTATGATGTTTCTCCCCCTCTACTCTCTTGTAATGGATTGAGTTTTCCCTTTGAAGTAATCTTATCGGATTGAGTCTTTAAGGATTGAGAACACTTGATGTATGTCTTGCCGTGCTTATCTGTGGTGACAATGGGATATTCACGTGATCCACTTGATGTATGTTTTGGTGATCAACTTGCGGGTGAAACTATGCATAGGGGTTGGCACACGTTTTCGTCTTGACTCTCCGGTAGAAACTTTGGGACACTCTTTGAAGTACTTTGTGTTGGTTGAATAGATGAATCTGAGATTGTGTGATGCATATCGTATGATCATACCCACGGATACTTGAGGTGACATTGGAGTATCTAGGTGACATTAGGGTTTTGGTTGATATGTGTCTTAAGGTGTTATTCTAGTACGAACTATTGAATAGATCGATTCGAAAGAATAACTTTGAGGTGGTTTCGTACCCTACAATAATCTCTTCGTTTGTTCTCCGCTATTAGTGACTTTGGAGTGACTCTTTGTTGCATGTTGAGGGATAGTGATATGATCCAATTATGTTATTATTGTTGAGAGAACTTGCACTAGTGAAAGTAGGAACCCTAGGCCTTGTTTCAACGCATTGCAATATCGTTTGTGCTCACTTTTATCATTAGTTACCTTGCTGTTTTTATATTTTCAGATTACAAAAACCTATATGTACCATCCATATTGCACTTGTATCATCATCTCTTCGCCGAACTAGTGCACCTATACAATTTACCATTGTATTGGGTGTGTTGGGGACACAAGAGACTCTTTGTTATTTGGTTGCAGGGTTGCTTGAGAGAGATCATCTTCATCCTACGCCTCCCACGGATTGATAAACCTTAGGTCATCCACTTGAGGGAAATTTGCTACTGTCCTACAAACCTCTACACTTGGAGGCCCAACAACGTCTACAAGAAGAAGGTTGTGTAGTAGACATCAAGCTCTTTTCTGCGACGCGCCGGGTGGTGAAGATGACGACCAACCTCAGCCCGACCAGGTCTCGACCAACGGGCAAGATATCGGCGAGCCGACAGCTGCCAGTGCTGACCAGACTGAGACCCACCAGGCGGCCGCTCCACCACCCGAAGCCTCTGCCTCCGCCGGCCTCTCCGATCCGGCTGCTGCTCCTTTAGCCTAGGTGGCCAAGTTATCTTTCTTTTCCCTGTTTTGTAATTCTCTAACAAAATTTGTGAAGTTTACGCAATTCCACCCGCTGGGGGTGTATTCAAACTCTGTTTAATGCTGGCCAAGGGCCTTTTGCTTTAAAACATAATCTTTTGCCGATTTTTGACTTGTCTTGCTTTTCTACTTCTTTAGCTTTTTCCTTTGCCGCCTTCCCTTGGCTGCCATCTTGCCAGTCGAACAGCCGCTCTGCGGTCTGTGACTGGATCAAGTACTTGGCCGTTTTGGGAAGAACAAGTACTTCAGCCGTTCAGTAGAATGTAGCAATTTAAGTTTACAAATCGGCCGGCCGGCTGCTCAGCAGCCAGTCGGCGAGGGAGGAGCCGACTCGGCCTACGCAAAATGTTTTAGTCCTTTGCCATTTTTCGTGTGGGCACCGTTTGCTGCCTTCATCTCTTGCCGGCTGGACAGCCGCTCTGCGAGCTGCGGCTTGTGGCAAGAGAGGGCTTAGGTGCCGGCACACTACTTGTCCGACTGCAGGTAACATTGGCATAATACAAGGCGGCAAGCCCCCGGGCCGACTGATCGAACCCGGTGCAAGGCAGACTAGTGAAATAACACGTCCATAGGCGTAGAACTTATCATGTAGATAAAGGAGGTAGCCCTTGAGTGCTCCTCAAGGGCCCCGATGTCGTAGTGCTTTAATACAAAAGGCAGCGTGATACATACTGAATCAACTGTAAAATCTTCGGAGGAGGTTTGCATTCCACGGGCGCTCCGATTCCTTGCCCGAGTCGTCTCTCTTGCGTGCTCTGGGCTTCTGTGCGTCGATGAGGTAGTAGGAGTCGTTCCCCAACGCCTTGCTGATGATAAAGGGGCCTTCCCAAGGGGCCGAGAGCTTGTGCTGGCCGGCTGTTCGCTGGATCAGCCGGAGCACAAGGTCTCCCTCCTGGAAGGATCTCGGCTTGACCTTCCGATTGTGGTAGCGGCGCAGACTCTGTTGGTAGATGGCGGACCGGCTGAGTGCTAACAGCCGGCCCTCCTCCAGCAGATCGACGCCGTCTTCTCGCGCTTCCTTCGCTTCCGCCTCAGTGTACATGGTGACGCGAGGTGAGTCAAACTCAATGTCAGTTGGGATGATGGCCTTGGCACCGTATACGAGGAAGAATGGGGTGAAGCCGGTTGAATTGTTCGGAGTGGTGCGGAGGCTGCAAAGGACCGCCGACAGCTCATCGATCCAGCAGCCGGCCGACTGCTCCAAAGGCTCGACTAGTCGGGGCTTGATGCCGGAAAGGATGAGGCCGTTTTCTCGCTCAACTTGGCCGTTTGACTACGGATGGGCGGATGCTAGGTCCAGTCGGATGCCCTGCGTCGCGCAGAAACGGGCCAAGGCTCCTTTGGCAAAATTTATGCCATTATCAGTGATGATGTTGTGCGGTACTCCGTACCGAGTGGTGATGTCTGCAATGAAAGTCACGGCAGTCGGCCCATTCAACTTCTTGATTAGTTTTGCTTCAATCCACTTGGTGAACTTGTCCACGGCGACAAGTAGATGGGTCATGCCGCCGCGTGCTGTCTTGAATGGTCCCACCATATCCAAGCCCTAGACGGCAAAGGGCCATGCTAGGGGAATGGTCTTGAGTGCAGAAACCGGTAGATGTTGCTGCGAGCTGAACTTCTGACACCCTTTGCAATGCTTAACTAGATCCTTGGCATCCTCCAAGGCAGTCGGCCAGAAGAAACCGTAGCGGAAAGCTTTGGCCACGAGTGATCTGAAAGCCGGGTGGTGGCCGCACTCGCCTTGGTGGATATCTTTGAGGATTGCTTGGCCCTTCTCTGCTTCTACGCAGCGCTGGAAACTCCAGTCACGCTATGCCTGACGAGCTCTCTGTTCACTATCGCGTAGGCTCCTGCTCGACGCTGTACTTGCCGGGCCGAGATCTCATCAGCCGGCAGCTCTCTATTCACCAGAAACTTGAGGATGAGCTCTGCCCATGATGGTGCTTGAATCTCTTCTATTGTTACTATAGCCACTTGTACGAGGGCGGTTGGGCCGGGAGGTGGCGGGTCGGCGTTGATTGCCGCTTGCTGCGTGGCTGAAGTCCCCGGGCTGACTGCCGCAGTCCCCGGGCCGGGTGCGACTGTTGCAGTCCCTAAACCGCTTGGTGAAGTCCCCGAGCCGCTTGGTGAAGTCCTCGGGCTGACTGTTGCAGTCACCGGGCCGGGTTGTGAAGTCCCCGGGCCGGGTGCGACTGCCACAGTCCCCGTGCCGCCTGCTGAGGTCCGCGAGCCGGCTGCTGCAGCCCTCGAGTCGGATCTGGCTGCTTCAGGAGGAGCCGGCACAAAGATGGACTCGGATTCTAGGGAATGCTTGATCGACGGCTTGAGGAGGCGCTGAAGGGAGACACCGGCTGGTATTGCTTGCTGGGTGGAGCCGATTCGTGCCAAGGCATCTGCTTGCTCATTGTCGGTTCTTGGCACGTGAAGGAACTCGCACCCCTCGAAGTATCCACTGAGTTGCTGGACGAGGAAGCGGTAGCTTGCCATATTTGCATCCTTGGCGTCCCAGTCACCAGAAGACTGCTGGACTACCAAGTCGGAGTCGCCGTAGCACAGGATCCGGCGGATGCCGATCTCTTTGGCCAACCGGAGGCCGTGTATTAGTGCTTCGTACTCGGCCACATTGTTGGAGGAGGCAAAGTGGATTTGCAAGGCGTACTTGAGCTTGTCGCCTTTGGGAGAGGTGAGGACGATGCCGGCTCCCAAACCGGTGCGCATCTTCGAACCATCGAAATGCATCCGCCAATGAGTGGAGTCCGGAGCTGGCGGCAGATACTGGGTCTCGGCCCAATCGATGAGGAAGTCGGCCAGTGCTTGGGACTTGATGGCAGTGCAGGGCTGGTAGAAGATGGTGTAGGGGGCCAACTCGATGCCCCATTTGGCCACTCGGCCAGATGCATCTCTGTTGCCAATGATCTCAGTGAGTGGGGCAGTGCAGACAACCGTGATCGGGTGCTCTTGAAAGTATGGCTTTAGCTTCTTGGCAGCAAAGTGCACACCGTAGCACATCTTTTGATAGTGAGGGTAGTTCTGCTTTGAAGTTGAGAGCACCTCGCTCAAATAGTACACCGGCCTCTGGACCGGCTGTGCCCTGCCGTCTTCCGGGCGCTCCACCACTATGACTGTACTGATCACCCGGCTGGTGGCAGCGATGTAGAGGTACATGGGCTCTTTAGCAGTCGGAGCCGCTAGGACAGGCGGCGTGGTCAACATCTTTTCAGCTGGGGGAAAGCTTCATCTGCCTTGTCGTTCCACTCGAAATGGGCGGTCTTCTTCATGAGCTGGTACAGGGGAAGAGCCTTCTCGCCCAGCCGACTAATGAACCGGCTGATGGATGCCAAGCAGCCGGTGAACTTCTGGACGTCTCGCAGTCGGGTAGGCTTCTCCATCCTCTTGATGGCTTTGATCTTCACAGGGTTGCACTCAATGCCGCGTTTTGAGACCAGGAAGCCAAGGAGCTGGCCGGCTGGTACTCCGAACACGCACTTTTCCGGGTTGAGCTTGATTTGAAATCGGCGCAGATTTTCAAATGTTTCCTTGAGGTCTTCGAGGAGTGTATTGCGCTTCTCCGTCTTCACCACAATATCGTCTACGTAGACGTGGGCATTTCTGCCGAGTTGCTTGAGGAGGCATTTCTGCATGCAACGCTGAAACGTGGCACCGGCATTTCTCAGGCCGAATGTCATGGTCAGGTAGCAGAAGGCTCCGAATGGTGTGATGAAGGCGGTCTTCAAGCGGTCTGCCGGGTTCAACTTGATCTGGTGGTATCCTGAGTAGGCATCCAAAAAACTCAACAGCTCTCATCCGGCTGTGGAGTCTATCACTTGATCTATCCGTGGCAGAGCAAACGGATCTTTTGGGCAGGCCTTGTTGAGGCTGGTGTAATAAATGCACATGCGCCACTTGTTATTCTTCTTCAGTACAAGGATTGGGTTGGCAAGCCATTCTGGGAAGAAAACTTCCATGACGAAACCGGCTGCCAACAGACGGGCGATCTCTTCTCCAACGATTCTTCTCTTCTCCTCCGACAGTCGGCGGAGGGGTTGCTTGACTGGCTTGGCATCGTCTCTGACATGTAGCTTGTGCTCGGCGAAATCCGTCGGAACACCCGGCATGTCTTTGGGAGACCATGCAAAGATGTCCCGATTCTCACGGAGGAAATCAACGAGCTCACTTTCCTATTTGCTGTCAAGGTTTGCACCTATGCCAGCGTACCTCTCCGGGTGCTCTAGGTCCAATGGTATCTTCTTTGTATCCTTGGCCGGCTTGAAGGATCCTTCGGCTTCCGACTCCTTGGGATCGTGGGACATTTCCGGCTGCTTGCCGGCCATGGCCACAACCCGGTCAAGGAGCCGCTTCTCGGCAGCGATCACAAGGGACTCGGCCAGCCGGCTGCTAGCGGCCGCATAGTTGGACGACTTCTGGTAATCTCCGGAGATGGTAATGACTCCCTTGGCGCTTGGCATCTTCATCTTGAGGTAGGCGTAGTGTGGTACCGCCATGAACTTGGCTAAGGCAGGTCGGCCAAGCAGTGCGTGGTACGGGCTTTCCAGGTCAACTACCTCAAACCAGATGGGCTCTTGGCAGAAATGGTCTTTGTCTCCGAAGAGGACATCTATCTTGACCTTGCCGATTGGTGAGTGAGAAAGGCCAGGAACTATGCCATGGAAGACAGTCCGACTGGGCAGGAGGTGCTTGGGTTTGATCTTCAATTTCTCCATGGTGTCGCGGTACATGATGTTGATGCTGCTGCCGCCATCTATCAGGATTCGGGAGAAACGGGCAGCTCGCCTCTCCGTAGCAAAGGTTGCTTCCAACACCAAAGTGTAAGAACCCGGAGAAGGCATTACTTCCGGGTGGTCAGCTCGGCTCCAACTGATTGGCTTTTCTGACCAGTGCATGAACTCTGGGGCTTCAGTGGCTACGGCATTCACCTCTCGGGACTGTTGGCGCCAGCTGCGCATGTCATCGGCCACACTAGTGAAAACAACATATGCTCCATGCTCTTCTGGGAATTCATCTTGAACGACGCCGACTGCTGGGCGGGCCGTCGGCTGCTGAGGAGGCGGAGGTGGCTGGCCAGCAGGCGGCGAAGGTAGCAGTCCTTCTCCCTTGGAGATTCGCGTGAGCCAGTGACACTTCCCAGTGGTGTGGTTGGACGGCTTCGTGCCGCTGTGGAATTTGCAGGGAGCATCGAGGGTTTGCTCATAGGAAAAGGCGGGCAGCCAATTCAACTTGCCGCCTCTCTGACGCTTGGGCTGGGGCTGCCCTCTGGCTGCTGATCTTCAACTGTCGCCACCTGCCGGATGGTGGAAGTCGGCTGTGGCGCTTTCCGCTTGTTGTTGTTCTGCTGCTGTCGCCGACTGGTGTCACCAGCCGGGGTCCGAGGAGCCTGAGGAGCCACCTTGCCGGATGCATCAACTTGAATCTCTGTCTTCGTGGAGGAGTGGGCCGTGGCGTACTTGTCTGCTATGATCAGTAGCTCGTCGAGGGTTGCCGGCTCATCGCAGAGGAGCTTGTGCTTGAGCGGAGTGCCTTCTCTGCACCCGGCTGTGAAGTACTCAATAGCCTGCACCTCGTGCACGCCTTCGCAAGAGTTGCGCAGCTCGGCCCAATGCGTGAGGTAGTCGCGAGTCGATTCGTTGGGGCCTTGAACGCACAAGGAGAGTTGGCGAGGCTTGGGAGCCCGCTTGTACGTGCTGGTGAAGTTGCGGAAGAAGGCTTCAGTAAAATCTACCCAGCTGTTGATGCTGCGGGGCTTCAGGCTGTTCAGCCATGTCCGAGCGATGCCCTGGAGCATGAGCGGAACATACTTCACGGCAACATGCTTGTTGCCGTTTGCAGCAGTCGACCAGCCAGTCTTCCGGCTTCACGGAGCCGGTATACTTGGGTGTATCTCTTGGCAGGGTGAACCCTTTGGGGAAGGGCTCATCACGGATGCGGGGGCCGAAACAGGGCGGGCCCAGCGCGTCTTCTTCTTCTAGCGCCAGGGATCGGTTGAGGCGGTCGATCCGGTGGCGGGCATCGTTCTCTCCGATTCCTTCTCGGGGACCAAGCCGGTCGCCGAGTGTCGTGTGATCAATAGGCGGCGGGGAGGTGCGCCTCTCCCTGCGGGGAGGAGGGGGAGGCAGACAGTCGTCCCGTCGTTCCACTACTCTTGGGCGGCCGTCTTGGTCGCGCTCGATGGTGATGCGATTCCGACCGCCCTAGCAGCCGGCTCCTTGTATCTTCTGTCGCGGACGCCACCAGTCAGCGTCCGGGATGTCGTGCCTTGATCTCGGCGAGGTGGCGGGTCGTTGTTCCGCCGGTTGGGTGCTTCAGTGCGGCAGCCGGCCTCTTGCTGCTCGGCAGCCGCGTCAATGAGCCGCTGGACGTGCTCCGTCATGTGGCGACGCTCGTCGCCCTCGAGCTTGTCCAGCTCCTCTGCTGCCGCCTGGGCAGCTCGTATATTCTCTGCGAGCGTGGCATAGACAGGGCGGTCTGCCCCGAACATGCTGGCAATGGCCGCGCCGTGCTGCCGGACCGTGCCGATGCGGCTGGGCCCGCCAGGAGCCAGCGTGCCACCAACAGCGCGGTCCATCTCGCGCTGGTAAGCCTCTGAAAAGCGTCTCATGCTGGCTAGCTTCTTGGCGCTTTCGACGAGTTGGACGCGGCAGGCTTCCAGCGTCTCGGCGTCGGCGTCTTCTGCGATGGGTGCAGACAGGTCTTGCAGCGCTGCCTCGAGCGGGTCTCGGGCACCGTCACCGGAAACTCCGTCATGGCTGATGACGAGCACCTCCGTGATGGTGCTGCCGCCGCTGTCGACACGGGGGAGAGGATCATCAACGACCACCACGTTGGTGGGGAATGCGTCGAGCGACGCTGTGTCGGAGTTGACGAGCATCGGGTCGGTGGAGCCAATCGACTCTAGGTCGACGGCCGGCTCGTTGGCGGCGTGGAGCTGGTCGAGGAGGCTGACGAGGCAGCTCTCGGGGCTGTCAGTGCCTGCATCGGACGCAGGCTCGTCGGAGAGGCGGATCTCGCCAACCAGGTCAGCGAGGCAGCTCGCCGCGCAGGCGACCTCTGTGCCGTGCAGCGCGTCGGCACAGACACCATCCAGTGTGCCAGGCTGGCTGCGCTCGGGGGGATGGAAGAGGGTTCTCATCCAGAACAGATCTCCGGATGATGGTGCACCTAGCCCCACGTTGGGCGCCAAATGTCGAGGGTTTGGTGCGACATATGCCAAAGGATGGCTTATCATGATGGGGGCTAGTAAGACGTCGCCGGTGCCAGGAAGCGGGATGAGGCGAAGACATGCACGCCGGCAAATCTTACCCTGGTTCGGGGCTCTCCGTGGAGATAACACCCCTAGTCCTGCTCTGCGGGGTCTCCGCATGATCACTGAAGCAACAATGGTGGCTACAAGCTTGCTCCTTGAGCTGTGTCTCTAGAGGGGGAAGGAGAGCAAGTCTAGCCCTAGCTTCCTCTCTCTATATGGGTATGTGGGTGAACAAGAGGCTGAACCCTTTGCATGGGTGCCCTGGGGGGTTTATATAGGCCTACCCCCCAGGGGTACAATGGTAATCCGGCCGGGTGTAGGCCCGAACCATCAGTGTCTGGTCGCCGGCTTCTCCGCTGGCTGGTGGGTCGCGCCGTCTGTCCGGTACTTGGCCGACAGGCCGTACCCGCTGTCTGGGGGTCCTGCCGGCTGCCCGATACTGTAGCGATGCGGCTAATGATGCGTGCTTTGTCGGGGGAGGCGTGGCTACAGTGCCGCCGCCTGGTGGGCGTTCACTGTAGCCATTCCTCGTATTGTCTGGTTAATGGCGCACGGGTCCCCAGGAGGGGAAGGGCCGCCTGGTCATCTGTCGGCTTCTACAGAGCCGACTGGCCAGGGACGGCCGCCTTCTGGTCTTCTCGTTGTCAAGTGGGGCCCGCCGCCTGTGGGCTATACCGACAGCCCGTCGTGGGGGCACAGCCCCCTCTGACAGGGGTGACATCAGGGTAGGCGTGGCAACAGTGTTGCGCCGAACGGAAGAGCCCCGCTTGGTACGGCGTACTATGGCCTTGCTATGCCCTAGATTAGGGGCGGCGAGGCGTGCTGTAGCCACGCCCCGTCCCGTCATATTTATGAGGGTGCAGACTCTGAGAGTGCTTGGGGCTGCCTGCTGGGAGCCGGCCTCTCCATAGGCCGCCCACTAGGACACGGCCCATCTTGAGGCCGCCTTCTGGGCCATGCCGCCGTCTAGCAGCCGGCCGCCTGGACCAGCCGGCGGCGAGAAGGCGGCGCTTTGGTCTTGGATCCTTGAGGGGCGCAGTCGGCCCCGATGTCTTGAAACGCCATGGGGAGCTGATGAGGCTACCCGTGGCTAATTACTCCGACAAACCCACTATCTTGGATTTTAAGGAATTTAATTATGATAATTGTTTTTTAATATATTGTATTTCCTTGTTGCAATCCGTGCTAAATTCTCCGCATGCTTATACTCAAAATAAGTCTTTTACTAAACATATCGTTGATGCTTTAATGCAATCTTATGAAGAAAAGCTTGAATTGGAAGTTTCTATCCCTAGAAAACTTTATGATGAGTGGGAAACTACTATTAAAATTAAAATTAAAGATCATGAATGCTATGCTTTGTGTGATTTGGGTGCTAGTGTTTCCACGATCCCAAAAACTTTGTGTGATTTGCTAGGTTTCCGTGAATTTGATGATTGTTCTTTAAACTTGCACCGTGCGGATTCCACCATTAAGAAACCTATGGGAAGAATTAATGATGTTATTATTGTTCCAAATAGGAACTATGTACCCGTAGATTTCATTGTCCTTGATATAGATTGCAATCCTTCGTGTCCTATTATTCTTGGTAGACCTTTCCTTAGAACGATTGGTGCAATTATTGATATGAAAGAAGGGAATATTAGATTTCAATTCCGTTAAGGAAAGGCATGGAACACTTTCCTAGAAAGAAAATTAAATTACCTTATGAATCTATTATGCGAGCCACTTATGGATTGCATGCCAAAGATGGCAACACCTAGATCTATCCTTGTCTTTATGCCTAGCTAGGGGCGTTAAACGATAGCGCTTGTTGCGAGGCAACCCAATTTTATTTGTTTTCTTTCTTTTTGGTTCTGTTTAGTAATAAATCTTCCATCTAGCCTCTGGTTAGATTTTTTGTGTTTTAATTAGTGTTTGTGCCAGGTAGAACCTTTGGGAAGACTTGGGTGAAGTCTTTTTGATCTTGCTGTAAAAGACAGAAACTTTAGCGCTCACGAGATTAGCTACAACTTTTTACTGGAGAGTGTTATTTAGTTGATTCTTTTTGAAGATGATTAATAGATAAATTCCTCACTTCCAGCAATTTATTGTAGAATTTTTAGAGTTCCAAAAGTTTGCGTTAGATACAAATTACTACAGACTGTTCTGTTTTTGACAGATTCTGTTTTTCGTGTGTTGTTTGCTTATTTTGATGAATCTATGGCTAGTAATCGAGTTTATGAACCATAGAGAAGTTGGAATACAGTAGGTTTAACACCAATATAAATAAAGAATGAGTTCATTACAGTACCTTAAAGTGGTGTTTTGTTTTCTTTCGCTAACGGAGCTCACGAGATTTTCTGTTAAGTTTTGTGTTGTGAAGTTTTCAAGTTTTGGGTAAAGATTTGATGGATTATGGAACAAGGAGTGGCAAGAGCCTAAGCTTGGGGATGCCCAAGGCACCCCAAGGTAAAATACAAGGACAACCAAAAAGCCTAAGCTTGGGGATGCCCCGGAAGGCATCCCCTCTTTTGTCTTCGTCCATCGGTAACTTTACTTGGAGCTATATTTTTATTCACCACATGATATGTGTTTTGCTTGGAGCGTCTTGTATGATTTGAGTCTTTTCTTTTTAGTTTACCACAATCATCCTTGCTGTACACACCTTTTGAGAGAGACACACATGAATCGGAATTCATTAGAATACTCTATGTGCTTCACTTATATCTTTTGAGTTAGATAATTTTGCTCTAGTGCTTTGCGTGATATCTTTTGAGTTATATCTTTTGAATTCATTAGTTTACCACAATCATCCTTGCTGTACACAATGGAACTGAACATGTATAGCAAAAGAGACGAGCCTTGCGTGGCAATAAAATTTCATGCAGACGTCGCTCCATGGTGGGCGCAAAGGCAGCCCCCCCTCCACCCATTTCGGATCGTAATCAAGAGGAAGATAACTGTTCTGAGGGGGATTCAGAAGCAGAAGACCACTCCTATTTACCCCATGAGGTCTTCGCTCTAACTTGGCATGCTGATGTTGGTAATATCATGCATATGGTACCTCGCATTGCTTACTGTATACATCAAAGATGTCATCTGCTTAGTTTAGACATGCTTTGTGTCAATGCCATCTGTTTAGTTTCTTATCGTATATGTGAATCATGCAATGCCATCTTGTTTAGCCAGGCATCAGATATGTGAATTTTGCAATGCCACCCTGGTAAGCCAGTCATCTTGTATGTGAATTATATCATGAAATCATTTTTTTATTACGTGTTAAATTTGTCAAAAAATTTAGTACATTCAATTACTCTTCCTGTGTATCAGCCATTCGGCACGGTCATGGAAAAATCTAGAGTGGAAACAAGGTCTTCAGAGCAGACAATGCTATCTGACGAAGCGCATGTCTTGCTGGTTATAGATAGCTCCTCAGAGGAGGATTCAGAGACACATGACCAGTCCTATTCCCCCCCCCCCCCGAGGTGCATGCTCTAACTTAGCAGGGTTATGTTGCTCATATCGTGTGTATGGTATCTTGCATTGCTATGTCATTTGATTAATTTAGACATGCTTTGTGTGAATGCCACC
The DNA here is from genome assembly GCF_018294505.1 of Triticum aestivum. Taxonomy (NCBI): domain Eukaryota; kingdom Viridiplantae; phylum Streptophyta; class Magnoliopsida; order Poales; family Poaceae; genus Triticum; species Triticum aestivum. The sequence continues at coordinate 299,338,701 of NC_057802.1, read as the reverse complement.
TGTTTAGTGTCTAATTACCATATATGTGAATTATGCAATGCCATCTTGTTGCAAGACATTATATATGTGAATTATGCAATGCTATCTTGTTGCAAGGCATTATATATGTGAATTATGCAATGCCATGCTGTTTAGCCAAGCGTCATATATGTGAATTATATCATGCCATCCTTTTTTTGTATTTCTCATTGCTTTTGTCGACAATGTTTGTTATTCAACTGTTCTTCCTGTGCATCAGCCATTTGAATTGGTGATGGAGAAATCTGGAGTGAAAACAAGGTCTTCAGAGCAGACAATGCTACCTGCTGAAGCAGATATCTTGCTGGTTACAGATAGCTCTTCAGAGGAGGATTCAGAGGCAGATGACCAGTCCTATTATCCCCCTGAGGTGTATGCTCAAACTTGGCAGGGTTATATTACTCACATCATGCATATGTTGTATTGCAATGCTTAGTTTTTACATCATATACACGATATTGATTGCCATCTCCTTAGTTGAAACATCATATATGTGATTGCCCTCTGCTCACTTCCTTAGTATATAAATTATATATTTGAATTATATCATGCCATGATGTTTACATAGACAGCATGTATCTGAATTATGGCATGCCAACCCATTTTCTAAAGACATAATATAGTTATATAATCTCATGCTATTTACATAGTCATCATATTTTGAATTATGTCATTCTATCCGTGAATTATATCATGCCATCATGTTTCCATCAACGACATGTTTGTGATTTATGGCATGCCATCCACTTTAATAGACACATCGTATAGTTATATCATGTCATCCTGTTTACATAGTCATCATATTTTGAAGTATGTCATTCTGTCTTGTTTAGTTAGCCATCATACATGTGAAATTGTGTCATGCTATCCTGTTTAATTAGCCATCATATATGTGAAATTATGTCCTGCTATTCTGTTTGGTTAGACAACACAAATGTGAATTATTTCATGCCCTATTTTATTCCCTACTATCCATTGCACCTGTCTATCTTACAATGTCTGTACATTCAATTACTTTTCTTGTTTATCAGCCATTTCAATTGGAGGGGGTGATGGCAGTATCTGTGGGAGTAAAAACACGGTCTTCAGAAAAGACTGTGCTACCTGTCGATGGAGATAGAACCACGATTGTACTTGCCCAAGAACCAGCCCCACCACACATAACCCAGACTCACGCAGATTGTACCCCTACCCAGTTGGACAGAGAACCAGCTACACCCCTTCTAACCCCAACCCCAACAGATAGTAACCCAGTTCCCGTTGACACAGCATCGTCTCCACCACAGAGCACCCAAACATGAGCAGTTAGTAAGGCAACTGCAGTGCCCAAAGCACGAGGACCACCACTCCGAACCCCAAGTCAATGCTTAAAGCAGAAGAAGAATTGTTCTCAAGTCAGGTTCCGTAGCTATGGTTCATACTACTTTGCTCTTGCATCACTGTATTTACTCATACCAACTAATTTCAAATTTGAATGATGCAATTGAAACTCCAATGGCGCAACAGGTATGTTTTAAACCTGTTTCTTTAACGTGTTTGCTGTTGTAACTTGCTCTATGTTGATTTCAGTTTCAATTGAATAAGCAGTTATGTTCTCATGCCATGCACATTACAAGTGTTGTTATTGTTGTGTAGTTTCCCACACTTATATTTTGTCTATGCTGCTTTTTCTTAAATAGATATGATTCGAACTGTATCTATCTTGATTTGGCAACATAAACTAGAATGATATAGACCATACAGTGACCATACTACATAGATATATGTTTGTTTCATGCTGTTATCCTGTCCACATTACTACTGAACTGGTTTACCAAAATGAGTTTCATATACTACATTGTAAACCTGTGATGTGTTTGTTTCTTTCTCTTTTAGAACGCGGATAAAATATTGGAGAAGAGTACCCCGTTATGCAATGGTAAAGGAAGTAATGCAGATAAGGTTCAAGATAGTGAGACGTCCTTGTTGGTCTCCAAGAAAGCTGATAAAAACAATATTGAAGACACTGAGACAACCCCAAAGTCCTATCTTGATGTAGTGTTCGAGTTACTAGCTACTACTGCTGGCACCAGCTCTTCGAACTCGCTGCCTGAATCAGTTCGGCTTCTTGAGTCTCAACTTCAAGTTGAAAGACATCGATCAGATGTTATGCGACAGGAAGCCGAAGGACTGAGGAAGTCCCTCCAGAATTCAGATGCATACTTTCTGGTGCAACAGCAAGTGCTGGAGGATTTAAGCGCCAAACAAGAGAAAGTTCATAAGCTTGCTAAGCATCTTGCCAGCATTATGGGTACCCGGGATATTGTTTCTTGAGCTCTCTGAAGTGGTTTCAGTTCTGGACTTGTTTTGCTGCGGCGTTTATATGCTGCTTTGTTCCCTATATTTGCACTGGTGGCGAACTTTGATGCCCAGTGGATGTAATATGTGTAATAGCCATGATAGCCTAGCGTAAGTTGCTTGCTAATTTATTTCCTTATTGTCTTGTTTATTTGTTTTCTTGTAGTCAGTGCAGTTCTTTTTCCGCGGTTTGCTAGTGGCCGCAATAACCTATTTTTTAAAACTAGGCCACAATAACCATGTGCTACATATTTACTGTAGTTAACATGGGCCTCCTACGGGCCGTAGAAACAATGGGCCTTATACGGGCCGTAGACACGATGGGCCTTCTACGGGCCATATTATCAATGGGCCTTCTACGGGCCGTATGATCGGTTGGCCAAACATGGGCCAATATCAGACCACATTATGGTCGTAAATGGCCTAAAGTTGAAATCGTCCGTTCATGGGCCGACCATAACGGGCCATCGTTAATCGGCCGTATTTGATGACGCTATGAAAATGGCCCGACGTATTAACGGGCCGACTGTAACCACGGGCTGAATTTGGCCCACAAGCAGAAAATGACAGTAACGGGCCGTAAGTAAACGAATGCTGGAAATGAGCCCAAGAAAAAATGAGCCCTGAGAAGGCCAAAAGATAACATGGGCTGGAAACGGCCCAATGGAATAATGGGCTGTTAATGGGTATAAAGTGATACACTCTTCATTACGGGCCGGTTTCACCACGTGCCGTTAATGGGTATAAAGTGATACACTGTTCATTACGGGCCAGTTTTACCACGGGCCGTTAATGGGGCGAGAGTTATAAAGGGCCTCATATGGGCCGAAAGATGTCATGGGCCATACATGGGCCGGAAGTTAAAACGGGCTGGAATTATATTGGACGACCCAGATGATGCTACTGAGCCTAATTCGGATAGGCCGTAAACGGGCCCTGGGTTAGCGGGCTATAAATGGGCTATATGCAAACAGGCCGTTAACAGGCTTGCCATGGGCCGGCCCGCCACCTTTTGACCAAGTCAAACGGGCCGGCCTTTTCATAGGAATGGGCCTCTGTTGGGCCGTGCCACGTGTTGACGTATCATAGGCGCTTTGAGTCCAATGAGTGGATGACATCTGTCCCAACGGTGAGCCGACACGTGTTTCCTCCGGCCAGCGATGATTTTACATGTGGAAAATCCCCATTGGTCGGGGCTGTTAACGGGTTATCGGATCCAAAACCGGACCCGATAGCTTAACGGCGTTCCGTTACGGTGGATGCCACATGTCGGTCACCCTTGACGAAAGCACTTCTGTGACGCACGATTTATCATCATGGAAGTGGACACTTCCGTGATGATAATTTTGGTAATGTCATGGAACACTTCTACGACAGCACAGGTATGACTATCTTGATTCTGTCATAAAATCGTCATGGATGTACATGCATGACAGAAAACGTGACCTACTGTGACAAACACGTATCATCACGGAAGTGTATTTTTTTGTAGTGAAATCCCTGCTTCCCTCTGCATAGGGACTATCTATTTAATTTTATGTTGAGTCATCACCTTCTCAAACAAGCGTCAGACCTGAGAGCACTATTATCATCTTCATGCATTGTGTATAGTTAATGATGAATGCATCATGACTGGATCTTTTCTACCATGAATTACAATGTTTAGTCGCTGCTTAAAATTTGGAGGTGCTCTGCATTTCTGTTTTGTGGTTTCAGCAAGGGCTAGTGCTACCTCTTGAGCTTGCATTGGTTTTTTCCTTGAAGAGGAAAGGGTGATGCAGCAAAGTAGCGTAAGTATTTCCCTCAATTTTTGAGAACCAAGGTATCAATCCAGTAAGAGACTACACACAAGTCGCCTCGTACCACAAACAAATAAGAACCTTGCAACCAACGCGATAAAGGGGTTGCCAATCCCTTCACGGCCACTTGCAAAAGTGAGATCTGATAGAGATGATAAGATAATATTTTTGGTATTTTTATGATAAATATTGAAAGTAAAGATTGCACAATAAACGGCAATAGAAATAGCTAGTTGACGGGAGATTAATATGATGGAAAATAGACCCGGGGGCCATAGGTTTCACTAGTGGCTTCTCTCAAGATAGCATAAGTATTACGGTGGGTGAACAAATTACTGCCGAGCAATTGATAGAAAAGTGCATAGTTATGAGAATATCTAGGCATGATCATGTATATAGGCATCACGTCCGTGACAAGTAGACCAAAACGATTTTGCATCTACTACTATTACTCCACACATCGACCGCTATCCAGCATGCATCTAGAGTATTAAGTTCATAAGAACGGAGTAACGCATTAGGCAAGATGACATGATGTAGAGGGATAAACTCAAGCAATATGATATAAACCCCATCTTTTTATCCTCGATGGCAACAATACAATACATGCCTTGCTGCCCCTGCTGTCACTGGGAAAGGACACCACAAGATTAAACCCAAAGCTAAGCACTTCTCCCATTGCAACAAAGATCAATCTAGTAGGCCAAACCAAATTGATAATTCGAAGAGACTTGGAAAGATAATTAAATCATGCATAAAAGAATTCAGAGAAGATTCAAATATTGTTCATGGATAATCTTGATCATAAACCCACAATTCATCGGATCTCGACAAACACACTGCAAAAAGAGTTACATCGAATAGATCTCCAAGAAGATCGAGGAGAACATTGTATTGAGATCCAAAGAGAGAGAAGAAGCCATCTAGCTAATAACTATGGACCCGAAGGTCTGTGGTAAACTACTCACACATCATCGGAGAGGCTATGGTGTTGATGTGGAAGCCCTCCGTGATCGATTCCCCCTCTGGCGGAGTGCCAGAAAAGGCAAAACACAACAATTTGCACTGGGCCTTCGGTTAGTAGGTTAGTCCCAAAAATAATATAAAAGTGTATAATAAAGCCCATTAAACATCCAAAACAGATAATATAATAGCATGGAACAATAAAAAATTATAGATACGTTGGAGACGTATCAGCTAGCGAGATACCATTGTTGTCATATTATATCATGATTGTTTGACAAAGTGTTGGCATTTGATATATCTTATTATTGCTCTCTAGTTGATTATGCCATAGATATGAGTTAATATAATTTCTACGAGTTATTGTTGACATGGTTATTCGTGATCTTTGCTGAAAACCTGGGTGCTACTTAAGCTTATTTATGTAAAAAGGAACAAAAGAGTTCCTAAAAGTTTTTCTTTATCACTTTTAGTTTGTCAACTGAATTGCTTGAGGACAAGCAAAGGTTTAAGCTTGGGCGAGTTGATACGTCTCCATCATATCTACTTTTCCTAATGCTTTTGCTCTTGTTTAGGACTCTAATTTGCATGATTTGAATGAAACGAACCCGGACTGACGCTGTTTTCAGCAGAACTACCATGGTGTTGTTTTTGTGCAGAAATAAAAGTTCTCGGATTCGGAAGAAATTTTTGGAGAATTATTTCAGAATATATAAAAAATACTGGAACCAAGAACCACTCGAGGGGGTACCCTGGCTGGCCAAGATACACCAGGGCGCGCCACCCCCTCCAAGCGCGCCCTGGTGGGTTGTGGTCACCTCATGGCCCCCTGACCCTAATTCCAACTCCATAAATACCTATTTTTGGAGAAAAAATAGGAGAGGAAGTTTCATCACATTTCACGATATGGAGCCGCCACCACCTCCTATTCTTCATTGGGAGGCCAGATCTGGAGCCTGTTAGGGGCTCTGGAGAGGGGAATCTTCGGTCTTCGTCATCACCAACCTTCCATCATCACCAATTCCATGAGGCTCCCCATCGGGAGTGAGTAATTCCTTCGTCAGCTCGCTGGTCGGTGAGGAGTTGGATGAGATTCATCATGTAATCAAGTTTTGTTAGGGCTTGATCCCTAGTATCCACTATGTTCTGAGATTGTTGTTATTATGACTTTGCTATGCTTAATGCTTGTCACTAGGGCCCGAGTGCCATTATTTTAGATTTGAATCATTTATGTTTTTACCATTATATCTATGTTCTAGATCCGATCTTGCAAGTCATATTCACCTATTACGTGTTATGATCCGTAAACCCCAGTGTGACAGTAATTAGGATACTTTCCGATGATGACCGTAGTTTGAGGAGTTCATATATTCACTATGTGTTAATGCTTTGTTCCGATTCTCTATTAAAAGGAGGCCTTAATATCCCTTAGTTTCCTTATGGACCCCGCTGCCACGGGAGGGTAGGACTAAAGATTTCATGCAAGTTCTTTTCAATAATCACATATGACTATTTACGGAATACATGCCTACATTATATTGTTGGGAATCGTTGCATGGAAAACAAAAAAATTCAATGCACACGCAATGATCTATCCATGGAGATGCATAGCAACGAGGGGGGGAGTGTGTCTATGTACCCTCGTAGACAGTAAGCGGAAGCGTTTAACAACGCGGTTGATGTAGTCGAACTTCTTCTCACGCCAACCGATCAAGTACCGAACACACGGCACCTCCGCGTTCTGCACACGTTCAGCTCGGTGACGCCCCTCACCTTCTTGACCCAGCAAGTCGTCAAGGTAGTATATTAGTTCCGTCATCACGATGGCGTGGTGACGGTGATGGTGAAGTGATCCTCGCAGGGCTTCGCCTAAGCACTATGAAAATATGACCGGGGGTGTAAACGGTGGAGGGGGGCACCGCACACGGCTAACAATTGATCTGGTGTGTGCTAGGGAGCGCGCACATATATATAGATGGGAGGGAGAGGGGAGGCTGCCAGGAGGCACCCAAATAGGCCGAATCCTACTTGGGGTCTTCCCTTGGCCGACGCCCCCTGCCATATTTGCCGGAAGGGGAAGGAAAGAGGAGGGAGGAGGGAAGGAAAGGGGAGGCCAAATCCCCCCTTTCCTTTTCTCTTCCCCTCTTTCCTTCTCCTGGTTCGGCTCATATGGGGGGTGCACCAAGCCCTTGTGGCTGGTGTGTTTCCCCTCTTGGCCCATAAGGCCCATATCTTTTGCCGGGGGTGCCCGGAACCCCTTCCAGTGACCCGATATGCACCCGGTATCCTCTGGAACACTTCCGTGTCCGAATACCATCATCCTATATATCATTCTTTACCTCTCGACCATTTCGAGACTCCTCGTCATGTACGTGATCTCATCCGGACTCAGAACAACATTCGGTCACCAAATCACATAACTCGTATAATACTATATAGTCATCGAACATTAAGTGTGCGGACCCTACGGGTTTGAGAACTATGTATACATGACTGAGACACCTCTCCGGTCAATAACCAATAGCGGAACCTGGATGCCCATATTGTCTCCTACATGTTCTACGAAGATCTTTATCTGTCGAACCGTTATGACAGCAAACGTAATTCGCTTTGTCTATTGGTATGTTAATTGCCTAAGATTCGATCGTCGGTATCTTCATAGCTAGTTTAATCTCGTTACCGGCAAGTCTCTTTACTCGTTTCGTAATAAATCACCTCGTGACTAACTCCTTAGTTGTTTGCTTGCAAGCTTATGATGTGTATTACCGAGAGGGCCTAGAGATACCTCTCCGATACTCGGAGTGAAAAATTCTAATCTCGATCTATGCCAACTCAACAAACACCTTTGGAGATACCTGTAGAGCATCTTTATAATCACCCAATTACGTTGTGATGTTTGATAGCACATAAGGCATTCCTCCGGTATCCGGGAGTTGCATAATCTCATAGTCAAAGAAATATGTATTTGACATGAAGAAAGCAATAGCAATAAAACTGAACGATCATAATGCTAAGCTAACGGATGGGTCTTGCCCATCACATCATTCTCATAATGATGTGATCCCGTTATCAAATGACAACTCATGGCCATGGTTAGGAAACCTTAACCATCTTTGATCAACGAGCTAGTCAAGTAGAGGCTCACTAGGGACACGTTGTTTGTGTGTAGTAATTTCAAAAAAAAATCCTACGCACACGCAAGATCATGGTGATGCATAGAAACGAGAGGGGAGAGTGTTGCCCACGTACCCTCGTAGACTGCAAGCGGAAGCGTTATGACAACACGGTTGATGTAGTCGTACATCTTCACGATCGACCGATCCTAGTACCGAACGTATGGCACCTCCGCGATCTGCACACGTTCAGCTCGGTGACGTCCCACGAACTCACGATCCAGTAGAGCTTCAAGGGAGAGCTTCGTCAGCACGACGGCGTGATCACGATGATGATGCAGCTACCGGCGCAGGGCTTCGCCTAAGCACTATGACGATATGACCGAGGTGGATTATCGTGGAGGGGGGCACCGCACATGGATAAGAGATCAATGATAAACTTGTGTGTCTATGGGGTGCCCCCTCCCCCGTATATAAAGGAGTGGAGGAGGGGGAGAGGGCCGGCCTCCTAGGCGCACCCCAAGGGGAGTCCTACTCCCATCGGGAGTATGATTCCCCCCTTCCCTAGTTGGACTAGGAGAGAAGGAAGGGGGAGAGGGAGGAAGGAAGGGGGCGCCGCCCCCCCTTCCTAGTCCAATTCGGACTAGAGGGGGAGGGGGCGCGGCCTACCCTGGTTGTCCCTCTCTCTCCACTAAGGCCCATTAGGGCCCATATACCCCCCAGGGGGTTCCAGTAACCCCCCGGTGCACCGGTATATGCCCGATCTCACCCGAAACCATTTCGATGTCCAAATATAGTCGTCCAATATATCGATCTTTATGTCTCAGCCATTTCGAGACTCCTCGTCATGTCCGTGATCATATCCGGGACTCCGAACTACCTTCGGTACATCAAAACACATAAACTCATAATACCGATCGTCACCGAACGTTAAGCTCATATTGGCTCCTACATATTCTAAGAAGATCTTTATCGGTCAAACCGCATAACAACATACGTTGTTCCCTTTGTCATCGGTATGTTACTTGCCCGAGATTCGATCGTCGGTATCTCAATACCTAGTTCAATCTCGTTACCGGCAAGTCTCTTTACTCGTTCCGTAATGCATCATCCCGCAACTAACTCATTAGTCACATTGCTTGCAAGGCTTATAGTGATGTGCATTACCGTGAGGGCCCAGAGATACCTCTCCGACAATCGAAGTGACAAATCCTAATCTCGATCTATGCCAACTCAACAAGTACCATCGAAGACACCTGTGGAGCACCTTTATAATCACCCAGTTACGTTGTGACGTTTGGTAGCACACAAAGTGTTCCTCCGGTATTCTGGAGTTGCATAATCCCATAGTAATAGGAACATGTATAAGTCGTGAAGAAAGCAATATCAATATACTAAACGATCAAGTGCTAAGCTAACGGAATGGGTCAAGTCAATCACATCATTTTCTAATGATGTGATCCCGTTAATCAAATGACAACTCATGTCTATAGCTAGGAAACTTAACCATCTTTGATTCAACAAGCTAGTCAAGTAGAGGCATACTAGTGACACTTTGTTTGTCTATGTATTCACACATGTACTAAGTTTCCGGTTAATACAATTCTAGCATGAATAATAAATATTAATCATGATATAAGGAAATATAAATAACAACTTTATTATTGGCTCTAGGGCATATTTCCTTCAGTCTCCCACTTGCACTAGAGTCAATAATCTAGTTCACATCGCGATGTGATTTAACACCAATAGTTCACATCACCATGTGATTAACACTCATAGTTCACATCGCCATGTGACCAACACTCAAAGGGTTTACTAGAGTCAGTAATCTTAGTTCACATCGCCATGTGATTAACGCCCAAAGAGTACTAAGGTGTGATCATGTTTTGCTTGTGAGAGAAGTTTAGTCAACGGGTCTGCCATATTCAGATCCGTATGTATTTTGCAAATTTCTATGTCAACAATGCTCTGCACGAAGCTACTCTAGCTAATTGCTCCCACTTTCAATATGTATCCAGATTGAGACTTAGAGTCATCTGGATCAGTGTCAAAATTTGCATCGACGTAACCCTTTATGACGAACCTTTTGTCACCTCCATAATCGAGAAACATATCCTTATTCCACTAAGGATAATTTTGACCGTTGTCCAGTGATCTACTCCTAGATCACTATTGTACTCCCTTGCCAAACTTAGTGTAGGGTATACAATAGATCTGATACATAGCATGGCATACTTTATAGAACCTATGGCTGAGGCATAGGGAATGACTTTCATTCTCTTTCTATCTTCTGCCGTGGTCGGGCTTTGAGTCTTACTCAATTTCACACCATGTAACACAGGCAAGAACTCTTTCTTTGACTGTTCCATCTTGAACTACTTCAAAATCTTGTCAAGGTATGTACTCATTGAAAAAAAACTTATCAAGCGTCTTGATCTATCTCTATAGATCTTGATGCTCAATATGTAAGCAGCTTCACCGAGGTCTTTCTTTGAAAAACTCCTTTCAAATACTCATTTATGCTTTCCAGAAAATTCTACATTATTTCCGATCAACAATATGTCATTCACATATACTTATGAGAAATGTTGTAGTGCTCCCACTCACTTTCTTGTAAATACAGGCTTCACCGCAAGTCTATATAAAACTATATGCTTTGATCAACTCATCAAAGCGTATATTCCAACTCCGAGATGCTTGCACCAGTCCATAGATGGATCGTTGGAGCTTGCACATTTTGCTAGCACCTTTAGGATGGACAAAACCTTCTGGTTGCATCATATACAACTCTTCTTTAAGAAATCCATTAAGGAATGTGGTTTTGACATCCAGTTTGCCAGATTTCATAAAATGTGGCAATTTGCTAACATGTTTCGGACAGACTTAAGCATCACTACGAGCGAGAAAATCTCATCGTAGTCAACACCTTGGACTTTGTCAAAAACCTTATTCGACAAGTCTAGCTTTGCAGATAGTAACACTACTATCAGCGTCCGTCTTCCTCTTGAAGATCCATTTATTTTCTATAGCTTGCTGATCATCGGGCAAGTCAACCAAAGTTCACACTTTGTTCTCATACATGGATCCCATCTCAGATTACATGGCCTCAAGCCATCTCGCGGAATCTGGGCTCATCATCGCTTCCTCATAGTTCGTAGGTTCGTCATGGTCAAGTAACATGACCTCCAGAATAGGATTACCGTACCACTCTGGTGCGGAACTCACTCTGGTTAACCTACGAGGTTTGGTAGTAACTTGATCTGAAGTTACATGATCATCATCATTAGCTTCCTCACTAATTGGTGTAGGAGTCACATGAACAGATTTCTGTGATGAACTACTTTCCAATAAGGGAGCAGGTACAGTTACCTCATCAAGTTCTACTTTCCTCCCACTCACTTCTTTCGAGAGAAACTGCTTCTCTAGAAAGGATCCATTCTTAGCAACAAAGTATCTTGCCTTCGGATCTGTGATAGAAGGTGTACCCAACAGTTTCTTTTGGGTATCCTATGAAGACGCACTGCTCCGATTTGGGTTCGAGCTTATCAGTTTGAAACTTTTTCACATAAGCATCGCAACCCCAAATGTCGGTGTACAAAAGTAGGGGCTCTCCTTTTGACCCCTTTACTTGTGCACGGGCAGTCGGAGCCACGCGCCGCCGCCACACTAAGCATGGCGGAGGAGGGAAGCCGGAGAGAAGCCGGAGCACAAGACGGTCAAGGCAACGGCAAGACCAGAAGCATAAAAGAGCAAGGGGGCGAGGTGGACTCCCACGGCAAGATCCTTGCCGGGGCGGCCTCCACAGCCCCGGCAAGGCGCTTGCCGGGGCAAATTGCCTGATGCCGGCAGAGCGAGCCACCTTTGAGCCCGAGGGTTCCAAACATCACCAACAACTACATTGGACCCAGGGCTCGGGAGGCACCTCTGTGGTGGCATGCAGATCTCTTTCAAGATCATAGATGCATGAGATCAGATGAGGACCAGAAGACGACGATCCTCGGCGGGATTCTAGCCGAGGAAACCCACAAGACCCCCGGCAAGAGACTTGCCGGGGACGACCGCAGCGCCACGGCAAGACCCTTGCCGGGCCCCCCGGTGAGACCCTTGCCGAGGGCATCAGCAGGGCCACAGCCAGGCCCGCTCCAGCCAAGACTCCACCGCCGTTCCCAAGCAGCTGCTAGCTAAACCAGCTGGGCAGGCACCTGCGTGGCGACGGGCGGCCTCTACGCCGACTCAGCAAGCACCTGCGTGGTGGCTTGCAGATCTTCGTGAAGGCTCCACCACCGCGCCACCTCAGCAGCCTGCCTGCCTACATGGCACCGCACGCTTCGCTGGCCCGGGCGCGTGTCGATGCAAGGCGGGGCGGCGACGGACGGGACGGGCCTCGTTCCTGTCCCCGATAAAGCTAATGGACACCTAAGTAGCGCATTTAATGCACTTTGTCCTGTAACGCCGGGAGATAAGCTCACGCACTATAGACCTTTCCACCTCCTGTGTGCCACTGTGGCGACCCCTTTTGCCTATAAAAGGAGGCCCGAGGCGACCAGGAGGAGGATTCGGCTCTTTTGGGCAAGTTACACCCCATAGCTAGCTCAAGAACACAAGAACACTCAATACATCCACCAAAGCAGGACTAGGTTATTACACATCTTCGCGGCCCGAACCTGGGTAAACGATCCGTGTGCTTCCTGTCAGCCCTGCTCTTCTCACAACCCCACGCGTGCGGACCGTAGAAGGGTTTCCAGTGATCCCATAGGTGTCGTTTTTCCCCGACATCTTTGGCGTGCCAGGTAGGGGGCGCAGTTGTGAGAATCTGGTCTAGCAGTTAGCCTAGCAGTTCTTCATCGCCATGGCTCCCAAGAAGAAGACGATCACGGCGATCGGCTCGTCGGGAGCCGAACGACATGTGCCAGTGCGGGCGAGCAGCGGGCCGGTCCCGGACAGAACCCGAGCCGTGGCCCACAAGCACCAGCATCGCCCTGGCAGTCAGAGCCTGGCGAGCGGTGTCGTTCGTGCGCCGGACGGCGGGCCGCACATCACCAAATCCAGAGACGGGGCTGGGCCCCCTGCAGGCGGCACGGGGCCCCCCAGGGGTGTCGCTGTGCCACCTACGGGTGGTGCAGCAACCTCCAAGATGCCTACGCCGGCGCCCACGGCGTGCTCTTCCCAGGGTGCGCGCGACGAGCAGCGCCACCACGCTGGAGACCCCGGCCGCCGACGTGGGAAGAGTCCTGTACATCATCTGCGGGACGAAGGAGACCAGCATGCCCGCCGAAGTGCTGGCGAAAATGGCAGGCAGCCGCTGGGCCGTGGAAGAGCTCCTTCTAACATGGTTAGAAGTCGAAGCGCGCCACGGTCCATGCAGCTCTCGCCGCCACCCACGCCAGCGGAAGCTTTGGCGCGCGCGCAGCTACTCCTTGACTTCCCTCCTGCTACGGAAAAGCTCGATGAGTGGTGGGCCACCATCCGGAGCCTTGTCAGCGTCGCCAACCAAGACGAGCCACGGCCAGCGGGGCCCTCAGGCCGGCGCTCCGTCGAACCACCGCATGCCAGCGGTGGAGGGGCCGGAGGTGCTGTGGCCACGGTGCACTCTCCTCCTCCACGCCAGCCACCGCGGGTGTCGATCCGTCATGATGACACTTGTGATAACATTTGCATAGCGTCGTCCGGCCCACAGACCCACCGCGACCAGCACCAAGTTCTTCGGGAGCGAGCCCGTGAAGACGCTCGAACCACCATCGACCGCCGGCGCGATACACGCCACCAGTCAGATAGGCGAGCGGGGCCCGCTGTGGACCACCCAGCCCCGGGAGGCTCCGGCGGCCTACCTTACGAGGTGGGTTCCCAGCTTTTGCCCGTGAGCTGCGGCAGTTCCAATGGTCGTCCCACCACACGTTCAAGCCCGACGTCGACGAGAAGTACAATGGCAAGACCCATCCGTCAGAGTTCCTCAGCATCTACACCATCACGATGCAAGCCGCTAGAGCTCGTGACGACAAGGTGCTTGCCAACTACTTCCCGTTGGCCTTGAAGCCCAATGTCATGTCTTGGTTGATGCACTTGCCGGCGGATTCCATTTCTTCTTGGTCGGACCTGTGTCATGAGTTCGTTGGTGCCTTCACTGGAGGCCACCAAGCTCACGGCCAGGCGAGTGATTTGCATATCATTCCCCAGAAGGAGGTGAAAACCTGCGCAAGTACATACAGAGGTTCAATCGAGTGCAATACAACATCCCAGATGTTCATCCCGCCGCCGTGATCAGCGCATTCCATCAGAATGTGCGTAACCGCAAGATGCGCAAAGAGCTGGCGATGAACAAGGTCAAGGATGTGGCTGAACTTTACGTTCTAGCCGATAGATGCGCTCGGGCTGAAGAGGGGAGGAAGTACCCCGGCGAGGACGCCGGCGCGGAAACCGACTCTACGGATGAAGACACCGCCGCCCCGACAACGAAGGGCCGGCACCGCAACAGGAAACGCAAGGATAAGACCGTGCTTGCCGTCGAGGGATCCGAGGGCACCAGCGCCGCCAAGAAGGCCAAGGCAGACGACCCCGGCAAGGAGATTGCCGGGTACGCCGCTTTCCGGGCCTTGGCGGCTGCCGACAAGCCAGGAGGCTCCGACAAGCAATACTGCAAGATCCACCGCACCAAGGGCCACGACCTCCAGAACTGCCGGCAAGTCGAGCTGCTTGCTGAGAAGAAAAAAGCTGAGTATGAGAGGCGGGACAAGGAGAAGGGCCAGGATGGTGCCGAGGGATCCGGCAAAAAGCGTGGCGGCCAAGGAGGTCACCGCGGCAAGGATAACCAGCAAGAGAGGCCTGCTCGGGGCCGCGACAAGAAGTAGGAAGACGATGATCATGACGAAGACGACGAGTCCGGCGAGCATGAGCTCCAGAATGCTACAGAGGCCATGTGCGTCGATGGGGGGGCCTCGCTGCATACCTCTCACCGCCAGCTCAAGCAGTGGGCGCGTGAGATTACAGCGGCGGAGCCATCATTCGACGCTCAGAAGCCACTGAAGTGGTCCAGCACGCCTATCATCTTTGACGCCGAGGACAACCCTGATCGCACAACTGTGGTAGGGTGCTTGCCGTTGTTGGTTTCACCAACGATACACAACCTCAAGGTGAACAAGATGTTAGTCGATGGCGGGGCCGGTCTGAACTTGATCTCGCCTGTTGTGATCAGGAGGCTGCAAATTCCTGATGGAGACCTCGAGGAAACGGGCATGTTTCAAGGGGTCAATCCGGGAAGGAGTCAGCCGAAGGGGAAGGTCACGCTGCCCGTGACGTTTGGGGGCGAGTTGAACTACAGGACGGAGAGGATCGTCTTCGACGTAGCCGAGATCCCCTTGCCTACAACGGGATTCTCGGCCGCCCGGCACTGGCCAAGTTCATGGCGGCGTCACATTACGCCTACAACACGCTGAAGATGCCTGGGCCGATGACCATCATCATCGTTCCTTGCGACAGGAAGGATGCGCTGATCTGCGCCGACCTACTCTACCGGGAAGCAGTTGCAGCAACTACCGCCAAGGCACTTGCTCCTGCCACTGAAGCCCCGGGAGGGAAGAAGAAGACCGGCAGGACCTCTCGCACCCACTCCGGCAAGCGCACCTCTTCGGAGTGTTGTGCTACCGTCGAGGACGTGCCAGAGAGCTCCACCGGCAAGAGCAAGAAATCCAGAGCTGCACCACCAGAGACCAAGAAGGTACGAGAGGGGCTTTCACCATAAGCTCCACCCTTGACAGCAAATAGGAAAGCGCGCTTGTCACTTTCCTGCGGGCGAATGTCGATGTGTTTGCATGGCAAACATCTGACATCCCCGGCGTTCCCAGGAAAGTGATTGAGCACCATCTTGCTGTCTGCCCCCACGCGCGACCCATCAAGCAGAAGGTCAGGAAGCAAGCTTTGAACGGCAGAAGTTCATCACAGAGGAGATCAGGAAGTTGGAAGCAGCAGGCTTGGTGAGGGGAGTGCTTCATCCGACGTGGTTGGCCAATCCGGTGGCAGTGCGCAAGGCAAACGGGGAGTGGAGGCTGTGTATTGACTACACAGATATCAATAAGGCTTGTCCTAAGGACCCCTTCCCGTTGCCGTGCATCGACCAAATTGTTGACTCACGGCCGGGTGTGATCTGTTATCATTCCTCGACGCCTACTCGGGCTACCACCAGATCTTCATGACAAGAGAAGATGAAGAGAAGACAGCAGTCATCACCCCATGTGGTACGTACTGCTTTTTACGGATGCCTTTTGGGTTGAAGAGTGCTGCTCGATGTTTGCAAGGGCAGTCCAAATTGGTTTTGAGCCCCAGCTACATAGAAATATGGAAGCTTATATGGATGACATAGTGGTCAAAACCAAGGACAGGAAAACACTTGTACAAGACTTAGAAGAGACGTTTACCAACCTGTGCAAGATCAACCTCAAGCTGAACCCTGAGAAGTGTGTCTTCGGCGTTCCGTCCGGCAAACTTCTCAGGTTCTTTGTGTCGCAACGTGGGATTGAGGCAAACCCAGACAAGATCAAGGCTATCGAGCAGATTGAGGCGCCCAAGCGGATCAAGGATGTGCGTTGGCTCACTGGCTGCATTGCCGCCATGAGCCAATTCATCTCCAAGTTTGCTGAGCACGCCCTCCCCTTTTTCAAGATTTTGAAAAAGGCGGGCACAATGGAGTGGACCCCGAAGGCCGAAGCAGCACTGCAGGATCTGAAGAAATACCTCTCTTCTACACCAGTATTGGTGGCGCCTAAACCACAAGAGCCGTTGCTACTGTATCTGGCGGCGATGAATCAAGTGGTCAGCGCCACGCTAGTGGCGCAGAGGGAGGTCGACGAAGAGGCAGTGGCAACGGCAGGACCGGCGGATGGCAAGTCAGAGATACCCCGACAGGGCCTGGTGCCGGCAAGGCAAGGCCCCTGACTGAGTCTGATGCCATCGGGACAGAGCCCGCGCAGCCAAGTGAGGTGGTGCAGAAGAAGAAGTTGATGCAGCACCCGGTTTACTTTGTCAGCTCCCTCTTGCAGGGGGCTAGGTCGAGGTACTCCGGTGTGCAGAAATTGCTCTTCGGCCTCCTTATGGCCTCGAGGAAGTTGCGTCACTACTTCCAAGCCCACGAGATCACTGTCGTCACCTGCCTCCTGTTGCAACGGATACTGCACAACCCAGACGCAACCGGAAGGATTGTGGAGTGGGCCTTGGAGTTATCAAGCTTTAGTTTGAAATTTGAGAGTACTTCGACAATCCAGAGCAGAGTCTTGGCGGAGTTCATTACAGAATGGACCTCAACGCCTGACGAGGAGATCTAGGAGACCACTCTCCCCGGCCAGGAAACAACTCACCACTGGATTATGTACTTTGACGGGGCCTTCTCGCTACAAGGCGCCGGTGCTGGTGTGCTGCTCGTCGCACCCACCGGAGAGCACCTCAGTATGTAATCCAGATGCACTTTCACAGGGAGATGTCCACCAACAACACTACTGAGTACGAGGGATTGCTTGTCGGTCTCAGGATCGCGGCAGACCTTGGGTTAAGAAGCTCATCATCAGGGGTGATTCGCAGCTTGTCGTCAGACAAGTCAACAAGGATTATCAGAGCCCGTTGATGGAGGCCTACGTAGATGAGGTGAGGAAGCTGGAGGAGTGCTTTGACGGTATACAAGCGGAGAACGACATCGCCGATTACCTGTCAAAACGCGCTGCATTCAAGCTACCTGTGGAACCAGGTACCTTTTTGCTTCGGTTAACTCAATCATCCGCCGAACCATCAACGGAGCAGAACAAACGGAGGAAATCAGGCCCCGGCAAGTACTTTCCCGCTGAGCCCCCGGGGGCCGCCGGCAAGGGTGTTGCCGTGGACTCTGAGCCTGCCGAGGAGCGACCGACTCCGGCAGGCCGTCAAGCCCTGGCCGTAGAGACGGTCGCTCCCATGGCAGAAGAAATGCCTTTAGTCCTTGCCGTCGAGCCCCAGGCTCCGGCATGGGCACAGCATACCGTTTGATTCCTCCAAACAGGGGAGCTTCCTAAGGAGCAGGAAGAAGCGGAGAAAGTAGCCCGTCGGTCTGCTATGTATCAGTTCGTCGATGACGTCCTGTACAGGAGGAGACTGAACGGTGTGACATTGAAGTGCATTCCCCGGGAGGAAGGACTGGAGCTGTTGGCAGAGATACACGGAAGCATATGTGGCTCACACATAGGGTCGAGGGCCCTTGCCGGCAAGGCGTTCCGGCAGGGTTTCTTCTGGCCCACTGCCCTCCAGGATGCAACGGCACTAGTAACCAAGTGTGAAGCGTGTCAGTTCCATTCGAAGAAGCTTCATCAACCAGCTCGAGCCCTTAAAACCATTCCTTTCTCTTGGCCATTCTCGGTCTGGGGGCTCGACATACTGGGCCCTTTCCCCCGCGATGTCGGGGGCTTTGAGTACTTGCACGTTGCGATCGACAAGTTCACAAAGTGGCCGGAGGTGGAAGCAGTGAGGAAGGTGACAGCACAATCAGCCGTCAAGTTCTTCAAGGGGCTAATGTGCGGTTTTGGTGTGCCAAACAGAGTCATCACCGACAATGGCACGCAGTTCACGAGCCACACCTTCATGCAATACATCCAAGACCTCGGCAGCAAGGTCTGTTTCGCTTCCGTGGCACACCCACGGAGCAACGGCCAGGTAGAGAGGGCAAATGCTGAAGTGTTGCGAGGCCTGAGGACAAAGACTTCTGACTGGCTGCACAAGAGCGGAGGGCGCTGGATTGATGAGTTGTCGGTGGTTCTTTGGTCGATCAGGACGACGCCAAATCGAGCCACCGGCCAGACACCCTTTGCCCTGGTATAAGGGGCAGAAGCAGTTCTCCCCACGGAACTCATATACGGGTCACCTCGAGTGCTCGCTTACGACGAGCTTGAGCAAGAGCAACTGCAGCAAGATGACGCAATGCTCCTTGAGGAAGATCATCTTCGGGCGGCTACGAGAGCAGCATGCTACCGGCAAGCCTTGCGCCGCTACCATAGCCGCAAGGTTCATGCCCGAAGCTTTGAGGAAGGCAACCTTGTTCTTCGGCGCGTTCAATCGGCCAAGATTTCCAACAAGTTAACGCCGAAGTGGGAAGGCCCTTATCGGGTAATACGAGTCACCAGGCCTGGCGCAGTCCCCCTGGAGACCGAAGATGGTATTCCAGTGAGCAACTCCTGGAACATCGAACATCTTCGCAAGTTTTACCCATAAGGCGCGGTTGCCGGGCCTCCCGGCAAGCCACCCTTTTGTACAAGCTTTGCCGACAAGGCATGTAACCCTCTGTACAAAGCCAGGCGCAGACCCTGAGCATAAATAAATGAAGCGCTGGCACCCTAAGTTATAGCATGCATGCTAGGTTAAGTCTCTCCCTCGGGTAGGGTTGATAGTGCTTAGCGGCGACTAACCCCTAGCCTAGAGGTCGAGTATGCGTCTTTCTGTCCTTTTTGGTTCGCAGGGCACATGGACACTTTTGCTGAGCCACTTGGAAGAAAGAGAACGAACCGACGCTCCGGCCCTGGCAAGCCAAGACTGCCGGGGGCTGAAGACACAAGGATCCAACCACGGCAAGCCAAGGTTGCCGGGGGCTGCGGATTCAGATAAGTCTTTCACCCCCTGTTATGCATTTCCGTATGGAACTGGGACATGTGAAGCCTCGTTTAAATTCTTAAACCACTGTGCTCCCCTTTTCCTGTCCGCAAGAGCTATCCCCTGGGTCGGAACTTGGTCATAGTCGCGGTGGCAAGGAAATGAACGAGGGGCCTAACTCTACTTCGCCCCTGCCTCCGGCAAGAGCGTGAGAATGGTCGACTGAAGTGGGGGGACGGCAAGGCCTGTTGCCGGGTGACAATGTTTATCTTAAAAATAACAAGGATTCGTTCCTTGGCATGGGCCTCGCTCATGCACAAATAACCCAGCAAGCACCATTTTTCATTAAAAACGTCCCATACAGGTACAGTTCGTATGGAATAAAAAACATGAGCAAGGGGATTATAAGTTTTAAATCTAACAAGTGCCCGCAGGCTTACAAACTAAAAAAAGATAAGATGCCCGTAATCCCTTTCTTGTCCCTCTCCTCAGGAGATGGAACAAGGTAGCAGGAGGGCGAAAGGAGCGCCTAGGCGAGGTGCGAGAAGCAGAAGGCACCAAGAGAGCATCCCGGTGCCGAAGCTGGAAGATGAGGCAGTGGACCGACGATTCGCGACGAAGGCGTCGGTGCCCGCGTACTCCGACTTGACGGCCGCCGCCCGCCTTCTTCGCCTTCTCCGGCCCTCCTATGCTAGCCACCCAAGGAGGCGATGGGGAATGCGCCGATGGAGAGCTTGACGAGGACGGCCCTCGGCAGGGCGCGTGGCCGAGGGAGGGGCGACGCGGTCAGTCAGAGTCGGGGTCGGTGCCCCGCCGCTCGACGCCCTCTATCGGATGTGGGGTTCTGGCAAACCCTTAAGGTTCGAACACTTGGGTGCGCGCGAAGTCTTTCCCTCCTACCGATCTACGCCCTAGCTCGCTAAGATCTCACGGACGAACTCGACGAACTCGCAACACAGAAAGACACGGGGTTTATACTGGTTCGGGACACCGTTGTGGTGTAATACCCTACTCCAGTGTGGTGGTGGTGGACTGCCTCTTGGGCTGATGAAGAACAGTACAAGGGGAAGAACAGCCTCCTGAGGTAGAGGTGTTCTTGTGCTAGTGTTGGCTTTCGATCTGTTCGAGTCCTCCCTACTACTGTGGTGGCTAGACCTATTTATAGAGGCCCTGGTCCTCTTCCCAAATAATGAGCGGGAAGGAAGCCAACAACGGCGAGCAAATTTTAAGGGGGACAGCTAGTACAAGCTATCCTGACAAAAGTGGTCTTCGCCTGTGAAAAGCTCTGGTGGTGACGCCATCTTGGGCTCCACGATGACCTCCGTCTTGCTGTCCTCCTGGTCTTGGTCTTATTGCACCAATATAACAACCTTTGCCTGATGCCTCGGTACTCCTCGCGTGCGCTGGCTTCCTTAGCACCAAAGAGGAAACAAGGACGCTGCGGGCGCTGGCGCCCGCCTGGTGTCGATCATCATGGCTCACGTCACGAGGGCCTCGTGAGGTTTGCCCCGCCTTGATATCTTCGCTCCTCGTGAGCCTACCTGGCTTGGCCGCTCCTAAGGAGGTCTTGCATCGTCCGCCTCGCGAGGCTTGGCCCCTCGCGAGGGTCTTGAATGCTTTGTCGATGAAGATGGGTCGTACGGCCTGCCGGCTTAGCCACGCCGTGGGCCGCAGGTAGGCAAGTCTGGGGACCCCCGTTCCCAGAACACCAACAGTAGCCCCCAGGACCAAGGTGCGCTCGGGCTTGGCTTCGCGGCGAAGCCAAGGGTCAAGTTTGGAGCACCGCGGGCCCCAAAAGCCTGCGGCCTTGGTTGACGCGTGGTGGTTGATTGGACGTGGGCGTCTCCGCTTCCCCACGCTGCCTCGGCAACTGCACGACTTGACAAGTCCCTGCGACATGCAAGGAAAACCATCATTACCTATGATCGTGGGAGGCGCCAGTTGGCCTCCTCCTGCTATAAATGCGGAGGGGGCGGAGCCCCCGTCGCCCATCTCTTCCTTGCTTGCTTGCTTCTTCCTCCTTGCTCCACTGCCAACAGCAATGGCGCCTATCAGAAGGTTTTCTGCCGGAGAGAAGGGAAAGGCTCCCCGGGAGGACCCGGGGCCTCTTCCGTCGAAGAAGAGGTCGGTCCACCGTCGTGATGAAGTGGCGATGCAGGTGGTGACGAGGCCTTGGTGCGAGCGGCCTCCTCCGGGGTATCCGCTACCCTTGTACGCCCGAGCCGAGGGCTCGGGAGGACATAGCGACAAGCAGCGCTGCCCACGCCGCGTCCGGGGTCGCCGTGCCACGGCGACTCGTGCCGCCGCCCCCGGAATCCACACTGCGGACTCCTCGTGCGAGTTGGTGCTGTGGGCGCCGATGCCTCCAAGCTCCTGGATCCGCTTCCCGCGGTTCTTCTCCGACGTGATGCCGCCAAGGGGGCCTCTCGAGCTCTGCTTGCAGCACGCCGACTGCAGCGCCCCGGTGACCGGAGCAGAGATCGAAGCGGTCCCCGCCGGCAAGATCTTCATGACTCGCGGCTGGGGCGAGATCGCGCGGGTCTGCTGTGCAAGGGGTGCCCTCGCGATCCACTTTGAGTTCGACGGCGTCTCCACGTTCTTCTTCAAGGTCTTTGATGCTGAGGGCCGCCGCCTAGAGTGTTGCCCCGGAGAGGAGCGCCAAGCTGACGCGCGCCCCGCTCGCGGCTACTCCAGCAGCAGCAGCCCTCGGGAGTCCAGCAGCTCTCCTAAGCTCTATGAGGCTCTGGAGACGAGTGATGACAGCTACGTGCCCCGAGCTCTCGCCGCGCTCGGAGCAGAGCCACAGCGTCCGGCCGTCGCCGCCGCTGATCTGGATGGGGTTGGCGCCGGCCTCCCGTGGCCCACTGTTGATGATGGCGTCTGCCACGGGAGGGTATTGATAGGATCCCCTTAGTTTTAGCTTTTGTTCCCTGCGAAGAATCATGAATTACCACGTGGGGGCATGTAAGGGTCTGTAACGTCTTTTGTGCCTATCTTCCCTGTTATGAGAATTTGGTGAACGCATGTCTCGTTAAGGCTCGGTCCCATGGCAGAGGCAGAAGCTCGCGTCCTGTCTTCGGCTGCACTGACTCGCGTCTTCAGCCATCTGCACCTCCACGACCCCAACGCTCGCCTTGACGAACTGCTGGAGCCTGTGGCTGAAGATCACTGCGAAGCCGCCGCCGCAGCTGTACAAGGTCAAGTAGAAGCCTTGCTGAAGAAGTTTCGCGGCTCCGTCTCCGCCCCTTTGTCTGGCGATGCCGCCGATCCTGCGGCTGGTGGTGAAGGTGAGAACAACGTTACCCACGGGGGAGCACCTTCCGCAGGCGATGGCGATGTCCAGGGTTGACCCGCGGCTATTCTTCCCGTTTCGTTCCTGCAACATGTATCAGGCCTCGTGGAGGCGTTTAGACTTTTAATTTGATGTCGTGAGGACAATGTGTTTGTAATATTTGCTTCGAGATTTTGCGATTTCCTTCCTATTTGCTTTGCGTTCTGCGTCGGCAGAGCCCGGCCCCGCGCATACCTCAACAGCCATTGGGCCGACCGGAGACCAGGACGGACCAAGGAGTGAGGGGCTACGTGACCAGTTAGGCTCCTGAGTCGCGATACTCAGAAGTCCCCCTTGACGCCCAAACATCATATAGGGAGAGTTTGTGAGGATAGATTAATGTTCTACGTCGGCAGAGCCCGGCCCCGCGCATACCTCAACCGCCATTGAGCCGACCGGAGACCAGGATGGACCAAGGAGTGAGGGGCTACGTGACCAGTTAGGCTCCTGAGTCGCGATGCTCAGGAGTCCCCCTTGACGTGCAAACAATTTCCATACCTGCCCTCGCCGAGGCCTCAGGAGGGGCGCGCGACGCCCAGGTCCGGGAGACCTGGTTGGGTGGCGTGCGCGTGGGCGTGACCCGAGCGCAGCCCCCGTGCCCAGCCCCCTCGTGCGGCTCTCCCGAGGGGAGGCGTTGTGGTGAGGCTGGGCGCTGAGCTCTAGGCTCCCTGAGGTTGGTACGACCGTGGGGCCTCCCTCAGTTGTTTATCACCAGCGCGGAGCATAGTGCTTTTGCTTGTGCACGGGCATAGCCGCTCTTCGGTAGTGTCGACAGCCAGCGCGGAGCATGGTGCTTCCACTTGGGCGTGGGATGGGGGGCCCCTCCGGGAGGAGCCCCCGGGCCGTGTACAGCCCCGCCCTGATACGTGGCTTGCACGGCAGGGCTGCGAGGTGTATCTGGGCACTCGTGAGCCAGCGCGGGACTCACGAGGCCCTACCTCAAGGCGGGTTGCGCCTGGTCTTGAGTCTTGGTGACTGTATGTTCCTGCAAGGCGGTTAGATGCAAGCACTCTACGTCCTTAGGTCCCGGCCCTCGAGCGAGCCCAGCCGCCGCTGGTATGCCAGGTCGCGATGCCGTGGTCAAGGCCAGGGGTGAGCGCTGGAGAGCCAGTAAGAGCTCCTGAGTCGCGATGCTCAGGAGCCCCCCTTTTAACGCGCAAGCGAATTGCATAGGATGAGCAGACCCGTGGTGGGCGGCGATCGAGCAGGCGATAGTCGTGGGCAGGTTAAGTATGGAAAGCAGATCAACTTGGGTAAACGCAGGAAGATACATGCCACTGGGTCTGGCCTGAGCGGCTTGGGGATGATGCAGCCCGTGGGGCACCCCCAACAAGGTAAGCTAAAGACATAAGCAAAAGGGATACATGCCACAGGGACAGACCCATGTGGCCTGGGAATAATGCAGACCGAGGGGCGCTCCCAGCTAAACGAGCTTGGAAGATGTCACCTGGTTCTGTAGACGAAGTAGAGTTGGTGCAGCTGAAGGCGTACGCCAAAGAAATGACTCCTCATGAGCCACCGGAGCCCTGAGCCTCGGGAGGCTTTGGGGGCTCGGGAGGTTCCCTGAAGACCGTCTCCATATCCTCCAGGACGGCGTGGTACCTGGCCTCCTGAGCTGCCAGGACACGCCGCATGCTGCGGTGATAGGTTGACACCACGCTCGGCAAGCCGAAGGGCATGCGAACGTAGCTGTGTGGTGGGCCCTCGCAGTGGCCCACACGCGATGGCCAGAAGCGCTCCTGAGATGCGGCCCTGTTGAGCCCGGGGACATCGATGCAGACACGCAGCCCAGCATCCTCGCCAGGATGGGGAGCTGCGCCTCGTGAGCGGCTATCGCCGCGCATGGCTCTTGCGTCTTGCAGTTCCTGAGTGGTCTTGGTGATGAACTCCTGAGTGGTGGGCACTCCTTGCCCTGTGCTCTCATGAGGGACACGTGCCGCGAAGCACGCCTCCAAGTGGTGCCCAAGCGCCTCCCTCGTGAGGTTGGCAAGGTCTGAGGCCCTCTAGAAGAGAGCCCCCGAGCCCTGTCCGAGGAGGGCGCCGGGCGCGCCTTTCTATGCGATGGAGGGAGGCACCCCTGGGACAGACGCTGATCCTGATGAGGCTCCTGCCGCGTCGCCATCCTCCTGAGGTCCTGCGCGGCGCAACTGCTTCTTCTTGGGGATGGCCTCCGGGGGGCCCTCACTTCTGCTGTCGGGGTCGTTGATTGTTGTAGCTTGGAAGGCGTGCTCAAGGGAGCACACCGCATCTCTTTCTTCACACGGGACCGTGATGATTCCTCCGCTTCCCGGCATCTTGAGGACGTTGTAGCCATGGTGGGTGACTGCCATGAACTTGGCCAGGGCCGGATACCCGAGGATGGCGTTGTAAGGCAGGCGGATGTGCGCGACGTCGAAGTCGATGAGCTCGGTGCGGTAGTTCTTGTGTTCTCCGAAGGTGACAGGTAGGCGGACTTGCCCTATCGGTGTGGTGGAGCCGTCGGTCACTCCTGAGAAAGGTTTGGTAGGCTGGAGCTGCTCATATGGCACTTGGAGATTGTCGAACGTGTCGATGGACAGGACGTTGAGCCCTGCGCCGCCGTCGATGAGGGTCTTGGTAACCTGCACATTGCTGATAACTGGGGAACACAACATCGGGAGGACGCCGGCAGTGGCCGCGCACTTGAGCTGATCTGCCGAGTTGAAAGTGATGGCGCATTGGGACCACTTGAGCGGGCGCGTGGCCTCGAGCTTGGGGAGCACCGCGTTCACCTCTCGAGCGAACTGTTTGGAGATGCGCTGAGAGGCTGGGGCCTGGGCGCCGCCCAAGATGCAGGTGAGGGAGTCCTGGATTAGGGGGTCCTCGGACAGCCGGACTATATACTTCTACCGGACTATTGGACTATGAAGATACAAGACTCAAGACTTCGTCCCGTGTCCGGATGGGACTCTCCTTGGCGTGGAAGGCAAGCTTGGCAATACGGATATGTAGATCTCCTCCCTTGTAACCGACTCTGTGTAACCCTAGCCCCCTCCGGTGTCTATATAAACCGGAGGGTTTAGTCCGTAGGACAACAACAATCATACCATAGGATAGCTTCTAGGGTTTAGCCTCTACGATCTCGTGGTAGATCAACTCTTGTAATACTCATATCATCAAGATCAATCAAGCAGGAAGTAGGGTATTACCTCCATCGAGAGGGCCCGAACCTGGGTAAACATTGTGTCCCCTGCCTCCTGTTACCATCCGCCTTAGACGCACAGTTCGGGACCCCCTACCGACATTGGTGCTTTCATTGAGAGTTCCACTGTGCCGTCACCGTAAGGCTAGATGGCTCCTTGGATCATCGACAATGATGCGATCCAGGGTGAGGTTTTCCTCCCCGGACAGATCTTCGTATTCGGCGGCTTCGTACTGCGGGCCAGCTCGCTTGGCCATCTGGAGCAGATCGAGAGCTACGCCCCTGGCCATCAGGTCAGGTTTGGAAACTTGAACTACACTGCCGACATCTGCGGAGACTTGATCTTCGACGGATTCGAGCCCATGTCAGGTGCGCCGCACAATCACGACGAGCATGATTTAGCTCTGCCGCCGGACAGTGTTCGGGAGATCACACCTGCAACCACTCCGGTCCTCAATCCGGAACAAATTGCGCCATCTGAGGATGGGTGGATGGACCCCGCCATGGATGCCGCACACTCAGTGGCGATAGAGCCGAATACCGACTTCACCTCCTACAAGGCCCGTGTTGCCGAACCGTTGGATTCGTCCCCGGCCATGGACTCCGAGCCGCCTTCGTCCGTGCCCATCAAATCCGATTGGGCACCGATCATGGAGTTTACCTCCGCGGATATCTTTCAGCACTCGCCTTTTGGCGACGTAGTGAACTCGTTGAAGTCTCTCTCCCTGTCAGGAGACCCTTGACCGAACTATGTCCAGCTAGAATGGGATGTGGACGACAAAGAAATTCGCTCCCCACCCACCACCCACTTAGTAGCCACTGTCGACGATTTAACCGACATGCTCGACTTAGGCTCCGAAGACATCGACGGTATGGACGACGATGCAGGAGACGAACAAGAACCACCGCCCACAGGGCGCTGGACTGCCACCTCATCGTATGATATATACATGGTGGACACCCCCAAAGAAGGCGATGGCGATAAGACAACGGAGGATAATCCCTCCAAGAAGCAATCCAAGCACCAACGTCAGTGGCGCCGCTCTAAGGCCTGCCATAGCAAAAGCAGCGATAACGGCACAAGAGAAAATAATGCTCCAGATAGTGCCGAAGATGACGACAATCCCCTCCAGCCAGACCCCAAGCGGGAGGATGAACAAGCTAGCCCTCCGGAACAGGAAGCAAACGGAGAATCAGAGGATGACAATTACATGCCTCTCTCCGAAGACGAAGTGAGCCTCGGCGACGAAGAATTTATCGTGCCTGAGGATCCCGTCGAGCAGGAGCGCTTCAAGCGCCGGCTTGTAGCCACAGTAAACAGCGTGAAGAAAAAGCAACAACAACTTCGAGCTGATCAAGATCTGCTAGCGGATAGATGGACTGAAGTCCTGGCAGCCGAGGAATACAAACTCGAGCACCCAACCAAGAGTTACCCAAAGCGCAGGTTGCTACCTCAACTCGAGGAGGAAGCATTGAAACCTACATCACCAGCGTATGATGCAGCTGATTGGCCACCTCGTGGCCGAGACAGAGAGGCATATCAGCCTGAAGTCCAGCCTGCACCCCGCCGCCATTCAAACAAAAATACCAAGGCCCGGGCAACACACGGGACCTGCGAAACGTATTGGAAAACAAAGCAAAACATGCAAGATCGATCTACGGATGACGGGGTCGCGCCCCAACACGTGACGATGATCGTCACGCCGGATACACTAAAAGCAAATCCGGCCGGGCCGAATACAGCAGACAAGACTCGTATGAACTGCGTCGTGATATAGCCCGGCACAGAGGCGCCGCACACCCCTTATGCTTCAATGATGAAGTAACGGATCACGAATTCCCAGAGGGTTTTAAACCCGTAAACATCGAATCATATGATGGTACAACAGATCCCGCTGTATGGATCGAGGATTTCCTCCTCCACATCCACATGGCTCGCGGTGATGATCTACATGCCATCAAGTACCTCCCACTAAAACTCAAAGGACCAGCTCGGCATTGGCTGAATAGCTTGCCTGCAGACTCCATTGGCAGTTGGGAGGATTTGGAAGATGCATTCCTTGACAACTTCTAAGGCACTTATGTGCGACCACCGGATGCTGATGACTTGAGCCATATAACTCAGCAGCCAGGGGAATCGGCCAGGCAATTCTGGACCCAGTTCCTAACTAAGAAAAACCAAATTGTCGACTGTCCAGATGCAGAGGCCTTAGTGGCATTTAAGCATAACATCCGTGACGAGTGGCTCGCCCGGCACCTCGGCCAGGAGAAGCCGAAGTCTATGGCAGCCCTCACGACGCTCATGACCCGCTTTTGCGCGGGCGAAGACAGCTGGCTGGCTCGCAACAACAACAACACATCAAGTAGTCATGGCACTTCAGATACAAAAGATACTAACGGCAGACCACGTCGTAACAGACACGTACAAGCGCCGCAACAACGGTGACAACGCCGAAGACACGACAGTCAATGCCAGATTCAGTGGCTCTAAATCCGGTCAGCGGAAGAAGCCATTCAAAAGAAGCAACCCGGGCCCGTCCAGTTTGGACCGCATACTCGATCGCTCGTGTCAAATTCACGGCACCCCCGATAAGCCAGCCAATCACACCAACAGAGAATGCTGGGTGTTCAAGCAGGCCGGCAAGTTAAATGCCGAAAACAAGGACAAGGGGCTGCATAGCGACGACGAGGAGGAGCCCCGGCCGCCGAACACAGGAGGACAAAAGAAATTTCCTCCCCAAGTGAAAACGGTGAATATGATATACGCAACCCATATTCCCAAAAGGGAACGGAAGCGTGCACTAAGGGACGTCTATGTGATGGAGCCAGTCGCCCCAAAGTTCAACCCATGGTCTTCTTGTCCGATCACTTTCGATCGTAGGGACCACCCCACTAGTATCCGTCATGGCGGTTCTGCCGCATTGGTCCTTGACCCCATCATTGACAGATTTCACCTCACCCGAGTCCTTATGGACGGCGGCAGCAGCCTGAACCTGCTTTATCAGGATACAGTGCACAAAATGGGAATAGACCCCTCGAGGATCAAGCCCACTAAAACCACCTTTAAAGGTGTCATCCCAGGTGTAGAGGCCCGTTGCACAGGCTCAATCACACTGGAAGTGGTCTTCGGATCCCCGGACAATTTCCGAAGCGAGGATTTAATCTTCGATATCGTCCCGTTCCGCAGTGGCTATCACGCACTGCTCGGACGAACCGCATTTGCCAGATTCAATGCGGTACCGCATTATGCATACCTCAAGCTCAAAATGCCAGGACCTCGTGGGGTTATAACAGTCAATGGAAACATAGAACGCTCGCTCCGCATGGAGGAGCACACCGCAGCCCTCGCAGCAGAGGCACAAAGTAGCCTTTTAAGGCAAACCGCCAATTCGGCGATAAAGTCGTCGGACACCTTCAAGCGAGTCCCGAGTAACCTGCAACAGGATCGCCTGGCACGTTCAGAGCTCGCCTAGCAATTCGGCCTCCGTCCTAGTCCCAGTCAAGCGACTAAATCCGTGCCGCGCATATATAATTATGCACTAAAAACACCATGGGCATAGGCGGAGGCACGGCTAGGACTCGTCCCATAATGTGGCTCAACCGCCCTAGGGGCTGTATACCTTTATCATTCTCTCTCTTTCAGGACCTTACTCTCTGGAAGCCCTTTTTGGCAGTCTGATTGCTGGACGCATTACGGGAAGGAAATACCAAGAAGGCAAGAAGCTAAGAAGTACAATGGAATCCCCAGGTGGTCTCTTTTAAATACCCATACGCAGCTCGCCCTTGGATAGGACATGTCAAATAGTCCCATTTTTTGCTCATTGCACCACTTGTATCAGTATGCTTCGACGTATTATTTCATAACAATGCATAGCGTTAAGTCTATTATTGCATTACACTTTCTTTTCTTATCTGCTTATTTATGACAAATTGCACCCGTACATTTTGGTACGCCCAGTACGCTAGGGGCTTCAGTATACCCCATAAATACGGCGTGAGAAGTCCGAACACTTTCGACAGTGCGGCACCCCGAACTTATAGCATTATATGCATCAGCTCCGAATCATGTCTTAGGTGAATAGTTGGGTTTTCCCGGTTCCCATGTTTTGGTACCTTACGTTCCGCAATATCGGCTAAGGTAGCGCTGGGAGAACTACTGCGATTGTGTCCCGGTTCTTCCGGACGAGCACCTCAGTAGAGAAAGCCGAAAACTGACTGTCATGATAAGGCGAGAGCTGGTCGCTGTTCGAGAGGTCTCAAGTCCTTAAAGACTTTTTCCGCTTCGGGCGCGGAGTTGGCCTTGCCTGACTTAGGCGTATATAGCGCCCCAAATTCGGCCTTCCGAATACTAGGGGCTTCGCCAAAATTTAAAATTGTAGACTTCTATGGCTAAGTGAGAGTGATAAAGCCTTATAGTCCGATTGCCTGGTTCGTTGTGCTGAACACCTCCTTCGATGGACCCAAAATTGGGATAAAGAGTGCTCAGGTTTATCCGAACACCCCAGTACTAGTTAGATGGGGGCAGAAGCTGACGACTGGCCAACTCTCAGATTTCATAAACGGCCGCATAGAAGGTAATATTTTAAATTAACAAGCGTTGCATAGCGCACGTGAACTCGTTTCATATTACAGGATCACATGAGTACATTTATTCAAATATTACATCCTTGGCACATACCTCCGCCACAAGACGAGCACCCTTCAGGACACTTTCAAAATACTTTTCGGGGTGGCGATGCTCCTTGCCCTCCGGCGGCCCTTCCTTCACCAGCTTTTTGGCGTCCAGCTTCGCCCAGTGCACCTTCGCCCGGGCAAAACCCCTGCGTGCACCCTTGATGCAGAAAGACCGCTTTATGACTTCAAGCCGTGGGCAGGCTTTCACAAGCCGCCTCACCAGACCGAAGTAGCTATCAGGCAGGGGCTCGCCATGCCACATCCGGACTATAAGACCCTTCATGGCCTGTTCGGCCGCCTTGTGGAGCTCTACCAGCTGCTTCAGCTCATCACTCAAGGGCATTGGGTGTTCGGTCCCAGTATACTGAGACCAGAACAACTTCTCCGTCGAGCTCCCCTCCTCGGCCCGGTAGAACTCCGCGGCATCTGACACATTGCGGGGTAAATCTGTGAACGCTCCTGGAGAGCTCCGAACTCGGGTAAGTAAGAAGAAATTTTCTTTCACATGATTGCTTTGCATAATGAATGCCTTACCCGCCGCTATCTTCTTAACCGCCTCAATTTCCTGGAGGGCCTTTTGGGTTTTGGCCTTGGCTTGTTGTGCGCTTTCGAGGGCCTTCGCAAGCTCGGACCCTTGCGTCTTAGAGTCACGCTCCAAGGACTCGTGCTTCTTGACGAGGACCTGGAGCTCTTGCTGCACCTCGCCTACTTAGGCCTCTTGTTTCTCTCGCTTGATGCGCTCCTTGGCCGCCTTGTCCTCGGCCTCTGACAGCGCCTTCTTCAGGGTCGCCACTTCGGTCGTGGCCCCTAGCAAAATTCATGACGATCCTATGATCTAAGCAACCACCCTTGTTTTTTCTTATCAATATACAGACGGGGTATCACTTACCTTTGTTCTCTTCGAGCTGCCTCTTGGTAAGGCCGAGCTCTTCCTTGGACCGCTCAAGGTCCCGCTTCAGTGAGGCGACCTCCGCAGTACGTGCGGCAGCGGCCAGCAGTGAAGCCTGCATATGCACATAGACATATTATGATTAGACTCCTGCGATTATTATTTGATCCTCTATTCGGCTTTTCATCGCCAACGCCAAACAGAGCATCAGGGGCTACTGTCTATGCCATAATATTTTCTTACAATTTGATTACTTACCTCAAAGCCTGTTAGGAGGCTGGCACAGGCTTCAGTCAGTCCGCTTTTGGCGGACTGAACCTTCTGGACCACCGCACTCATGATAGTACGGTGCTCTTCATCAATGGAAGCGCCGCGAAGCGCTTCCAGAAAGTTGTCCGATGCCTCTGGATGGACGGAGGTCATCGGCACAGACTGCTCGCCCCCCTTAGCGAGGGGTCGCCTGGCAGAGTCCGGAACCACTCGAGGTTCCGGCATAGTATTCGGCTGGGGGCCAAACTTGTTGCCGCCGCCATTGGAACCCTTGGGAGTCTTGTTCCCCATGAGCCCAGTGTCCGGGAGGTCGCCTTGGGGCACCTCCAAGACTATCTCCCCTTGAGCTACTACCCTTCGAGACAACACCTCGGCGTCGTTCGTAGGGCGGGGGGAGGTGGCGGTCAGAGTGAATTGCTGTTCATTGGGTCCAAAGACCCATCCGAAGAGGATACATCAATATGGGCCTTGGAGGGACTGCATGATCATGTTCGGCATGATAAGGAGCAATAAAGTGAAACATACCAAAACTATTATGGTATCCGGATACTTATGACTTCGCCAGGGGCTTGTCCCTGGGCAACCACTCCTCTTCGCTGAAGGCGGCGGTGGTGGAGTTGTCCGGAAGGAGGGTTCTTCCCTTCTTGGACCCTTCGGCCGCCCCGGACGGGGCGGCCTTCCTTTTCTTGTCTCCCCCGGCTGGGGGGGAGAACTTTCCTCTTCCTCCTCCTCGTTTTCGTGGGAGGAGTGCGCCTCGGTGCTCTCGGATGATGAGTCCGATATCACCTTGCGCCGGAGACCCTTCCCGGTCCCCGTGGCCTTCTTCTTGGCATTCTTCTCTGGCACCTCATAAGGTGCCAGAACCAGCATCTCCGTTAGGAGAGCATCTGCTGGATCTTTGGGCAGGGGAGCTGGGCAATCGATCTGCTCCGCTGTCGTTACCCAGTCCTGTTAAAAAGGCGTGGAGGCTTAGATCCCGCGCATAGGTTATACTGGGAAAAAGAACATCTTATGAGATGTAAAAAACTTACCGGATTAGCAGGGCGCTTTGCGCTGAGTCCGCGGTCCTCGGTAAGGGGAGGAGGTACCTCGGCGCCCTTGAATAGCACCTTCCAAACGTCCTTGTGCATCCTGTCGAAGAGCTCTCGCAGCGTCTGGTGCTTGTCCGGGTCGAACTCTCACAAATTGAATGCCCGTCTTTGTCACGGAAGGATCCGGCAGAAGAGCATGACTTGGACCACGTTGACGAGCTTGATTTTCTTGCTCATCATGTTTTTGATGCATGTCTGGAGTCCGGTCAGCTCTACCGGTGAACCCCAGGACAGGCCCTTCTCTTTCCAGGAGGTGAGCTGCATGGGGATTCCGGATCGAAATTCGGGGGCCGCCACCCAGTTGGTGTCGCGCGGCTCGGTGATGTAGAACCACCCCGATTGCCACCCCTTTATGGTCTCCACATAGGAGCCTTCGAGCCAGGTGACGTTGGGCATTTTGCCCACCATGGCGCCTCCGCACTCCGCTTGCTGGCCGACCACCACCTTCGGTTTAACATTGAAGGTCTTCAGCCACAGGCCGAAGTGGGGCTTGATGTGGAGGAAGGCCTCGCACACGACGATAAACGCCGAGATGTTGAGGATGAAATTGGGGGCCAGATCGTGAAAGTCCAGCCCATAGTAGAACATGAGCCCGCGGACAAACGGGTGAAGGGGAAATCCCAGTCCGCGGATGAAGTGGGTAAGGAAAACCACCCTCTCATGGGGTTTTGGAGTAGGGATGATCTGCCCCGCATCTGGCAGCCGGTGCGCAATATCCGCGGCCAGATATCTGGCTCCCCGCAGCTTTGTGATGTTCTCCTCCATAACGGAGGAGACCATCCACTTGCCTCCCGCTCCGGACACGCTTGGAGTGGTTGGAGGAGAAAAACACGAACTTGGGCGCTGGAGCTCGAGTGCGCAAGGAGGAAGAAGGCGTAGGTGAAAAGGGGGAATCCTTGTCCCTTTATAAGGGCGGAAGAAGCTATGCGCCTCCCCACCTACCTGGTAAACTCGCTTATTCCCCAAGCACCGTAATTGATGGTGCGGTTGGGTTACCCACACCCGTATTGATGAGAATCCCGTGATAAGGGGACACGATCTCTGCTTCGACAAGACGTGCCAAGGAAACCGCCTCGCGATATGTGCAGTGGCTGGTTGTGAAAAACGGTTCGAATAACGACCGGGTCATCGTGTGATGTCATACTGCAAAATGTGTCGGCAGATTAGATTGGCAGAAATATTATTCTCTCTACGGTGGTATTCGGAATTTGTTTTGCAGAGCCGGACACTATCTTTGTGTTCAAAATCTTCTATGGAGTATTCGGAGGAGGAACCCCCCTTGCAATGCCGAAGACAATCTGCGCGGCAGACTCATCGTCATTGAAGCCTGGTTCACGGGCTACTGAGGGAGTCCTGGATTAAAGGGTCCTCGGACAGCCGGACTATATACTTCTGCCGGACTGTTGGACTATGAAGATACAAGACTCAAGACTTCGTCCCGTGTCCGGATGGGACTCTCCTTGGCGTGGAAGGCAAGCTTGGCAATACGGATATGTAGATCTCCTCCCTTGTAACCGACTCTGTGTAACCCTAGCCCTCTCCGGTGTCTATATAAACCAGAGGGTTTAGTCCGTAGGACAACAACAATCATACCATAGGCTAGCTTCTAGGGTTTAGCCTCTATGATCTCGTGGTAGATCAACTCTTGTAATACTCATATCATCAAGATCAATCAAGCAGGAAGTAGGGTATTACCTCCATCGAGAGGGCCCGAACCTGGGTAAACATTGTGTCCCCTGCCTCCTATTACCATCCGCCTTAGACGCACAGTTCGGGACCCCCTACCCGAGATCCGCCGGTTTTTACACTGACAGCAGGCGATTGCGCGCGGCTCTAAAGCCCCCAGCCCCCTCGTCCTGATGGTGGTCATCGTTCCTTCTCGATGGCGGCAGCGGGGGAAGACCGGTGTTGCCTTGGGGGCGATCCTCGCGAGGCTGGTCCCTCCAGGCGCCCTCGCGAGGATGGTCCTGCCAGCGGTCCTCACGAGGTCTTTCGCGCCAGGCCACGGTCGTCCCAGCGTCCGCCTCCACGTCCTCCTCCACGGCCGTAGCCCCGGTCGTTGCGCTCGGGGGGTCGACCGAAGCGTCCTTCCCATATGGCTCTGAGCTCTTGACAGTCGCTGGTGTTGTGGGTGTTCAGGTTGTGGAAGGCGCATAATGGTCGGCCGTTCTTGGATGACTCGGGCTGATCTCTACCCCGCTTGGTGTCGGGCTCCGCTGCGAGCACCACTGCCTCCTTGCGCTTCACGTCCTTGGTCTTGGCCTTCTTCTCCTCCGCTCCTGCAGCTGGCAGCTCGAGGAGAGAGGCGCCCCTCCTCGGCTCTTGCGCACTTGGTCGCCAGGTTGAACAGCTCCTGAGATGTGCAGAGCTCCTCGTGGATAGCGAGCTCTTCCTTCATCTTGACGTCGCGGACGCCGTCGGAGAACGCGGAGATGATGGCCTCGTCCGTGACCTTGGGGATCTTGAGGCGGGTGTTGTTGAAGCGCTGGATGTACTTCTGTAGGGTCTCTCCTGGTTGTTGCTTGATGCGGCGCAGGTCGCCCGCGGCCGGCGGGCGGTCGCGAGTGCCCTGAAAGTTGGCAACGAAGCGGTCACGCATCTCGTCCCGGGAGGAGATTGAGCCGTGCTGCAGGTTCAGGAGCCAGGAGCGGGCTCCATCCTTGAGAGCCATGGGAAACCAATTCGCCATGACTTTCTCATCGCCGTTGGCTGCTTCGATGCTCAGCTCGTAGAGCTGCAGGAACTCCGCGAGGTCGGCGGTGCCGTCGTAGCGAGGAGGCAGGTCCGGCTTGAACTTGCCTGGCCAGGCGACGCTACGCAGCTCGGAGGTGAAGGCGCTACAACTAGCCGTGGTTGCTGGGGCCCGCTTCGGAGGTGGAGCTTGGTCTTGACGAGGTCCGTGCAGCGCCGCCGCTGGCGGCGCGCGGTCTTGACGAGGCGGCGCGGGGAGTGCAGGTGCAGGTTCTCGCGGCCGAGGGATTTCCTGGCAGCTTCTTTCTTCGCGCGCGGGCACCGGGCGTGGTGGATCACGCCGTGGGGCCGCGCGCCTTGGTGCCAAGGCACCGTCTTGGGGAAGAGGTGGTGGAGGCGCGCCATGAGCCTCATCGCCCGTGGCTGGCTGAGGGTGAGGTAGAGAGAAGGACGGCACCAGGGAGCCCCCTGCGGCGCGGACGAGCTCGGCGACGGGGTCGAGCCACTCCTCGTAGAGGTCGTCGATGGGGCGGTAGCGCAGGAGTTCGTTTGCCGCAAGGAGCGCGGCCCGCGCCTCCATGGGAGTGCGGCATGCGTGAGACGAAGAACCGGCCGGGGTTACCGATGGTGTGGCGGTGCGGCCGTCTTGCCGCACCGATGGATGCAGTGAGGACGCCTACTGCTCATTCCCCGCCGGGCCGGTGGCAGCGTTGGCGGCAGGAGACGGTGAACGACGAGGTTGCCCGTCGATGGGAGCCGTCTGAGCAACGCGGGCGGTGAGGGCAGCCCGACGCTCAGCTCGAGCACGGCGAGCATCTGCCATGGAGACGACGGAGCGACGAACTAATGGAAGGGAAGCTACGGAGCACCCCTACCTGGCGCGCCAAATGTCGGATGTGGGGTTCCGACAAACCCTTAAGGTTCGAACACTGGGGTGCGCACGAAGTCTTTCCCTCCTACCGATCTACGCCCTAGCTCGCTAAGATCTCGAGGACGAACTCGACGAACTCGCAACACAGAAAGACACGGGGTTTATACTGGTTCGGGCCACCGTTGTGGTGTAATACCCTACTCTAGTGTGGTGGTGGTGGATTGCCTCTTGGGCTGATGAAGAACAGTACAAGGGGAAGAACAGCCTCCTGAGGTTGAGGTGTTCTTGTGCTAGTGTTGGCTTTCGATCTGTTCGAGTCCTCCCTACTACTGTGGTGGCTAGACCTATTTATAGAGGCCCTGGTCCTCTTCCCAAATAATGAGCGGGAAGGAAGCCAACAACAGCGAGCAAATTTGAAGGAGGACAGCTAGTACAAGCTATCCTGACAAAAGTGTTCTTCGCCTGTGAAAAGCTCTGGTGGTGACGCCGTCTTGGGCTCCACGATGACCTCCGTCTTGCCGTCCTCCTGGTCTTGGTCTTGTTGCACCAATATAGCAACCTTTGCCTGATGCCTCGGTACTCCTCGCGTGCGCTGGCTTCCTTAGCACCAAAGAGGAAACAAGGACGCTGCGGGCGCTGGCGCCCGCCTGGTGTCGATCATCATGGCTCACGTCACGAGGGCCTCGTGAGGTTTGCCCCACCTTGATATCTCCGCTCCTCGTGAGCCTGCCTGGCTTGGCCACTCCTGAGGAGGTCTTGCGTCGTCTGCCTCACGAGGCTTGGCCCCTCGCGAGGGTCTTGAATGCTTTGTCGATGAAGATGGGCCGTACGGCCTGCCGGCTTAGCCACGCCGTGGGCCGCAGGCAGCCAAGTCTGGGGACCCCGTTCCTAGAACGCCGACACCCTCGTCGTCGCTGTCGCTATCCTCCTCGTCACTCCCGCTCAAGGAAGAATCTTCATCGTCGGAGGAGCTCTCCACGCAGCACTTCTGACGAGTTCCAAGATCTCCGAAGACCTTGACGGAGAGCAGGCCGTCCTCCATTAACTTGAAGTAGAGGACGAGCCCCGCCATTAGGCTGTGGATGCGAGTGAACGTCTTCCATCCGCGACAGAGGTACATGACATGGGGAGCGGGGAAGTCGACGTCGACCCGCGTGCCGCCGTTCCCGCAGCCCCTCATGTGCAACCTGAGGGTCTTGGGTGGATCGAGCTCCATCTCCCGAGCGAATGGGGTAGGGAGACGGAGGCGGCGACGCGGTGGCCGGCGCAGCCTGATGAAGAACTCGCGAGGCTGGTCCCCGACATGGCCTTCCATTGGAAGAGGCATCGCTGGCGGAGGCGAGGCCGATGCGCCGCCCCGTCCCCCTCTTCCCCGAGCACCACGACGACCTCGGCCTCGCCCCCTCCCCCTTCCTCTCGTGGCCGGCTCTGCCACCATGAGCTCTTGGGAAGGAGGGACGCGTTGTCGAGCAGCAACTCTCGCCGCTATCGTCGAAGGGCCGGCGCCTCCTCTCGCCATGGCAGATGGAGGAAAGGAGCCGAAGTGAATTAAGACAGGCGATTAAAGGATGTGGGATGCCATCCCCCTCCCCTTCTTATAAAGAGGCGGGGTCAGGGCTCGGCCGCCCCGCTCGACCAATCCGGCCATCGGGGGCGCAGGGAATCAGGACCGACCCGCTGCCCCAATCAGCGACGGCCCGGTTTCCCCCCTCCACCACCTGCCACCTGCATGGAGGACACATGGCGAGCAAGCAGAAGCGAGGGGACGGGTGAGGCGACCGTTCCCCGCCCCATGATCGTGGGGCGCGGACGCCTTGAAGACCACGACCCGAGTCCACTCAGTAAATGAGTCGCGCCTCTGTGCCTCCTCTCTTTTTATGGGGAAGGTGCGAGCTGCCTCTTTACCACTATGTGACGCATGCGTGCGGGAACCGCCCCACGCATGACCCCCACGTCACGCACGACTCTCCACGTCACGTGTTCAACGCGGGTCGTGGGGATGCGCAGCGGCCGAAAAATACTGCGGTAAGATCCGCCCCACCTGCCCGCGCACTGTTCTGGGCCTAGCCCAACGACGCGTCACGCTTATGTGTGGCCCAGGCCCGGGGGCTCCTGTCGGTGTACAAAAGTAGGGGCTCTCCTTTTGACCCCTTTACTTGTGCACGGGCAGTCGGAGCCGCGCGCCGCGGCCACACTAAGCATGGCGGAGGAGGGAAGCCGGAGCACAAGACGGTCAAGGCAACGCCAAGACCAGAAGCATAAAAGAGCAAGGGGTGAGGTGGACTCCCCCAGCAAGACCCTTGCCGGGGGGCCTCCGCGGCCCCGGCAAGGCGCTTGCCGGGGCAAATTGCCCAGCACCGGCAGAGCGAGCCACCCTTGAGCCCAAGGGTTCCAAACATCACCAACAACTACATTGGACCCAGGGCTCGGGAGGCACCTCTGTGGTGGCATACAGATCTTTGTCAAGATCATAGATGCATGAGATCAGATGAGGACCAGAAGACGACGATCCTCGGCGGGATTCTAGCCGAGGAAACCCACAAGACCCCCAGCAAGCGCCTTGCCGGGGACGACCGCAGCGCCACGGCAAGACCCTTGCCGGGCCCCCTGGCGAGACCCTTGCCGAGGGCATCAGCAAGGCCACAGCCAGGCCCGCACCAGCCAAGACTCCACCACCGTTCCCAAGCGGCTGCTAGCTCAACTAGCTGGGCAAGCACCTGCGTGGCGATGGGCGGCCTCTACGCCGACTCAGCAAGCACCTACGTGGTGGCATGCAGATCTTCGTGAAGGCTCCACCACCGCGCCACCTCAGCAGCATGCCTGCCTACATGGCACCGCACACTTCACTGGGCCGGGCGCGTGTCGATGCGAGGCGGGGCGGCGACGGACGGGACGGGCCTCGTTCCCGTCCCCGATAAAGCTAATGGACACCTAAGTAGCGCATTTAATGCGCTTTGTCCTGTAACACCGGGCGATAAGCTCACACACTATAGACCTTTCCACCTCCTGTGTGCCACTGTGGCGACCCCTTTTGCCTATAAAAGGAGGCCCGAGGCGACCAGGAGGGGGCTTCGGCTCTTTTGGGCGAGTTACACCCCGTATCTAGCTCAAGAACACAAGAATGCTCAATACATCCACCAAAGCAGGACTAGGGTATTACGCATCTTCGCGGCCGGAACCTGGGTAAACGATCTGTGTGCTTCCTGTCAGCCCTGCTCTTCTCACAACCCCGTGCCCGCCGACCGTAGAAGGGATTCTAGTGATCCCATAGGTGTCATTTTTTCCCAACACCAAACTTTAAGAAACGACAGCTTTGGTTTCTTGCCAAACCATAGTTCATACGGTGTCATCTTAACAGATTTAGATGGTGCCCTATTTAACGTGAATGCAGCTGTCTCTAATGCATAACCCCAAAACGATAGTGGCAAATCGGTAAGAGACATCATAGATCGCACCATATCCATTAAAGTACGATTACAACGTTCGGACACACCATTATGTTGTGGTGTTCCAGGTGGCGTGAGTTGCGAAACTATTCCACATTGTTTCAAATGAAGACCAAACTCGTAACTCAAATATTCGCCTCTGTGATCAGACCGTAGAAACTTTTTTTTCTTGTTACGATGATTTTCCACTTCACTCTGAAATTCTTTGAACTTTTCAAATGTTTCGGACTTATGTTTCATTAAGTAGATATACTTATATCTGCTCAAATCACCTGTGAAGGTCAGAAAATAACGATACCCGCCGCGAGCCTCAACACTTATAGGATCGCATACATCAGTATGTATTATTTCCAATAAGTCAGTTGCTCACTCCATTGTTCCGGAGAACGGAGTCTTAGTCATCTTGCCCATGAGGCATGCTTCGCAAGCATCAAGTGATTCGTAATCAAGTGATTCCAAAAGTCCATCAGCATGGAGTTTCTTCATGCGCTTTACACCAATATGACCTAAACGGCAGTGCCACAAATAAGTTGCACCATCATTATTAACTTTGCATCTTTTGGCTTCAATATTATGAATATGTGTATCACTACGATCAAGATTCAATAAACCATTTATATTGAGTGTATGACCATAGAAGGTTTTATTCATGTAAATAGAACAACAATTATTCTTTGACTTGAATGAATAACCATATTGCAATAAACATGATCAAATCATATTCATGCTCAACGCAAACACCAAATAACATTTATTTAGGTTCAACACTAATCCCGAAAGTATAGGGAGTGTGCGATGATGATCATATCAATCTTGGAACCACTTCCAACACACATCGTCACTTCACCCTTAACTAGTCTATGTTCATTCTGCAACTCCCGTTTCGAGTTACTACTCTTTAGTACCTAAACCAGTATCAAAATACCGAGGGGTTGCTATGAACACTAGTAAAAGTACACATCAATAACACGTATATCAAATATACGTTTGTTCACTTTGCCATCCTTCTTATCCGTCAAGTATCTAGGGCAGTTCCACTTCCAGTGACCATTTCCTTTGCAGTAGAAGCACTCAGTTTCAGGCTTGGGTCTAGCTTTGGGCTTCTTCATGGGAGTTGTAACTTGCTTGCCATTCTTGAAGTTCCCTTTCTTTCCCTTGCCCTTTTACTTGAAACTAGTGGTCTTGTCAACCATCAACACTTGATGTTTTTCTTGATTTCTACCTTCGCAGATTTCAGCATCGCGAAGAGCTCGGGGAATCGTTTTCGTCATCCCTTGCATATTATAGTTCATCATGAAGTTCCAATAACTTGGTGATAGTGACTAGAGAACTCTGTCAATCACTATCTTATCTGGAAGATTAACTCCCACTTGATTCAAGTGATTGTAGTACTCAGACAATCTGAGCACATGCTCACTAGTTGAGCTATTCTCCTCCATCTTGTAGGCAAAGTACTGTCAGAGGCCTCATACCTCTTGATACGGGCATGAGTATGAAATACCAATTTCAACTCTTGGAACATCTCATATGCTCCATGTTGTTCAAAACATTTTTGAAGTCCCGGTTCTAAGCCGTAAAGCATGGTGCACTAAACTATCAAGTAGTCATCATACCGAGCATTGTCAAACATTCATAACGTCTGCATTTGCTCCTGCAATAGGTCCGTCACCTAGCGGTGCATCAAGGACATAATTCTTCTATGCAGCAATGAGGATAATGCTCAGATCACGGACCTAGTCCCCATCATTGCTACTATCATCTTTCAACATAGTTTTTCTCTAGGAACATATCAAAAATAAACGGGGAGCTATATCGCAAGCTATTGATCTACAACATAGTTATTCAAATACTATCAGGACTAAGTTCATGATAAATTAAAGTTCAATTAATCATATTACTTAAGAACTCCCACTTAGATAGACATCCCTCTAGTCATCTAAATGATCACGTGATCCAAATCAACTAAACCATGTCCGATCATCACGTGAGATGGAGTAGTTTTCAATGGTGAACATCACTATGTTGATCATATCTACTATATGATTCATGCTCGACCTTTCGGTCTCCAGTGTTCCGAGGCCATATCTGCATATGCTAGTATGCTAGGCTCGTCAAGTTTAACCCGAGTATTCTGCATGTACAAAACTGGCTTGCACCCATTGTATGTGAACGTAGAGCTTATCACACCCGATCATCACGTGGTGTCTCGGCATGGCGAACTTTCGCAACAGTGCATACTCAGGGAGAACACTTATATCTTGAAACTTAGTGACAGATCATCTTATAATGCTACCGTCGATCTAAGCAAAATAAGAAGCATAAAGGATAAACATCACATGCAATCAATATAAGTGATATGATATGGCCATCATCATCTTGTGCCTCAACATTTGCTCATCATCTCCAAAGCACCGTCATGATCACCATCGTCACCAGCGCGACACCTTGATCTCCATCGTAGCATCGTTGTCGTCTCGCCAACTATTGCTTCTACGACTATCGCTACCGCTTAGTGATAAAGTAAAGCAATTACATGGAGATTGCATTTCATACAATAAAGCGACAACCATATGGCTCCTGCCAATTGCCGGTAACTCCGTTACAAAACATGATCATCGCATACAATAAAATTTAGCATCATGTCTTGACCATATCACATCACAACATGCCCTGCAAAAACAAGTTAGACGTCCTCTACTTTGTTGTTGCAATTTTTACGTGGCTGCTACGGGCTGAGCAAGAACCGTTCTTACCTACACATAAAAACCACAACGATATTTTGTCAAGTATGTGCTGCTTTAACCTTCAACAAGGACTGGGCGTAGCCACACTCGATTCAAGTAAAGTTGGAGAAACTGACACCCGCCAGCCACCTGTGTGCAAAGCACGTCGGTAGAACCAGTCTCGCGTAAGCGTACGCGTAATGTCGGTCCGGGCCGCTTCATCCAACAATACCGCCGAATCAAAGTATGACATGCTGGTAAGCAGTATGACTAGTATCGCCCACAACTCACTTGTGTTCTACTCATGCATATAACATCTACGCATAAACCTGGCTCGGATGCCACTGTTGGGGAACGTAGTAATTTCATAAAAATTCATACGCACACGCAAGATCATGGTGATGCATAGCAACGAGAGGGGAGAGTGTTGTCCACGTACCCTCGTAGACCGAAAGCGGAAGCGTTATGACAACGCGGTTGTTGTAGTCGTATGTCTTCACGATCGACCGTTCCTAGTACCGAACGTATGGCACCTCCGCGATCTGCGCACGTTCAGCTCGGTGACGTCCCACGAACTCACGATCCAGTAGAGCTTTGTGGGAGAGCTTCGTCAGCACGATGGCGTGATGACGGTGATTATGAAGCTACCGGTGTAGTGCTTCGCCTAAGCACTACGATGATATGACCGAGGTGGATTATGGTGGAGGGGGGCACCGCACACGGCTAATAGATCAATGATCAACTTGTTGTCTATGGGGTGCCCCCTCCCCCGTATATAAAGGAGTGGAGGAGGGGGAGAGGGTCGGCCTCCTAGGCGCGCCCCAAGGGGAGTCCTACTCCCACCAGGAGTAGGATTCCCCCCTTCCCTAGTTGGACTAGGAGAGAAGGAAGGGGGAGAGAGGGAGGAAGGAAAGGGGGCACCCCCCTTCCTATTCCAATTCGGACTAGAGGGGGAGGGGCGTGCGGCCTGCCCTGGCTGCCCCTCTCTCTCCACTAAGGCCCATTAGGGCCCATATACCCCCGGGGGGTTCTGGTAACCCCCCCCCCCCCCCGGTGCACCGGAATATGCCCGATCTCACCCGGAACCATTCCGATGTCCAAATATTGTCGTCCAATATATCGATCTTTATGTCTCGACCATTTCGAGACTCCTCATCATGTCCATGATCATATCCGGGACT
The DNA here is from genome assembly GCF_018294505.1 of Triticum aestivum. Classification (NCBI taxonomy): domain Eukaryota; kingdom Viridiplantae; phylum Streptophyta; class Magnoliopsida; order Poales; family Poaceae; genus Triticum; species Triticum aestivum. The sequence goes on along the minus strand of NC_057802.1, from coordinate 299,294,549 downwards.
CCGAACTACCTTCGGTACATCAAAACACATAAACTCATAATACCGATCGTCACCGAACGTTAAGCGTGCAGACCCTACGGGTTCGAGAACTATGTAGACATGACTGAGACACGTCTCCAGTCAATAACCAATAGCGGAACCTGGATGCTCATATTGGCTCCTATATATTCTACGAAGATCTTTATCGATCAAACCGCATAACAACATACGTTGTTCCCTTTGTCATCGGTATGTTACTTGCCCGAGATTCGATCGTCGGTATCTCAATACCTAGTTCAATCTCGTTACCAGCAAGTCTCTTTACTCGTTCCATAATGCATCATCCCGCAACTAACTCATTAGTCACATTGCTTGCAAGGCTTATAGTGATGTGCATTACCGAGAGGGCCCAGAGATACCTCTCCGAGAATTGAAGTGACTAATCCTAATCTCGATCTATGCCAACTCAACAAGTACCATCGGAGACACTTGTAGAGCACCTTTATAATCACCCAGTTACGTTGTGACGTTTGGTAGCACACAAAGTGTTCCTCCGGTATTCGGGAGTTGCATAATCTCATAGTTATAGGAACATGTATAAGTCATGAAGAAAGCAATAGCAATATACTAAACGATCAAGTGCTAAGCTAACGGAATGGGTCAAGTCAATCACATCATTCTCTAATGATGTGATCCCGTTAATCAAATGACAACTCATGTCTATGGCTAGGAAACTTAACCATCTTTGATTCAACGAGCTAGTCAAGTAGAGGCATACTAGTGACACTTTGTTTGTCTATGTATTCACACATGTACTAAGTTTCCGGTTAATACAATTCTAGCATGAATAATAAACATTTATCATGATATAAGGATATATAAATAACAACTTTATTATTGCCTCTAGGGCATATTTCCTTCAGTTTGTTTATGTATTCACACATGTATTTAGAGTCTTGGTGTTGATCATGTATTGTTCGTGGAAGAGGCTTAGTCAACGGGTCTGCTACATTAAGATCCATATGTATTTTGCAAACCTCTATGTCTCCCTCCTTGACTTGTTCACGGATGGAGTTGAAGCATCTCTTGATGTGTTTGGTTCTCTTGTGAAATCTGGATTCCTTTGCCAAGGCAATCGCTCTAGTATTGTCACAAAATATTTTCATTGGACCCGATCCACTAGGTATTACACCTAGGTCAGATATGAACTCCTTCATCCAGACTCCTTCATTTGCTGCTTCCTAAGCAGCTATGTACTCCGCTTCACACGTAGATCCCGACGCGACGCTTTGCTTGGAACTGCACCAACTAACAGCTCCACCGTTCAATATAAATATGTATCCAGTTTGCGACTTAGAGTCATCCGGATCAGTGTCAAAGCTATCATTGATGTAACCATTTACAACGAGCTCTTTGTCACCTCCATAAACGAGAAACATATCCTTGGTCTTTTTCAGGTACTTCTAGATGTTCTTGACCGCTGTCTAGTGATCCACTCCTAGATTACTTTGGTACCTCCCTGCTAGACTTATGGTAAGGCACACATCAGGTCTGGTACACAACATAGCATACATGATAGAACCTATGGCTGAGGCATAGGGAATGCCTTTCATTTTCTCTCTATCTTCTGCAGTGGTCAGGCTTTGAGTCTGACTCAACTTCACACCTTGCAACACTGGCAAGAACCCTTTCTTTGACCGATCCATTTTGAACTTCTTCAAAACTTTGTTAAGGTATGTGCTTTGTGAAAGTCCTATTAAGCGTCTTGATCTATCTCTATAGATCTTGATGCCCAATATATAAGCAGCTTCACCGAGGTCTTTCATTGAAAAACTCTTATTCAAGTATCCTTTCATGCTATCCAAAAATTCTATATCATTTCCAATCAACAATATGTCATCTACATATAATATCAGAAATGCTACAGAGTTCCCACTCACTTTCTTGTAAATATAGGCTTCACCAAAAGTCTGTATAAAACCATATGCTTTGATCACCTCATCAAAGTGTATATTCCAACTCCGAGACGCTTGCACCAGTCCATAGATGGATCGCTGGATCTTGCACACTTTTTTACGACCTTTAGGATCGAGAAAACCTTCTGGTTGCATCATATACAACTCTTCTTTAAGAAATCCATTAAGGAATGCAGTTTTGACGTCCATTTGCCAAATTTCATAATCATAAAATGCATCCTAACATGACTTGGACCGACTTAAGCATCGCTCCGGGTGGGAAGGTCTCATCGTAGTCAACCCCTTGAACTTGTCGAAAACCTTTTGCGATAAGTCAATTTTTATAGACAGTAACATTACCATCAGCGACAATCTTCTTCTTGAAGATTCATTTATTCTCTATGGCTTGCAGATCATCGGCAAGTCCACCAAAGTCCATACTTTGTTTTCATTAATGGACCCTATCTCATATTTCATGGCCTCAAGTCATCTGTGGGAATCTGGGCTCATCATTGCTTCTTCATAGTTTGTAGGTTCGTCATGGTCTAGTAACATGACTTCCAGGACAGGATTACCGTACCACTCTGGTGCGGAACATGCTCTATTCGACCTACAAGGTCCAGCAGTAACTTGATCTGAAGTTTCATGATCATCATCATTATCATCCTCTCTAGTTGGTGTAGGCATCACGGGAACGGATTTCTCTGATGTGCTACTTTCCAAATTGAGAGAAGGTACAATTACCTCATCAAGTTCTACTTTCCTCCTACTCACTTCTTTCTAGAGAAACTCCTTCTCTAGAAATGTTCCATTCTTGGCAACAAAGATCTTGCCTTCGGATCTGTGGTAGAAGGTGTACCCAATTGTTTCCTTAGGGTATCCTATGAAGACGCACTTCTCTGATTTGGGTTCGAGCTTATCAGGCTGAAGCCTTTTGACATAAGTGTCGCAACCCCAAACTTTAAGAAACGGCAGCTTAGGTTTGTTGCCAAAACATAGTTCATATGGTGTCGTCTCAACGGATTTAGATGATGCCCTATTTAACGTGAATGCAATTGTCTCTAATGCATAACCGCAAAACCATAGTGGTAAATTGATAAGAGACATCATAGATCGCACCATATCTAATAAAGTACGGTTACGACGTTTGGATACACCATTACGTTGTGGTGTTCCAGGTGGCGTGAGTTGTGAAACTATTCACATTGTTTTAAATGAAGGCCGAACTCGTAACTCAAATATTCGCCTCTTCGATCAAATCGTAGAAACTTTATTTTCTTATTACGATGATTCTCCACTTCACTCTGAAATTCTTTGAACTTTTCAAATGTTTCAGACTTGTGTTTCATTAAGTAGATATACCCATATCTACTCAAATCATCTGTGAAGGTCAGAAAATAACGATACTCGCCGCGTGCCTCAACACTTATTGGACCGCATACATCGGTATGTATTATTTCCAATAAGTCATTGGCTCGCTCCATTGTACCGGAGAATGGAGTTTTAGTCATCTTGCCCATGAGGCATGGTTCACAAGTATCAAATGATTCATAATCAAGTGATTCCAAAAGCCCATTTGAATGGAGTTTCTTCATGCGCTTTAAACCAATATGACCTAAACGGCAGTGCCACAAATATGTTGCACTATCATTATAAACTTTGCATCTTTTGGCATCAATATTATAAATATGTGTATCACTACAATTGAGATTCAAAAAAAATAGACCACTCTTCAAGGGTGCATGACCATAAAAGATATTACTCATATAAATAGAACAACCATTATTCGCTGATTTAAATGAATAACCATCTCGCACTAAGCAAGATCCAGATATAATGTTCATGCTCAACGCTGGCACCAAATAACAATTATTCAGGTCTAAAACTAATCCCGAAGGTAGATGTAGAGGTAGCGTGCCGACGGTGATCACATCGACCCTGGAACCATTCCCGACGTGCATCGTCACCTCGTCCTTAGCCAATCTTCATTTAATCCGTAGCTTCTGTTTCGAGTTACAAATATGAGCAACCGAACCAGTATCAAATACCCAGGCGCTACTACGAGCATTAGTAAGGTACACATAAATAACATGTATATCAAATATACCTTTGTTCACTTTGCCATCCTTCTTATCCGCCAAATACTTGGGGCAGTTCCGCTTCCAGTGACCAGTCCCTTTGTAGTAGAAGCACTCCGTTTCAGGCTTGGGTCCAGCTTTGGGCTTCTTCCCGGGAGTGGCAACTTGCTTGCCATTCTTTTTGAAGTTCCCTTTATTTCCCTTGCCCTTTTTCTTGAAACTAGTGGTCTTATTAACCATCAACACTTGATGCTCCTTCTTGATTTCTACCTCCGCAGCTTTGAGCATTGCGAAGAGCTCGGGAATTGTCTTCTCCATCCCTTGCATATTATAGTTCATCACGAAGCCTTTGTAGCTTAGTGGCAATGATTGAAGAAATATGTTAATAACACTATCATCTGGAAGATCAACTCCCAGCTGAGTCAAGTGATTATGATACCTAGACATTTTGAGTATATGTTCACTGAGAGAACTGTTCTCCTCCATCTTGCAGCTATAGAACTTGTTGGAGACTTCTTATCTCTCAACTCAGGCATTTGCTTGAAATATTAACTTCAACTCCTGGAACATCTCATATGCTCCATGACGTTCAAAACGTCTTTGAAGTCTCGATTCTAAGTCGGAAATCATGGCACACTAAACTATCGAGCAGTCATCAGATCGAGCTTGCCAGACGTTCAAAACATCAGCATCTGCTCCTGCAGCAGGCCTTTCACCTAGCGGTGCATCAAGGACATAATTCTTCTATGCAGCAATGAGGGTAATCCTCAAGTTACGGATCCGTGTAGCTGCTACCATCATCTTTCAACTTAGCTTTCTCTAGGAACGCATTAAAATTCAAGGGAACGGTAGCACGGTCCATTGATCTGCAACATAGATATGCAAATACTATCAGGACTAATTTCATGATAAGTTAAGTTCAATTAATCAAATTACTTAAGAACTCCCAATTAAATAGACATCCCTCAAGTCATCTAAGTGATGCGTGATTTAAATCAACTAACCCATGTCCGATCATCACGTGAGATGGGGTAGTCATCAATGGTGAACATATCTATGTTGATCATATCTACTATATGATTCACGTTCGACCTTTCGGTCTCCAGTATTCCGAGGCCATGTCTGTACATGCTAGGCTCGTCAAGTTTAACCCAAGTATTCCGTATGTGCAAAATTGTCTTGCACCCGTTGTATGTGAACGTAGAGTCTATCACACCCGATCATCACGTGGTGTCTCAACACGACGAACTGTAGCAACAATGCAAACTCAGGGAGAACACTTTTACCGTGAAATTTAGTGAAAGGATAATCTTATAATGCTACCGCCATACTAAGCAAAATAAGATGCATAAAAGATAAACATCCCATGCAATCAAAATATGTGACATGATATGGCCAATGATCATCTTGTGCTTTTGATCTCCATCTCCGAAGCATCGTCATGATCTCCATGGTCACCGGATCGACACCTTGATCTCCATCGTTGCGTCGTGGTCGTCTCGCCAACTATTGCTACTACAACTATCGCTAACACGTAGTGATAAAGTAAAGCAATTACATGGCATTTGCACTTCATACAATAAAGAGACAACCATAAGACTCCTGCCGGTTGCCGATAACTTACAAAACATGATCATCTCATACAATAACGTTTATCACATCATGTCTTGACCATATCACATCACAATATACCCTGCAAAAACAAGTTAGAAGTCCTCTACTTTGTTGTTGCAAGTTTTACATGGGTGCTACGGGCTTCTAGCAAGAACCGTTCTTACCTACGCATAAAACCACAACGATGTTTCGTCAAGTTTGTTGTTTTAACCTTCTTCAAGGACCGGTCGCAGTCAAATTCGATTCAACTAAAGTAGGAGAAACAGACACCCGCCGACCACCTTTATGCAAAACTAGTTGCATGTCAATCGGTGGAAGCGGTCTCATGTGCGTGGACATGTAAGGTTGGTCCGGGCCGCTACATCCCACAATACCGCCGAATCAAAATAAGACATTGGTGGTAAGCAGTATGACTATCCCCACCCATAACTCTTTGTGTTCTACTCGTGCATATCATCTATGCATAGACCTGGCTCATGATGCCACTGTTGGGAATCGTTGCATGGAAAACAAAAAAAATTCTACACACACGCAATGATCTATCCATGGAGATGCATAGCAACGAGGGGGAGAGTGTGTCTACGTATCCTCGTAGACCGTAAGCGGAAGCATTTCACAATGCGGTTGATGTAGTCGAACTTCTTCTCACGTCAACCGATCAAGTACCGAACGCACGACACCTCCACGTTCTGCACACGTTCAACTCGGTGATGTCCCTCGCCTTCTTGATCCAGCAAGTCGTCGAGGTAGTAGATGAGTTCCGTCGGCACGATGACGTGGTGACGGTGATGGTGAAGTGATCCCCGCAGGGCTTCGCCTATGCACTACGAAAATATGACCGGGGTGTAAACGGTGGAGGGGGGCGCCGCACACGGCTCACAATTGATCTGGTGTGTGCTAGGGCACCCCCACATATATATAGGTGGGAGGGAGACGGGAGGCTCCAGGAGGCGCCCGAGTAGGCCGAATTCTACTTGGGGTCTTCCCCTGGCCGGCGCCCCTGCCATATTTGCCGGAAGGGGAAGGAAAGAGGAGGGAGGAGGGAAGGAAGGGGGAGGCCGAATCCCCCCCTTTCATTTTCCCTTCCCCTCTTTCCTTCTCCTCCTAGTTCGGCCCATATGGGGGCGCACCAGCCCCTTGTGGCTGGTGCGTTTCCCCTCTTGGCCCATAAGGCCCATATCTTTTGCTGGGGGTGCCCGGAACCCCTTACGGTGACCCGATATGTACCCGGTACCCTCCGAAACACTTCTGGTGTTCGAATACCATAGTCCTATATATCAATATTTACCTCTCCACCATTTCGAGACTCCTCGTCATGTCCGTGATCTCATCTGGGACTCCAAACAATATCGGTCACCAAATCACATAACTCATATAATATTATATCGTCATCGAACGTTAAGTGTGCGGACCCTACGGGTTCGAGAACTATGTAGACATGACCGAGACACCTCTCCGGTCAATAACTAATAGCGGAAACTGGATGCCCATATTGGCTCCTGCATATTCACGAAGATCTTTATGGGTCAAACTGTTATGACAACATACGTAATTCCCTTTGTCTATCGGTATGTTACTTGCCCGAGATTCGATCGTCGGTCTCTTCATACCTAGTTCAATCTTTTTACCGGGAAGTCTCTTTACTCGTTCCGTAATACATCACCTTGTGACTAACTCCTTAGTCTTTTGCTTGCAATCTTATGATGTGTATTACCGAGAGGGCCCAGAGATACCTCTCCGATACTCAGAGTGACAAATCCTTATCTCGATCTATGCCAACTCAGAAAACACCTTCGGAGATACCTGTAGAGAATATTTGTAATCACCCAATTACGTTGTGACGTTTGAGAGCACACAAGGCATTCCTCCGGTATCCGGGAGTTGCATAATCTCATAGTCGAAGGAATATGTATTTGACATGAAGAAAGCAATAGCAATAAAACTGAATGATCATAATGCTAAGCTGACGGATGGGTCTTGTCCATCACATCATTCTCCTAATGACATGATTCCGTTATCAAATGACAACTCATGTCCATGTTTAGGAAACCTTAACCATCTTTGATCAACGAGCTAGTCAAGTAGAGGCTCACTAGGGACACGATGTTTGTTTATGTATTCACACATGTATTTAGGTTTCCGATCAATACAGTTCTAGCATGAATATTAAACCTTTATCATGAATAAGGAAATATAAAATAACAACTTTATTATTGCCTCTAGGGCATATTTCCTTCATATATTTATGAACTGAAGCTAGGTCCATGTCACCCTAGGTTATGATTGTTATGTGAGGAATATCATCCAATGAATTCACTGATCCTATGCCTACGAGTTTTCCATATATTGTTCTTGCTAAGTTACTATTGCTATTGCTACTGTTACAACTGCTACAATTTTTTTACTGTTGTTACCGTTACCACTGCTACTGTTACCACTACTATCAAAACTATCATATTACTGTGCTACTGATCACTTTGGTGCAGATATTTAATCTCCAGCGGTGGTTGAATTGACAACTCAACTGCTAATACTTACAAATATTGTTTGGCTCCCCTTGTGTCGAATCTATAAATTTGGGTTGAATACTCTACCCTCGAAAATTGTTGCGATCCCCTATACTTGTGGGTTATCAGTCCCCGATACTTGATCAATCGCATCCGGCGACCAGATACCCACAAAACCACTCCTATTTCAAGCATATCCAATCTGAGGGAGTTGGAGCACAACTTCCTTCACAGGACCTTCAAAATATCATGCTTGAGATGCTCATCTGATCCGGTCGATAGAGCAGACAAATTGATCTACCATGGGATTCTAGCAACAAAGGCGGCAAGACTCGTAGTAGAGAGAGAAACCAACGACAACACCTAACGACGGCGTCCCAGGACAAGAAACCAGCATGACACCTTCTGACACCGCCCTGGGACAAAGAACACCGGCCCCTTCGCGCCTCCAGTGGAAGCACACCTCTTATTTACACTCAATGGGGCTCTATGATAGGACATTCAGATTCCAAATTTGCAATCAATAATGTGGAACGTAGGGTGCTTCCTGAGGTAACAAGTTCGGCTAATAGATTATGGGACCCATGAATCTTTGATGTTCATTTGCCTTTGCGCTATTAAGCCGTTTTCAACAACATGGGTGTCTTGCTTATTCGTTCATGTTGCAAAAGATTCTCTTGGTCATTGAACTGAGCTTTTTGCTGCAACACAGTGGGATCCTGGAATCGTGAATCTTCGTGATAGGGCAACAATTAAAATGAGGATCAACTATCTACATAGAAGCGCATAGAGTGATTATGATGTTGGATGGTTATTGGCCAAGAAACATAGACATATCCATTAATCATGGGACCCATATGGCTTTGGCTATTTTTTGGTACCGCATCACCGGCTTGAGGTCAGCCGCCTTTTAAGGAGGTGAGAATGTCAGGCTCCAAGGGTCATGACCCTTTTCTTATTCACGGCCATCTCGATGAAATGAGCCATGAGACTTGAGTTTGACCCAGTTACGCGAATAGGCAAAATTTAAACCAATAATGAGGCTGGGCAACTCGCTCCAGGGCGCTCCCTCGATGGCAAGCTTCGTTGGCCGTTCGATTTTAGTCAACCCGGTCTTTTTTTCGTTCTTGTCCGTCTGATGGTCGCTACGTTTTGACTTGTGCGATTTCACCGGGCGGTAGATCTTGGCCAGCGGATGACCTGTGGGCTCGGGCCGAATTCCATTGGCTGGGTGCCAGCTTATTGGGTGCGCGGGGCAGCCTGTCCTGCCGCGCCGCGTGCATGCGAGGAAGCCCGGGTCGCGGGCGCTGTGCGCTGCTCCTCGCGTTTTGCGCCTGCCCTTGTGCTGTCCTCATGACGGGTGGGCCAGTGCTGGCCCCGGTCCCGCTCATCAGCTGCGGTGACTACATGTCTCATGTATAGGATATTTCCTCGTTACCTCGGTCAACTGCTCCTGGCGCGGCGCTCCTCACGCGCCGCCCGCGTCGTGCGTCGTGGGGAGTTACTGCCTCCCGCGTCAGCTGCAGAGGAGTGGGTCGACGCATGTGCACCCGGATTGTGCACACGCGTTTGTACTAGCACGATGACGTGTGGGCCGCCGCTGCTCTGGTCCCACTCGTCGGCTGCTACTCTTGTGTCTAGTGCGCGTGTACGCCTTTCTTGTGCATGGTGTTGCATCCGTCTGCTTTGGACTTTGGAGAGAGAGGATGGACTGCAGCTGCCCGATGCATGTGCTTGTGGGCTGTGGGGCCTGGCTGACCGATGCATCGTGCGTGCCTCACCTCCATCTGCAGTTGGAGAGAGAGATGGATTGGTGCCTACGACGCGCTGGTCGACGCCGCGGCCGCCGCAGTCCGCGAGCCCGGGTGCACGGTGGCGCTCACGGACCTCCACCGCTGCCTCGATGCCTTCAGCGAGTCCTGCGACCGAGCCGACGGCCTCCTCCAGGCGGCCGCCGCCGGCCTTGGCCCCGCCGCCTCCCGCCACGATGAGTTGTGCCGCGTGTTAGAGTAGTCATTATGGTATACGACTTCTAGTCCAAGTCAGTTTTGTAGCCCTACCCCAAGTCGGTTTGTACCCTCTTATATACTCTTGTATGCCGCACCAAATCATCAATAAGCAACAGTTTTATTCAGCTTTCATGGTATCAGATACCCGTCCCAGGGTTTAGGGTATGGCTCCGCCAACGCCACCGCCGCCGCCGCCCGGCTACCTCGAGCGCCGGGCCGCACTCATCGCCAAGGCTGCCAACGCCGCGGCCGCTTCTCTCTCGGCCCTCACCATAGCTCCACAAAACTACCCTGCACCCATCCTCGCCGCACCAATATCTCTTGCTGACACAATCTCCGACGTCAGCCCCTACATCCCCATAGTTCTTGATCTCGCCGCCCACAACTACTACCATTGGAGACATCTCTTCGATCTCCACCTCGGCCGCTGCAGCCTGCGCTCGCATGTCGCCGCCAACTGTCTTCCCCGCCCCGACGATTCGCAATGGTTGAAAGACGATCTCGCGATCGTCCAGTGGTTCTACACCCGCATCACCACCGAGATCTTCAACATGCTCGATCACGACGGCGCCACCGCTGCCAACATCTGGCACTCCCTCCGCCAGCTCTTCCAAAGCAACACCGACGCTCGGAAAAACGCTCTCCACACCGAGCTTCGCAATATGGTGCAAGGAGACGCCCCGGTGAACCTATTCTGCCAGCGCGTTAAGACCATTGGTGATGAGCTCCGCGAACTCGGTGATACAGTTAGCGACTCACAACTAATCAATATCGTCGTCGTCGGCCTCAGCGAAGACTTTGACAAGCAAGCCTCGTTCATACCGATGATACGACCCCCTCCTACCTTCGCTGAAGTTCGTTCCTTGCTACAACTCATGGCGGAAACACAAGCTCGCAAGGACTCTCGCCCCAAGGTCTTTCATGCTGCGGCTCGTCCTCCTCTGTCGTCTACACCAGCGCCGCCTTCCAGGCCGACTCCTGCCGCCGGGCCGTCCGCATCGTGATCTGTTCAACCGCCCCCAGGCTGGCGTCCTAGTCCGAACTACCGCGGCAAAAACCCTATCTACAGGCCGCCGTCGACATCACCAGCACCGAGTCCTGCACCACCCACCAGTGCTCCATCCGTGGTTGCATGGCGGCCTCCTCATGATCCTTGGACGGGGCTTGTTCAAGCATGGCCCATGCCCTGGTCCGCTCCGTCCACCCTCGGTGCTCCGCCGGCATACTCAGGTGCCTGGCAACCCGGCCTTCGGCCGCCTACTGGTGCTCCCGGGGTTCTCAACCCCCAACAGCCGGCCAATGCCTATCACGCCGCCCCGACGTATGCTCCTTATGGTCATTACAGCACCGACGGCGGTGCCTACTACACACCTCAGCCGGCCCTGCTCCCGACGCCACCCCCACCACAGCCGGCCAATGCCTACTACACTCCCCAGCCGGCCCTACTGCCTTCACCATCGTATCCGCCGGCACTGCTTCCGACGCCACCCTCACCTGCGACGCCGAGCTGGGATCAAGCTGCCTTTCTCCAGGCCATGAATAACTTTGCTGCACAAGGAAACTCAGGTATGGATTGGATCTTTGATTCAGGGGCCTCTAGTCATATGTCTGCATCTAGTAATTGGTTATCTTCTTGCACTAAATCTCCTTTCCCTTCCATTATCCTTGGAGATGGATCATCTATTCCTATATATTGTGTTGGTCAGGCTCAACTTCCCTCTTCCACCAAACCTCTTTTACTTCGCAATGTTCTAGTTGCACCCGCCCTCATTAAAAATCTTATCTCTGTTCGCCAATTTACTTGCGACAATCTAGTTTCGGCTGAATTTGACCCTTTTGGTTTATCTGTGAAGGATTACCTGACCAAGGCCGAGATCGCTCGCTTCAATAGCTCCGGTGATCTTTATTCTCTTAATGGAGTTCCTGCCACCACCCCTCCAACATCCATGCTGGCCTCCGTCGATCTCTGGCATCGTCGCTTGGGCCATCCCAACCCCGCCGTCTTAGCTTCTATGCTTAGTGAATTTACCATACCATGTAATAGGGACTCTCATAATTCTGTGTTTTGCGAGTCTTGTCAATTAGGCAAACATGTGCGTCTTCCCTTTAGTTCCTCTAGTTCTTGTAGCACTTATCCCTTTGAATTAATACATTGTGATTTATGGACCTCTCCCATTGCAAGTGTTTCGGGTTTTAAATACTACCTTGTTATCCTAGATGATTTCACCCACTTTGTCTGGACTTTTCCTCTACGCAACAAATCTGAGGTCCATTCTCTTTTCCTTAATTTTCAACGCTATGTGTCTGTTCACTTCTTCCTCCCAATTCGCTTTATCCAATGTGAAAATGGTCGCGAGTTTGATAACATTAAAAATCGTACTTTCTTCTTACAACATGGCATCCTGCTTAGTTTCTCATGTCCCTACACCTCCCCTCAAAATGGTAAAGCAGAACGCTCTCTTCGCACCCTCAATGATATAGTTCGCACTCTCCTCATTCAATCATCTATGCCTCCCAAGTTTTGGGCTGAAGCCCTACACATGGCCACCTTCCTTCTAAATATTCGACCTTCTAAAACTAAACCCAACACTACTCCCTATTATTCCCTCTTTCTTTCCCACCCCGACTACTCCGCGGTTCGTGTTTTCGGTTGTCTCTGTTTTCCCAATGCCTACGCCACTTCTACAAATAAATTGTCACCACGCTCTATCCCATGTGCTTTTCTCGGCTTCTCTGACGAGCACAAAGGCTATCGCTGTCTCGACCTTCACACCGGACACGTTCATGTCTCTCGTCATGTCACGTTTGCTGAGCACATTTTTCCTTTCTCACAACGCACTACTACACCATCCAACACCCTAGCTCCGCAAACACCCCCTCTCCCCATCCTTTCCAACTATATACTCCCCTACCTGCCGAACACAACTTATCACCACCACCAATAACACCCACCATAGCCAATCCCAACCATACACTCACCCCACCAGAGACGTCCCCAACACCCCCGACCCCTGCTCCCTCCCCAACACCCCCGGCCCCTACTCCCACTCCACCACCCAGCCCTGCTCCCACTCCACCACCCAGCCCTACTCCTTCGTCCGACTCTTCCGCTGCGCCGGACTCACCAGTACCCACCTTACCCCCTCGTGCTATTCCTACAGCAGCCCCGATTAATGATCATCGCATGCGTACTAGGGCCAAATCAGGATTTCATCAACCCCAAGACCGCCTAAACCTTCATACCTCCGTATCTCTCACTTCTCTTCCAAAGAATTACAAAACTGCTCTACTTGATCCCAATTGGGCCGCTGCCATGCAAGAAGAATATAATGCTTTACTTCAAAACAACACCTGGCAACTTGTTCCTCATCCTCCCAATACAAATATTGCTTCTGGCAAATGGATTTTTCGCCAAAAGTTCCACTCCGATGGGAGCCTCTCACGATATAAAGCCAGGTGGGTTTGTCGTGGCTTTTCTCAGCAACAAGGAATTGATTACGAAGAAACCTTCTCTCCTGTTGTTAAACCTAGCACCATTCGCACCGTTCTTAGTGTTGTTGTCTCCTCTTCATGGCCCATTCACCAACTTGATGTTAAAAATGCTTTCCTCCATGGTTCCCTTCAAGAAACTGTCTACTGCCAGCAACCTCTGGGTTTTGAAAATCCATCCTTTCCAACTCATGTATGTCTTCTTCAGAAATCTCTCTACGGTCTTAAACAGGCCCCACGAGCTTGGTTTCAACGCTTCTCCTCCTTCATTCAAACAATAGGCTTCACTCCATCTCTCTCCGACACCTCTCTTTTTGTGTATCATCAAACTTCTGACACTGCCTATTTACTTCTCTATGTAGATGATATCATTCTTACCGCCTCCTCTCAAAAGTTCTTAGATCATATTGTCTCTCTTCTTAGATCTGAATTTTCTATGACTGACCTAGGACTCCTTCATCATTTCTTAGGCATTGCTGTTGTTCGAGATTCCTCCAGCCTTTTTCTTTCCCAACGCCAGTATATTCTTTATCTTCTTAATCGTGCTGGTATGCTTGACTGTCAATCATCTCGCACTCCTGTCGATACTAGTTTTAAACTTTCGGCTACCGGTGAACCCTTTTCCGATCCTACTCTCTATCGTAGCCTAACAGGTGCTCTCCAATATCTCACCATTACTCGTCCTGAAATCTCTTTTGCTGTTCAACAAGCATGTCTCTATATGCATGATCCCCGGGTTCCTCACTATAATCATGTTAAACGCATTCTTCGGTATTTAAAAGGAACTCTCAATCATGGTCTCCACCTTAATAATTCTTCTCCAAACTCGCTTACCGCATACTCTGATGCAGACTCGGCTGGTTGTCCTGACACTCGAAGGTCCACTTCCGGTTTTTGTGTTTTTCTTGGTAACAATTTGATTTCTTGGTCTTCGAAAAGACAGGTTACAGTCTCACGTTCGTCGGCCGAGGCTGAGTATCGCGCTGTGGCACATGCCCTTGCAGATACAATCTGGATTCGGCAGTTACTCTCCGAGCTACACATGCCTATTGAGCAGGCCACTATTGTCTACTGTGACAACATATCAGCAGTCTACATGACCAGCAATCCAGTTCAACACCGACGCACAAAGCATATTGAGATTGATATTCATTTTGTTCGTGAAAAGGTTGCTCTTGGTCAGGTTCGGGTGCTTCATGTTCCCTCTACGGCTCAGTTTGCTGACATTTTCACCAAGGCACTGCCTACTAAGCCGTTTCAAGATATCTGTTTCAGTCTCAACGTCGTCGAGCCTGCCGTTGATACTGCGGGGGGATGTTAGAGTAGTCATTATGGTATACGACTTCTAGTCCAAGTCAGTTTTGTAGCCCTACCCCAAGTCGGTTTGTACCCTCTTATATACTCTTGTATGCCACACCAAATCATCAAGCTGGTTGTGGTTCGTCCTTCTCTGGTTCGCATGTTCTTCGCTACTGCTTTGGATTCGTCGTGCTAATTTCGCACGTTTGCCTTCGTTTCCTTCATGGGCAGTTTGGTACGGTTTCCTGTTGTCGCTTGCGTCGAGCCTTGGGTCCGTCTCTCCTTCTCACTGAGGTTAGTCCACTCCTCTTGTGCTTGCCTATAGAATGTTTGATGAAATGCGTGTGTGCTGACGCTTGTTCTACGGTTCAGCCTACTTCTCCTGTCGCTGGCGCTTCTTCTTCTCGTCGGTCCTGCTGCTTACCCAACCTTCTGCTTGCTGCCTCGGGTAAATAGGTCGTTCTGATGCTTCTGTGACCGGCGAGTGTTCATCGCATGCCTGTGTGTCGTTGTGCTCTGATCGATTATTTTTTGTGTATTTCGCAGGTTGCACGATCTCTGTTGTCGCTGTGTCGTTCGACTCATCAAGGTTTTCTTCTTTCCTTTCTACTACATGTGTGCATGTTTTACTTTCAGTATCTTCTGTGTCATGCTGTCCGCCTTTGTGATCTTTTAAATATCTGTATGTCGTGCTGATCGTGTAAATGTTCCGGATATGGTCGGGCGTTGTGTGTTGTTCGTTCTCGTGCTGCTTATATTTCGTGTATGCGTGTGAGCAGGATGTGTACACTTGTTTCCGTTGTTATACCTGTTTTGGAGGCCATGCGCTCACTCTTTCTGTTGTACACAGAAGTATATTTGTCCAATTCTCAGGCTAAATTTTTGAAAGAAACCGCAGTTCATTACAACGCCAGTTATGGATATGGATCCCTCTTGCTGCGCTGGATGAAGGAGTGGATGTAATAAGAATTGCATGTAACAAACAAGTGCCTCCTCTATGTAACTTTTTGCTAATATCATTAAATTTCTCCTGAGATCTCTCTAGACCTTTCCAAATGTATTTTAGTTCGGTGTTTGTATTAACTAGCAGAAGAAGGGATGCAAATGGAAAGAATTTGAGATGCATAAACATGAAAGCACTAAAAGATTTGCTCGAAGCAAAGATGTCTAGCCGGGATACATATGGCAAGAACCTTCAGAGATCGACTTCTTTTCAGCTGCCATTGAGATATATACTTGCTCATAGGTCACAACTCATGAAGTTACTTCCTTTTGATTTTGATTTTGAAATATATGTGTCATACGTCACAACTGATGAAGTTACTTCCTTTTGGTGAAGGTCTGAATATCATCATGATCTTGGCTGAGAGGCTGACATTTCGGAAGGTTCTCGTCTGTATAGATTAGTTGATAGGATGTCAATTTAAGTTTATTGAAGCTCTTCTTTAGGAGGCAGGGGTCTGCTTTGGTTTCTTGCTATTTGCCTCTCTCTTAAAGTACTTGACTGGATGCATCTGACAGTTTATAAATCAATAATTTGGATGGTTCTACTTTTTAAATTTATAACTCTTAGGCTTTTCTCTTAAAAATAATGCGAGTTATTTTTTAGGGGAAAATAGCTTTTGTTCACTTAATAGATCATGTTCGTTATAATCAGTGCTGCTATATCAAAAAGTAGTGTCTCGTGCCGGGTAGCATCCGTGTTGCTATTTCTCCATGTCTTTTTCACCTGAATAGATTGCCTTCCATCGAACAGGGCTACTGTTCTTGATCATAAGATCTGATATTGTTCTAATTTTACTAGATGAAGCTACAATGGTTAACATATGTAGTGCAGGTTCTAGGTTTGTTATATTGAACATGGCTACTGTTCTTGATCATATGATCTTATATCCTATATGTGCAAATCAGGACTTTAGGCTACTGGAATTTCACTATTGTTTAATTTAGGAAAAGTTGATTGATCCATTATCAAGGGCAGCATGAATTATATGTGATTCAGCACCTTTATTAAGTTTCCCTTCTTTTAGCTTATTGGTTGCTACCTAAGATAGTACCAAGCATGATCTTTGGGTTGCCATGTACAACACCAGGGAGTCATTTTATTAAGCTGGCATTAGTAATTTTGCATTTTACATGGTTCATGTGTAAGATAAACGTCTGTCCAATAGTACTAATATTAAGTTTATAATATTGGCTCAGTCTATTACTGCCGTTGTCTTCTTGGGAGTACTTGAGAAGGCGTGGCTGGGAATGTGGGGACACGCCATGGCAGAGGTGCATGGTCGGCAGGAGTCAGGGAGGCATGAAGGTGGACATGTGGATGTTATCGTGGCATTGATACATTTCACTCCACCGATGTTGCATACCAAGGTGAGTGAATGCTATCGTGGCCTTAGACGCCCTGTCTAATTCTTGCTTGAATTTTTGGTTTTGTATGCTCGGATGTATGTTCAGTTCCCACATTGTTTTTCTCATGTGGAGTTGAAACCACATTTGGTTGGTCCAATAGCAAATAATGGTATGTTTGACTCTGAAATCATATTGCATATCGAGAGATGTTCATTATTAGTCATTGGGTTATGGTATGAAATGACAGCTTTTATAGTCAGTTTACCGTGTCATCTAATCAGAATCAAGAAAATTTGGGCCTCTAAAAAACAATCAGGTTGACACAGTAATTTTGACGAGACGAGAGACGGTAATTTTCCTGTGTTTTCCTCTTGTTAATTTTGAAACACCTTTGACAGGAAAATGTTCCCTCTTTTTTTGTCTAACCTGTCGTAATTTTGTCTCCTGGGTCCATCTATATGAGAACCTTGTAAGTGGAAGTCAATTGGTGGAGTCTTAGTATGTTTTTAAGTTAAGTTGAAAAGTTTTTACGTGATATTTGAACTGAAACTTAACTATGGCATGACTGGTACTCCCTCCGTAAAGAAATACTAGAGCATTTAGATCACTACTTTTAATATAATAGCGTTTAGATCATTTGAGACTCCTGGCTGAGTGTACTAGATACTATGACCAGACCTTCGTCTTGATTCTTAATGACTTCTTCGTTTTAGTCTCCATCTACATGCGCAGTAAATAATTTTGCTAGAGATGTCTATAATTGTATTATGCATTGTTTTTCTGCTATGTAAATAACACTTGCCTTGGCTTTGGCGGTCGTGGTGCAGGATTCGTTGGAAGCCAAACAGGGCACCCGAGAAGGAGAAGAGGAGAATGCTCTGAAGAGAGTAAATGATAAGTTTTATTGTTTTGTTTTAAGAGCAAGATAGGAGTTGATATGTAGTCCCCTGTCTTCTTTGTATTCTACTATGGGTATGGCCAAGCACTCATGATTTTATAGACGCATATATTTTTAAACAAAAGCCTATGTATTTTCTTTTGCTCAAACACGGTCACCGGAAAGTGCACATATTTTTAATGCGTACATGATTTCAAATAGGTCTCTGTGAAAATGGTAGCAAATATTTTTTGTTGTCAAATTAAAATGTGTATATACATCTCATTGTAGACAACGATCGATCAAGTTTTCTATTTAAGACGATTGAATCATGGATATTTTTTCCTCGCGCACATGTATTTAGGGTGCCTCTGCACCATTTGGCGCAACAAGCCCCTGTTTTCCCCAACTAAGAGAGAATAAATTTATTGTCATATGTGCTTACCTGCAACAAAATCAACTAAACCATGGATTTCTTTCTTTTCATAACTAACATGGAATCAATAGGTCTTTGCGCTATTTGGTGCAACGAGTTTCGCAGCATGATGACCATATTTTTAATATAGCATTCTACTACAAATATTGAATAGGTCTTTGCAAAATAAAACTATTTTCATCGACAACATGGCTTTAGCGGGTCTCTGCGCCATTTGGCGCAACGGGTCAACTAGTGTTTATAAAGGAGAAGCTAGACAGAGGAGGACAGCGAATTGATTCGTGAATCATCTTCAGCTTCCCATCTTTGCTTCTACCCCTCATCTTGGATCCCTCTCATGCCTTGCTGATTTCTCACCCCGAACCTTTGTATTCGCATTTTATATCCACATATATTGATGTTGATCCAGTTGTTCCTCCCATCTCTATGCATTGGTCTAGACAAAATCTCCAAGTAAAAATACTTTTTTTGTAATCCAACAATCGATCATGGTAAGGATGACCAATGGAGATATCCCAAAAATTCTGCTATACATGTGGATAATTAAAACGTTTCACGGGTAGTGACCTAAATTTCTTGTTATTACAAGTGGCAAGCGCATATGATGGATTGATCAAGTGGCTAGCGAGCCGCTAGGGCCGATAATTTTTGTTATCACGCGTGCTCTAGCTGTTGGCTTTGATCCTCGAGGCCATAACTAGTCAAAGACGGGCTCAGATCGTCTTCTTCCGATTGAATCTACCCACAACCCAACCCTTCCAACATGGCCGCCTCCTACATAGCGGTCTTGCTCATCCTCGCCGCAGTTGCCCCACGCCCCTCCTCCGCGCGGCACGTCGTCACCTTCATCCCTAGTCGCGGCGTCTCCCCCTCCTCCCTGGCCTGGGACCCCACCGCTCAGCACTTCGTCGTCGCCGGCGGAGGCGACGCCGTCCTATCCGTATCCGACGCCGGCGTGACCGAATCGATCGCGTCCCCCGGTGCCTCCGCAGTCGCCGTTGATGACCGCCGCCGTCGCCTCATAGTAGCGTCCGCCGGTTCCGTCTCCGCTTTCGACCTCCGCACCCCTCGGCCCCATCGCCTCCTCTTCTCCACCACGCTCCCCGACCCCGCCGCGCCCGGCGGCGTCGCCGTTGACCCACAATCTGGCGTCGCATTCCTCACCTTGGGCGCCCAAATCTACAGCCTTTCCCCTGACGGCGACCTCGCCGCGCTCCCTGCTTCGCCCGTCTATGGCTCGGAGCCCCTTTCCTCCCTCACCGCGCACGTGAGCCGCGGGTTCCTCCTCGTCGGCCGTCCCAGCACCGGCCACCTCCTCCGCGTCGACATGGAGGACGGATCCGCAAGAGCCGTTTCAGGGCCCTTTACGCCCGCCACGCCGGTCGCCGTCGCGGTGCGGAGCGATGGGACGGTGGCGGTGGGCGGGGCCGCGACTCTGCGCCTGGTCGGGAGCAACGACGGGTGGGTGTCTTGCGCGGAGCATGACGTGGGGGAACCGAACGGCGCCGTCGCGGCGGTGGCGGTGGCGGTGGCGGTAAGGGAGCGGAAGCGGGTGTACGCGCTGGTGGAGGCGGAGGTGGAGGGGAAGAGGGAATGGCGGATCGAGGAGGTGGACTGGAAAAAGGAGGGGGAGGGGGAGATGGTGGCGCTGTTAATCTTGGTCGGCGCCGCCATCGCCATCTTCATGTTCTGGAGGTTCCAGATGCGGCAGCTCGCCGGCAACATGAACAAGAAGATCAGATAGAAGGATCACAGTGCCTGGCCATCCCCAGCTTTACTTTTTATTTCCTTCTGCATTTAGTTGACGCTGGTATACTTGTGTATTAGACATGTTATAATTATCAGTTTTCATTAACTGTGAATCCCTTGATCTTTGCTTGCTCGGTGGTTTTGCTTGGCACATCCACGATGTAATAGATTCCTTTTCCTTTCTCAGAATCACGA
The DNA here is from genome assembly GCF_018294505.1 of Triticum aestivum. NCBI lineage: Eukaryota > Viridiplantae > Streptophyta > Magnoliopsida > Poales > Poaceae > Triticum > Triticum aestivum. Next base: position 299,274,010 of record NC_057802.1, on the reverse strand, counting down.
TGTAATGGAATTGGGCATAACTGATACTTGTAAAAATAGTGGATGATGGAGTTGCGGAGCCATGGTTGATTGCATCCCTTTTGACGTTCTACTATGTGCTGTCCTTCCTCACAGTGGAAATTGGTTTCTTCAATTTATCGTTGTGTGCGCCGTCCGGCACGGTGGCACAGTCAGAGCACACACACGCCAGGACCAGCGCACAAGCACACACCACGCGCACACCAGCAGATAGCACGCACGGTATACAGCGCGCACGAGCGAGCAGCGGGCGGAGTCGGGAGCCAACGCGCACGCACACACGGCTCGTCACGGTCCAGGTCGTGGCGCCGCGAGAGCTCGGAGCCCCGCCGTGGACGCTGGGATGGGGCGGCTGCCACCCAGCTCGCGCGCGTTTGCCTGGGACGGCATCTGTTGCCATCCATGGCGTCGCGTCACACGCCGATCCATGGCTGCTGTCCGAGGTCCTCATGGTGGGGCGGGGGGTCATGGCTGCGAGGCGAGCGTGCCGGCTCAAGAGAGGCGGCGTCACATAGATTGAGGTAGGGGGCAAGGTGGGGCGGGTGGTCGTCGGGCGAGCAGGCGAAACGAGAGGTCCGAGCGGAAAAAAACACTTCGTTTGTAAGTGCCTCTTCCACAACATCTGGGGCGAGCGAGAGAGCGCAGCACGCACGCGTCCGAGATTCCGCCGTGCACCACTCCGGTGCCGGCGTCCACCGTCCCGTCGCTTGCCACTCCGGCAGCGGCGGCCACCCAAGATCCGGTCCTTCGCCGGAGTGTCCCTTCCCCCCCCCCCCCCTCCCCCCCTGTTTCCTCCGGCAGGCGCCATGGCGGGGAGCCCGCGTTCTGTGACCTCGTCCTTCCGCGGAGAGCGTCCCGTCGTTTCCGGGCTGGGCATCTCGTCGGCCTCCGAGGGATCTGAGGCGGCGGAGGTGCAGACTGTGCCGCCGGTGGCGGGTGCTGTCGTGCCCTCGTGCCTCCAAGAAGACGCTGTGGCGGCGGCGTTGTGAGGAGAGGCCTGCGCCGGCGGTGCGCCGTCCGTCGCCGCCTCGCAAGGAAGTGTCGCCGGAGATGCGCGATAAGTGTTTCCGCTGCCTCGCGAAAGGTCATTTCTTGAAGGATTGTACCAACGAGGTCGTCTGCCTCCGGTGTGGGCTGCCTGGGCATGTCGCCGCGCAGTGCAAGCGGCCGCGCAGTCCATCTCCGGTCGAAGAGCTCAGGCGGGAGGCCGCGGCCAAGGTCGCTAGTCGGGATGGGCGGCCGGGCACGTCGTCGGACCCCATCGCGGCGAGTGGGGTGCCGGTCCGCCGCATCCCCCCTCCACCTCCTCCGCCGTCGTCGCTGGGCCGGGTGGCGCCGGTATGGCCTCGTCTCGCCCCGCCGCGGCTGGAGGTCGAGTCGGACGTGGTTATGGAGCCGGGGGAGTTGTGCGTCGTCCGGCGGACACGCGCGATGGATGAGCTGGAGAGCAGGTTGCAGCAGGCGATGGTGCTGTTCGTCTCTGGTGGCCGGGAGTCTGTTTCGCCGAGTTCGTGCTGGAGGCACTGCGGGAGAGGATGGGCATCTCGCCGGATCGTGTGTCGGTTCACAGATTCAGACCAGAGGATTTCCTGGTGGTTTTTGGGAGGAGGGAGGATCGCAACAGGATGGGGAACCGCCCGGTGCTGGAGTTCAGGGGGCGCAGGCTATCCTTCCGGCAGTGGATTCGGCAGTCTCAGGCGGTGTCCGCGGCCATGCAATACAAGGTGGGGCCGGAGCTAGAAGGCATTCCCCCTCACGCATGGGACTTGGAAGTGGTGGAGAGTTTCCTGGGTGGTTCTTGCATCATCGAGGCGGTGGCGCCGGAGACCTCGTCAAGGGCAGATCTGTCGTCGTTCAAGCTCACGGCTTGGACGGCGGAGCCGGACAGGATTCCTTCGCGCAGATGGTTGGCGGTGCCGGAGCCGTCGGAGCAGAGGGAGTTATTCGAGCCAAAGGTCCTCCAGCACAGAGTGCTCATCCATCTGGATTCGGTGTTGACATTCGAAGGGCCATGGTTTCTGGGGACGTCATCGGATAGTGGGCAGAGCGGCCTGCCGGACCAGGAGCTAGACAGAGGTGGAGGTCCAAGCACCCATAGGTTAGACTGGCATTTCGGTGTCCGTGATCGTCGGGGTGCCAATTCGGGCGGCAGCGGTGCCGCGGTGGGTCGGCAAGCCCCCGGCGGTTCGGTTGGCGCCGGTCAGCTCGACTGGCGGATCCCTCCGATGGAGCAAGTACAACGGGTGGGGGGACGTGGGCCTAGCGTGGCGGTTCAGGATAGGCTGACGTCCCGCGTCTCTGCTTTTGACCGGTTGGGTGGCGCGGGGAGGCAGGTGGTGGAATCTGAGCGCCGGGAGTTTCAAAATTTGAATCAACATGGCAATAATGGTGGATAGGAGTTGGAGGGGGAGCAGTCGCAGGAGGTGGACACTCGTGCTGCGGATCAGGTTAGCGGAGTCCGTTCTGTCGTTAGCGCTCCGCCTGCGCCGGAGGTAGCTCCCACAGGGGTGCAGGAGAGGGAGGAGGTTTTGAGTCCTGTGCTGGGTTCGGACCGCGAGGCCAGTCGGTTGGAGGTGATGAGGACAATGACCAATCCCGAGGTCGATGGTGGGGCCCTGGTGTTTGTGCAGCCGCGGGATGATAGGGTGGAAAGCTGCATGGTGGCGGGGCCCGGACACAGCGAGCACGAGGTGGATCTTGGGGGCCCGGAGGTCACGCAGGAGATAGCTGCGAGGCAGTTGGTGGGTCCTGGGCCAATGGGTCCGAGCCAGGTGGTGGACTCTACGGGGCAGCCGGAGCCGGAGCGGGCGAAGAGTGGCCACATGGTGGCTTCGGGTGGAGCGCTGCCCGCGTTGATGGATCAGGCCACAGAGGATCGGCAGCTGGCCCCACCAATGATTGGGGTCGTGGTTCTTGCATGCATGGAGGTGCGGACGGGGGGAGATTCTCCCGCGGTGGAGGAGCCTCTCAGTTCGAGACAAGTGGCGGACAACCAGGGGGTGAGCGGGGTTCAGGGTGAAGCACACGTCGAATTGAACATGCAAGGGCAGTTCCAAGCATGCACGAGTGGTATGACCCCCTAGGAAGCGGTAGCATTCGAGAAGCTCAAATGGGTCTGCAATGCGCTGGTGCGCAAGCTTGCACCCCCACTTCGTTTGGAGGTGCAATCCACCCTGAGGCCAGAGGCGGAGCCATACATGCCGCGCCGCACGACTCGGGGGTCCAAACGTGCTTCGGTATCTAAGGTGGGCAAAGCTACTCAAGCGGAGAACGTTCTCATGAGGGCCCTTGGGATCGTTTTGGAGGATTTGGAGGGAAACGATGACAACATTGCAGAGTTGGCCGAGATCTTTGAGTCTCCACTGAGGGAGCAGCACATTCGGGTAATTGCGGCATTGTTCGGTAAGGAGGTGCCGCCGGTGTGTGACATGGTAACAGGAGAGTCAGTCGTGATGGGCGCGGCATAGGTGTCCATTGCGTTCGAGGGTGGTCTAAGAGGGCATCTCGATTTCATGGATTGGAATCCCAAGGTGTTATGTTGGAATGTGAGGGGGTTAAACAACCCAGCGAAGAGGAATGCCATGCGGGAGTTTCTGGGTGAAGCCAAAGTGAACCTAGCGTGCTTGCAAGAAACGAAGCTTGATTTAATTAACCCTTTTATAGTGATGCAATGTATGGGGCCATCGTTTGATGGTTTTGCCTACCTGCCGGCGTCTGATACTCGGGGAGGTATTCTCTTGGGGTGGGACACGTCGATGTTGGAGGTGGATAACGTTGTCTTCGATACTCATGCCCTAACGGGAATGGTGCACACTAAGGAAGGGTTTTCATGGTGGGTGACAGTAGTTTATGGTCCGCAAGGGGACGATGAGAAGATGCAATTTCTGGTCGAGCTTCACAATAGACGTGCTGTTTGTCTGGGGCCTTGGATGGTGCTCGGTGATTTTAATATGATCTTACGTGCAGATGAGAAGAATAATAATAATCTTAACCGGAGGATCATGAGAAGGTTTAAAGAATTTGTAGATGATTGTGAGCTCAAGGAACCATATATGCATGGGAGGCGGTTTACATAGTCTAATGAAAGAGAGTAGCCGGTGATGACGAAAATTGACCGTGTGCTTGTGTCGGTGGACTGGGAGCTTAACTACCCGGATACGCTTCTGCAAGCGCTATCTACTAACATCTCGGATCACGCACCTCTGCACTTAACCACCTCTGCACCCTTCTGTGCGAAGAAAAGATTTCGTTTTGAGCTGTTTTGGCTGAAGCTGGAGGGGTTTGAACAGACGGTCAGGGATGCTTGGGTGTGTGACGATCACATCGTCGATCCCTTTAAGAGGTTGGATGCACTACTCCGTAACACGACGACAACACTTCAGGCATGGGGATAGAGGAAAACTGGTAACATCAAGACTGAGATGTCCATTGCGAACTTCATTATCTTGTGTTTGGACCGCGCCATGGAGGTCCGTGACCTCACGCCGGAAGAAAGATGGCTCAGGGGCACGATCAAGCATGCGCTGCTTGGGTTGGCCTCCCTGCAGGGTACCATTGAGAGGCAGCGATCGCGGCTTAGGTGGATTCGCGAGGGGGATGCGAACAAGAAATTGTTCCACGCTGTGGCGAATGGACGCAGATCCAAGAATTTCATCCCTCACCTCAGGCACAATGATGAGGTGATTATGGATCAACAACGGAAAGAGGATATCTTTACGGATACGTACGAGCAACTGCTAGGTCGGACACATTCGAGGGAGGCTGGTGTGGATCTTGAGTTTCTTGGGGTGGAGTTGAAGGAAATATGCCCTAGAGGCAATAATAAAGTTATTATTTATTTCCTTATATCATGATAAATGTTTATTATTCATGCTAGAATTGTATTAACCGGAAACATAATACATGTGTGAATACATAGACAAACACAGTGTCACTAGTATGCCTCTACTTGACTAGCTCGTTAATCAAAGATGGTTATGTTTCCTAGCCATAGACATGAGTTGTCATTTGATTAACGGGATCACCTCATTAGGAGAATGACGTGATTGACTTGACCCATTCCGTTAGCTTAGCACCCGATCGTTTAGTATGTTGCTATTGCTTTCTTCATGACTTATACATGTTCCTATGACCATGAGATTATGCAACTCCCGTTTACCGGAGGAACACTTTGTGCACCAAACGTCACAACGTAAATGGGTGATTATAAAGGTGCTCTACAGGTGTCTCCAAAGGTACTTGTTGGGTTGGCGTATTTCGAGATTAGGATTTGTCACTCCGATTGTCGGAGGTATCTCTGGGCCCACTCGGTAATGCACATCACTATAAGCCTTGCAAGCATTGTGACTAATGAGTTAGTTGCGGGATGATGTATTACGGAACGAGTAAAGAGACTTGCCGGTAACGAGATTGAACTAGGTATCGAGATACCGACGATCAAATCTCGGGCAAGTAACATACCGGTGACAAAGGGAACAACGTATGTTGTTATGCGGTCTGACCGATAAAGATCTTCGTAGAATATGTGGGAGCCAATATGGGCATCCAGGTCCCGCTATTGGTTATTGACCGGAGACGTGTCTCGGTCATGTCTACATAGTTCTCGAACCCGTAGGGTCCGCACGCTTAACGTTACGATGACAGTTTTATTGAGTTTTGATGTACCGAAAGAGTTCGGAGTCCCGGATGAGATCGGGGATATGACGAGGAGTCTCGAAATGGTCGAGACGTAAAAATCAATATATTGGACGACTATATTCAGACTTCGGAAAGGTTCCGAGTGATTCGGGTATTTTTCGGAGTACCGGAGAGTTACGGGAATTCGTATTGGGCCTTAATGGGCCATACGGGAAAGGAGAGAAAGGCCTCAAAAGATGGCTGCGCCCCTCCCCTTGGTCTGGTCCGAATTGGACTAGGGAAGGGGGGCGCCTCCTTCCTTCCTTCTCTTTTTCCCTTCCCCTTTTCCTATTCCATGTGGGAGGAGGAATCCTACTAGGACTAGGGAGTTCTAGTAGGACTCCAACCTTCTGGCGCGCCCCAGGGGCTGGCCGGCCTCCCCTCCTCCATCCTTTATATACGGGGGCAGGGGGGCACCCCATAGACACAACAATTGATCCTTGAGATCTCTTAGCCGTGTGCGGTGCCCCCCTCCACCAAATTACACCTCGATAATACCGTTGCGGAGCTTAGGCGAAGCCCTGCGTCGGTGGAACATCATCATCGTCACCACGCCGTCGTGCTGACGAAACTCTCCCTCAACACTCGGCTGGACCGGAGTTCGAGGGACGTCATCGAGCTGAACGTGTGTAGAACTCGGAGGTGCCGTGCGTTCGGTACTTGATCGGTTGGATCGTGAAGACGTACGACTACATCAACCGCGTTGTGATAACGCTTCCGCTGTCGGTCTACGAGGGTACGTGGACAACACTCTCCCCTCTCGTTGCTATGCATCACCATGATCTTGCGTGTGCGTAGGAAATTTTTGAAATTACTACGTTCCCCAACAGTGGCATCCGAGCCTGGTTTTATGCGTTGATGCTATGCACGAGTAGAACACAAGTGAGTTGTGGACGATATAAGTCATACTGCTTACCAGCATGTCATACTTTGGTTCAGCGGTATTGTGAGATGAAGCGGCCCGGACCGACATTACGCGTACGCTTACGCGAGACTGGTTTCACCGTTCGGAGCACTCGTTGCTTAAAGGTGACTGGCGGGTGTCTGTCTCTCTCACTTTAGTTGAACCGAGTGTGGCTACGCCCGGTCCTTGCGAAGGTTAAAACAGCACCAACTTGACAAACTATCGTTGTGGTTTTGATGCGTAGGTAAGAACGGTTCTTGCTAAGCCCGTAGCAGCCACGTAAAATATGCAACAACAAAGTAGAGGACGTCTAACTTGTTTTTGCAGGGCATATTGTGATGTGATATGGTTAAGACATGATGTGATATAATGTGTTGTATGAGATGATCATGTTTTGTGACCGAGTTATCGGCAACTGGCAGGAGCCATATGGTTGTCGCTTTATTGTATGAGATGCAATCACCATGTAATAGTTTCACTTTATCACTAAGCGGTAGCGATAGTCGTAAAAGCAATAAGTTGGCGAGACGACAACGATACTACGATGGAGATCAAGGTGTCGAGCCGGTGACGATGGTGATCATGATGGTGCTTCGGAGATGGAGATCACGAGCACGGTGCTTCGGAGATGGAGATCACAAGCACAAGATGATGATGGCCATATCATATCACTTATATTGATTGCATGTGATGTTAATCCTTTATGCATCTTATCTTGCTTTGATTGACGGTAGCATTATAAGATGATCTCTCACTAAAATTTCAAGATAAAAGTGTTCTCCCTGAGTATGCACCGTTGCAAAAGTTCTTCGTGCTGAGACACCACGTGTTAATCGGGTGTGATAGGCTCTACGTTCAAATACAACGGGTGCAAAACAGTTGCACACGCGGAATACTCAGGTTAAACTTGACGAGCCTAGCATATACAGATATGGCCTCGGAACACAGAGACCGAAAGGTCGAGCATGAATCATATAGTAGATATGATCAACATAGTGATGTTCACCATTGAAACTACTCCATCTCACGTGTTAATCGGACATGGTTTAGTTGCTTTGGATCACGTAATCACTTAGATGATGAGAGGGATATCTATCTAAGTGGGAGTTCTTAAGTAATATGATTAATTGAACTTAAATTTATCATGAACTTAGTCCTGATAGTATTTTGCAAATTATGTTGTAGATCAATAGCTCGCGTTGTTGCTTCCCTGTTTATTTTTGATATGTTCCTAGAGAAATATTATGTTGAAAAATGTTAGTAGCAAAGATGCGGATTGGATCCGTGATCTAAGGATTATCCTCATTGCTGCACAGAAAAATTATGTCCTTGATGCACCGCTAGGTGACAGACCTATTGCAGGAGCAGATGCAGACGTTATGAACGTTTGGCTAGCTCAATATGATGACTACTTGATAGTTTAGTGCACCATGCTTAACGGCTTAGAATCGGGACTTCAAAGACGTTTTGAACGTCATGGACCATATGAGATGTTCCAGGAGTTGAAGTTAATATTTCAAGCAAATACCCGAGTTGAGAGATATGAAGTCTCCAACAAGTTCTATAGCTAAAAGATGGAGGAGAATCGCTCAACTAGTGAGCATGTGCTCAGATTGTCTGGGTACTACAATCGCTTGAATCAAGTGGGAGTTTATCTTCCAGATAAAATAGTGATTGACAGAATTCTCTAGTCACCATCACCAAGTTAGTAGAACTTCGTGATGAACTATAGTATGCAAGGGATGACGAAAGTAATTCCCGAGCTCTTCGTGATGCTTAAATCGACGAAGGTAGAAATCAAGAAAAACATCAAGTGTTGATGGTTGACGAGACCACTTCAAGTGTTGATGGTTGACTGGACCACTAGTTTCAAGAAAAGGGCAAAGGGAAGAAGGGGAACTTCAAAAAGAACGGCAAGCAAGTTGCTACTCAAGTGAAGAAACCCAAGTCTGTACCTAAGCCTGAGACTAAGTGCTTCTACTGCAAAGGGACTGGTCACTGGAAGCGGAACTACCCCAACTATTTGGTGGATAAGAAGGATGGCAAAGTGAACAAAGGTATATTGGATATACATGTTATTGATGTGTACTTGCTAGTGTTTATAGCAACCCCTCGGTATTTGATACTGTTTTAGTTGCTAAGAGTAGTAACTCGAAACGGGAGTTGCAGAATAAACAGAGACTAGTAAAAGGCGAGGTGACGATGTGTGTTGGAAGTAGTTCCAAGATTGATATGATCATCATCGCACACTCCCTGTACTTTCGGGATTAGTGTTGAAACTAAATAAGTGTTATTTGGTGTTTGCGTTGAGCATGAATATGATTTGATCATGTTTATTGCAATACGGTTATTCATCTAAGTTAGAGAACAATTGTTGTTCTATTTACATGAATAAAAACCTTCTATGATCATACACACCAACGAAAATGGTTTGTTGGATCTCGATCGTAGTGATACACATATTCATAATATTGAAGCCAAAAGATGCAAAGTTAATAATGATAGTGCAACTTATTTGTGGCACTGCCGTTTAGGTCATATTGGTGTAAAGCGCATGAAGAAACTCCATACTGATGGGATTTTGGAATCACTTGATTATGAATCACTTGATGCTTGCGAACCGTGCCTCATGGGCAAGATGACTAAAACGCCGTTCTCCGGAACTATGGAGAGAGCAACAGATTTGTTGGAAATCATACATACAGATGTATGTGGTCCGATGAATATTGAGGCTCATAGCAGGTATCATTATTTTCTGACCTTCACAGATGATTTGAGCAGATATGGGTATATCTCCTTAATGAAACAGAAGTCTGAAACATTTGAAAAGTTCATATAATTTCAGAGTGAAGCGGAAAATCATCGTAACAAGAAAATAAAGTTTCTACGATCTGATCGTGGAGAAGAGTATTTGAGTTACGAGTTTGGCCTTCAGTTAAAACAATGTGAAATAGTTTCGCTACTCACGCCACCTGGAACACCACAGCATAATGGTGTGTCCGAACGTCATAACCGTACTTTATTGGATATAGTGCAATCTATGATGTCTCTTACCAATTTACCACTATCGTTTTGGGGTTATGCATTAGAGACAGCTGCATTCACGTTAAATAGGGCACCATCAAAATCCGTTGAGACGACGCCTTATGAACTGAGGTTTAGCAAGAAACCAAAGTTGTCGTTTCTTAAAGTTTGGGGTTGCGATGCTTATGTGAAAAAGTTTCATCCTGATAAGCTCAAACCCAAATCGGAGAAATGTGTCTTCATAGGATACCCAAAGGAGACAGTTGGGTACACCTTCTATCACAGATCCGAAGGCAAGACATTCGTTGCTAAGAATGGATCCTTTCTAGAGAAGGAGTTTCTCTCGAAAGAAGTGAGTGGGAGGAAAGTAGAACTTGATGAGGTAACTGTACCTACTCCCTTATTGGAAAGTAGTTCATCACAAGAAACGGTTCCTGTGACGTCTATACCAATGAGTGAGGAAGTTAATGATGATGATCATGAAACTTCAGATCAAGTTGTTACTAAACCTTGTAGGTCAACCAGAGTAAGATCCGCACCAGAGTGGTACGGTAATCCTGTTCTGGAGGTTATGTTACTAGACCATGACAAACCTACGAACTATGAAGAAGCGATGGTGAGCCTAGATTCCGCAAAATGGCTTGAGACCATGAAATGTGAGATGAGATCCATGTATGAGAACAAAGTATGGACTTTGGTTGACTTGCCCGATGATCGGCAAGCAATTGAGAATAAATGGATCGTCAAGAGGAAGACGGACGCTGATAGTAGTATCACTATCTACAAAGCTAGAATTGTCGCAAAAAGGTTTTCGACAAGTTCAAGATGTTGACTACGATGAGAGTTTCTCACTCGTATCTATGCTTAAGTCTGTCTGAATCATGTTAGCAATTGCCGCATTTTATGAAATATGGCAAATGGATAAACAAAACTGCATTCCTTAATGGATTTATTAAAGAAGAGTTGTATATGATGCAACCAGGAGGTTTTGTCAATCCTAAAGGTGCTAACAAAATATGCAAGCTCCAGCGATCCATCTATGGACTGGTGCAAGCATCTCGGAGTAGGAATATACGCTTTGATAAGTTGATCAAAGGATATAGTTTTATACAGACTTGTGATGAAGCCTGTATTTACAAGAAAGTGAGTGGGAGCACTACAGCATTTCTGATAAGTATATGTGAATGACATATTGTTGATAAGGAGTGTTTGAAAGGAGTTTTTCAAAAAGAAAGACCTCGGTGAAGCTGCTTGCATATTGAGCATCAAGATCTATAGAGATAGATCAAGACGCTTGATAAGTTTTTTTCAATGAGTACATACCTTAACAAGATTTTGAAGTAGTTCAAAATAGAACAGTCAAAGAAAGAGTTCTTGCCTGTGTTACAAGGTGTGAAATTGAGTAAGACTCAAAACCCGACCACGGCAGAAGATAGAAAGAGAATGAAAGTCATTCCTTATGCCTTGGCCATAGGTTCTATAAAGTATGCCATGCTGTGTACCAGATCTATTGTATACCCTACACTGATTTTGGCAAGGGAGTACAATAGTGATCTAGGAGTAGATCACTGGACAGCGGTCAAAATTATCCTTAGTGGAATAAAGGATATGTTTCTCGATTATGGAAGTGACAAAAGGTTCATCGTAAAGAGTTACATCGATGCAAGTTTTGACACTAATCTAGATGACTCTAAGTCTCGGTCTAGATACATATTGAAAGTGGGAGCAATTAGCTAGAGTAGCTCCATGCAGAGCATTGTAGACATAGAAATTTGCAAAATACTTACAGATCTGAATATGACAGACCCGTTGACTAAAATTATCTCACAAGCAAAACATGATCACATCTTAGTACTCTTTGGGTGTTAATCACATAGCGATGTGAACTAGATTACTGACTCTAGTAAACCCTTTGGGTGATGGTCACATGACGATGTGAACTATGGGTGTTAATCACATGGTGATGTGAACTATTCATGTTAAATCACATGGCGATGTGAACTAGATTATTGACTCTAGTGCAAGTGGGAGACTGAAGGAAATATGCCCTAGAGGCAATAATAAAGTTATTATTTATTTTCTTATATCATGATAAATGTTTATTATTCATGCTAGAATTGTATTAACCGGAAACATAATACATGTGTGAATACATAGACAAACAGAGTGTCACTAGTATGCCTCTACTTGACTAGCTCGTTAATCAAAGATGGTTATGTTTCCTAACCATAGACATGAGTTGTCATTTGATTAACGGGATCACCTTATTAGGAGAATGACGTGATTGACTTGACCCATTCCGTTAGCTTAGCACCCGATCGTTTAGTATGTTGCTATTGCTTTCTTCATGACTTATACATGTTCCTATGACCATGAGATTATGCAACTCCCGTTTACCGGAGGAACACTTTGTGTGCTACCAAACGTCACAACGTAAATGGGCGATTATAAAGGTGCTCTACAGGTGTCTCCAAAGGTACTTGTTGCGTTGACGTATTTCGAGATTAGGATTTGTCACTCCGATTGTCGGAGAGGTATCTCTGGGCCCACTCGGTAATGCACATCACTATAAGCCTTGCAAGCATTGTGACTAATGAGTTAGTTGCGGGATGATGTATTACGGAACGAGTAAAGAGACTTGCCGGTAACGAGATTGAACTAGGTATCGAGATACCGACGATCAAATCTCGGGCAAGTAACATACCGGTGACAAAGGGAACAACGTATGTTGTTATGCGGTCTGACCGATAAAGATCTTCGTAGAATATGTGGGAGCCAATATGGGCATCCAGGTCCTGCTATTGGTTATTGACCGGAGACGTGTCTCGGTCATGTCTACATAGTTCTCGAACCTGTAGGGTCCGCACGCTTAACGTTACGATGACAGTTTTATTGAGTTTTGATGTATCGAAAGAGTTCGGAGTCCCGGATGAGATCGGGGATATGACGAGGAGTCTCGAAATGGTCGAGACGTAAAAATCGATATATTGGACGACTATATTCGGACTTCGGAAAGGTTCCGAGTGATTCGGGTATTTTTTCGGAGTACCGGAGAGTTACGGGAATTCGTATTGGGCCTTAATGGCCATACGGGAAAGGAGAGAAAGGCCTCAAAAGGTGGCTGCGCCCCTCCCCTTGGTCTGGTCCGAATTGGACTAGGGAAGGGGGGCGCCTCCTTCCTTCCTTCTCTTTTTCCCTTCCCCTTTTCCTATTCCATGTGGGAGGAGGAATCCTACTAGGACTAGGGAGTCCTAGTAGGACTCCAACCTTCTGGCGCGCCCCAGGGGCTGGCCGGCCTCCCCTCCTCCATCCTTTATATACGGGGGCAGGGGGCACCCCATAGACACAACAATTGATCCTTGAGATCTCTTAGCCGTGTGCGGTGCCCCCCTCCACCAAATTACACCTCGATAATACCGTTGCGGAGCTTAGGCGAAGCCCTGCGTCGATGGAACATCATCATCGTCACCACGCCGTCGTGCTGACGGAACTCTCCCTCAACACTCGGCTGGACCGGAATTCGAGGGACGTCATCGAGCTGAACGTGTGTAGAACTCGGAGGTGCCGTGCGTTCGGTACTTGATCGGTCGGATCGTGAAGACGTACGACTACATCAACCGCGTTGTGATAATGCTTCCGCTGTCGGTCTACAAGGGTACGTGGACAACACTCTCCCCTCTCGTTACTATGCATCACCATGATCTTGCATGTGCGTAGGAAATTTTTGAAATTACTACGTTCCCCAACAGGAGTCTCATGATCTCTCGGAGTTGGACGTGATTTTTCCAGAGGAGGAAGCTTGGGACACTATCAAGGACATGCCTCCAGATCGAGCGCCGGGGCCCGATGGGTTCATCACGGCATTTTTTCAGAAGGCTTGGAGCATTATCAAGCATGATGTGATGGTTGTTGTTATGAAGCTCTATGTTGGGGATGGAAGAGATTTTGGCAAGTTGAACCGAGCTCACATTGTTCTCATCCCCAAGAAACCGGAGGCGGAGGAGGTGGGTGATTTTCGCCCCATCAGTTTGACTCATAGTGTGGCAATTTTTTTTGCTAAGCTACTGGCTAACCGGGTCAGGAGGAGGATGAAGGACATTGTGGCTGCGAACCAGCCGGCTTTCATTTGTGGGAGGCACCTACATGATAATTTCCTGCTAGTTCGCCAGGTGGCGAGGAAGATACATGCCCGAAGGGAAGCAGGAGTGTTCCTTAAACTTGATATATCCAGAGCCTTTGACTCGATCGCCTGGCCGTTCCTTTCAAGGTTTTGACGCAGAAGGGGTTTGGATCAAAGTGGAGGACCTGGGTATCCATTCTGCTAAGGACGGCGACCACAAAAGTTCTCGTCAATGGGTGTCCTGGGAGGAGTTTTCAACATGTGCAAGGGTTACGTCAAGGGGACCCGGTCTCGCCTTTGCTGTTTGTGATTGCAATGGACGTGCTGTCGAAGATTATGACCAAAGCTGCTATGTTGGGAGTGACTAGCAAATTCACTGGGATCATGGCTGAACAGAGCGTGTCCATTTACGCGGATGATGTCATGCTGTTTGTCAAACCCACAGAGGTGGACTTAAGGTTCGTGAAGGAAGCTCTGCAGGCGTTTGCAGATGCTTCGGGGCTGAGCATAAACTACCATAAATTGCTCGCAATTTTGATTCACGGCGATGAGGCGGATAGAGACCGAGTGCAGACCTTGTTGAACTGCAACTTGGGAAGTTTCCCGTGTACTTATTTGGGGCTGCAACTCGCGATCAAGCAACTAAGTAGGGCCGAGTGGCAGCCCATGGTGGATCTGGCGAAAGAATGTGCCCCAGCGTGGCAAAGGGGACTCCTCCAGCGTTCTGGTCGGCTCGTGCTAGTTAAGTCAGTGGTCGCGGCTAAACCTTTACATCACTTCATGATAGCGGAAGCACCAGCTTGGGTGTTGGAGGAAATCAATCAATGGATGCGTGCTTTCTTCTGGGCTGGTAAAGAGAAAGTGAACGGTGGGCAGTGTTTGGTGGCGTGGAGCACGGTATGTCGTCCTACTTCGCTGGGTGGATTGGGCGTGAGAAACTTGGAGCTTCAAGGCCTTGCTCTTAGGGTTCGGTGGGAATGGCTAAAAAGAACAGACACACAGAGACCATGGCAGGGGCTGGTCATGACAGAAGACAGAGAGGCACGAGCGCTGTTCGATAGGTTGGTCAAGATCGAAGTGGGGAATGGAGATAAGGTGTTCTTTTGGAGGGATAGATGGATACATGGTTTTGCGGTGAAGGATATTGCTCCTCTGATTCACGGTATGGTGGAAACTCGCACTAGAAACAGGCGTACGGTGAGAGAGGGATTGGAGAATGCAAGATGGCTGCAGGATGTGAGCGGAGATCTCACTTTTGTGGGACACATGCAGCTGCTCCCCTCAATTTGGCTATCAGCACGGTGCAGCGTGACACCCAAAGGGATGATAACTTCTCATGGCCGGCGAACCCGTCTGGAATTTACACCGCGAGGTCCACGTATGCCCGCTTGTGCCTCGGAATCCAGAGGGTGCCGTATGCATCCTGCATTTGGAAGAGTTGGGCCCTGCTGAGATGCAAAATCTTTGTCTGGTTGGCAGTTCAACACCGTATTTGGACATCTGATTGGAGAGCGAAACACGGGCTACAAGACCGGCCGTCTCCTTGCTTTACTTGTTCACAGGAGGATAATGCCGAACACATCTTAATTCAATGCGTGTATGCCAGGGAAGAGTGGCATGGATGTATGCAAGAGCTCAACTTGAACATAGAGAGGCCAAGGGAGAATGACAACTTGTTAGATTGGTGGCTCATGGTGAGGAAGGGCATCAGTAAGGATCTCAAACGGGGTTTTGACACCTTCGTCATCGCGGTTTCGTGGGCATTGTGGAAACAGCGCAATGCGCGTGTATTCAACAGGACAGCACAACAAAAGACGGCTCACCAACTTGTCGAGTTCATCCTGAGAGAGATCGAGGAATGGAGAGAAGCGGGCGTAGGAGTAGGAGGGTTGTCACGTTTCGTTAGAGAGTAGGCTTTAGTTAGAGTGGGGTGTAATGGGTGTGGCTAAAGAGAGATGTGTGCATCTTCTCCTAGGCCTCTCTTGTAAATTGTTTCCCCCTCTTCTATAAAGATAAGGTATGCCGTTGGCGTACTCTTGAAAAAAATAACATCTGGGGAAAATCCTAGGCACCGCCAACCCTAAGAGCGTCTACGGCCGCGGACAGCAAATTCGATCCCTATTCGATCCCTCAAACGTTCGGGCGCGTTCGCGGACACTGATCGGTCACACCTTATATTTGAAGATATACATCCGAGTATCTCATACAGGGCCGGGCCGGCAAAATCCGGGACCTGTGCGAAACTAAAAATGGGGCCCTATCTCACTAGAAAAAATAAACTATCGAGCAATTATAAAGTATGTGATATAATGTCTGACATAACAATTTTGTAGTACTGAAACACAAGATAGAAAAGATGAATAAAATAAAATAGAAGTGATACGGCAACAGATATCAATTGAAGATTATGTGTCAATGTTTGGCAATTAAACGGGTCGTCTTACTCACCTAGTCTCATGTTTTGTCCAGTTGAACCTATCTCTCTAATTATCCCTACGAAAAGTTAACTAGAAAATAGAAATCAAGATAATAGGAGTAGAAGCCAACAATATTCCTCTCTGACTCTCTGAGAACCCGAGATGACGAGAGGAAATCGATGGATGCGAAGTTACGAACCAATGAGGACTTTGCTCTATTTGTAATGCCAAAACTATTGTACTACGGTCTCCTCATCCTGTCTCTTTTTTTTTTTAGAAACGGAGGCAAAAGCTTTGCCTCATCCTTTAAATAAGAGAGAATAGAGTTTGTTACAAATCACCCACGACACCACATGGATTATTACTCTCGCGATATGAAAGACCCTAATTTTTTTGCACGGGCGGTGACCCAAAGGTTGGCCTCGGTCGTGATGGTGTTAAGCAAGATAGTCGGTGGAGCGCTTTTAAACCTAAACACTCTTGCATTTCGCTCATTCCAAATTGTCCATGACACAAGCATGGTGAGGGAGGCTTTGGCTTGACGGTTTGGCGTGCCGGCGTCACAAGTGCTTGTCCACCAAGCGTTGACGGAGTCCAACAAGTGCCATGAAGAGGTGTCCAACTCGAAGATGTGAAATTTTTCAATGACCAACGCCCACAGCCTTAGAGTATAGCGGCACTTGAAGAATAGGTGTGACCCGCTTTCTTGCACCCTCTTGCAAAGTGGACACAAACCACAATTTGGCCATCCTCTCTTGGCTAATCTGTCTGCGGTCCAAATTCTATCTTGAAGTGCCAACCAAGCAAAGAACTTTACTTTGGGGGGACCCCAGACCTTCCAAACCATTTGGTCCATGGGTGAAAACACCATCCCTATGAATTGCGCCTTATATGCCGAGGCCGCCGAGTAGTGCCCACTAGTCGTGTGTTTCCATAAAATGTCGTCCTCGGCGAGCGCATCAAGATGCACCTCATCCAATAGCATCCAAAGGGTGAAAAATTGTGTGATGAACTCAACGGAAATAACGGTTGGAGGCTTGATCTTGAGCATCCATGCGTTGTGCTTGATGGCCTCGCGCACTTTCCACTTCTTTCGCGAGGAGACTTCGAATATTAATGGTGCAATGTTCTTTGGCTTGCGCCCAAGAAGCCAAGGTGATTCCCAAAAAGGTGTCTTCGCACCATTGCCCACGGTGATAGTGGTTGACGCATAGAAAAAGTTGAGGTCCTCCTCATTGCACGGGTTGCCCATCCCGACCCACAACTTGGTGGGCTCCTTCCATTCATACCAAGGCCACCGCAGCCGCAGAGCACGCGCGAACTTTTCCATGTTGAGTACCCCAAGCCCCCCATACTCAAGTGGCCTACAGACAATTTCCCAATTCACCTTGCATTTCGCCCCCGTCGTCTTGTCCGAGCCGGACCATAGGAAAGCTCTCTCAAGCTGGTTGACTTTGAGGAGGATACTTGGTGGGATGATCAACGGTGTGATGAAGTAGATCACTTGGGAAGTGAGAACAGACTTGACAAGGGCCGTGCGCCCAATGGTGGTGATGTTTTGACCCTCATACGTTGTCAACTTGGATGCAACCTTGTCCACAAGAAATTGAAGATCCACCAACCTTAGCTTCCAAACAGAGAGGGGGAGCCCCAAGTACCTCAAGGGGAAAGAAGCCCTAGTTGCCGGCAGATTTTGAGTGATATGATCCAAGTCAAGATTATTGCAACGAATGGGCACCATCGAACTCTTATGAAAGTTGGTGCAAAGTCCCGTGACCTCGCCAAATCCTCTCAAAATATTAGCAAGATTGTCAACATCCTTTTTGATCGGAGCCAGGAAGATGGCCGCATCATCCGCATAAAGGGAGGTTCGCATCATGGAACCCCTACCCCGAATTTTGTGGAGGAGCCCCTTTCGCGTAGCCACATCAAGGATTCTTTGGAGCGGGTCAATGGCGATGACGAACAGAAGCGGGGAGATGGGGTCCCCTTGCCGGAAACCACGACCATGCTTGATTGGGTTGCCGGCAATGCCATTGAGGATAATCCTCGATGATGAAGAACTAAGAAGCGCCGTGATCCAATCCCTAAACTTGCTTGGGAAACCTCGCCGTTGGAGAAGGTCCAGTATATATTCCCATTTGACCGAGTCGAATGCCTTGCGAATATCTAATTTGAAAAGGAGGGATGGGGTCTTGCTCTTGTGCAGGCGTCGTGCAAGATTGCGAACATACATGAAGTTATCATGAATACTTCTCGTTTTGATGAAGGCGCTTTGGGCATTGGAGATGAGGGCCGTCATGTGCGGAGTGAGCCGAGTGGAGAGCACCTTTGCAATAATCTTGGCGATCGCATGGATGAGACTAATAGGCCTATAGTCCGCAATCCCCTCTGCCCCATCCTTTTTTGGCAAGAGCACCACATTCGCAGAGTTGAGCCAGTGGAGGTTCGAAGTGTGGAGGGAGTCGAAACGAGCAATGGCCCTCATGAGGTCGTGCTTGACAGTGCCCCAACACTTTTTGAAGAATAGGCCCGTGAATCCATCCGGACCCGGGGCCTTGTCATTTGGCATGTCGTTGATTGCTTGAAGAACCTCCATCTCGGTCATTGGAGAGTCAAGGCCATGCATGTCAAGGCGTTCCATATTGAGCTCCTCCCAATTGAAATCTTTTGAACTTTTCGCTCCTTTCTTCATAACATGAGAGAAGTGGTCTTGGATTAAGTTTTCTTTGGCTTCATGTTCGGTGACCCAACCATGCTCGTTCTTGATTCGATGGATATGATTTTTTCTCCTCCTAGCATTAACCCGGCGGTGGAAGAATTTAGTATTGGCGTCACCTTCTTTGAGGTTGGAGATTCGCGCACACTGTTTCTTGCGTGATCTCTCGATCACGGCCAAAGCAATGACCCTTCTCTTAAGCCTAGCCCGTAGGTCACGCTCCTCGGGCGAGAGAGGCCTATCCTCTTGGGCGATGTCGAGGCGAAGAATCACCAAAAGAGCGGCTTGGAGATGGATTTTGGCCTTGGAGAAAAGGCCCCTACTCCATTCGGAGAGGCGGATCGCCGTCTTTTTGAGCTTGTGGAAGATGATTTGATAGGGGTCGGTATGGTCAACCCGTTCGTTCCACGCCATTTGGACCACCTCGTTGAAGCCGGGCATGGATGCCCAAAAGTTTTCAAATTTAAAAGTTCGTGGCCTCCGCGGGCCCTTGTCATCGGCAAGCAAAAGCGGACAATGATCGGAGAGGGATGATGAAAGTGCATGGAGGATATGCGTGTTGAAGGTTGTATCCCACTCGGCGTTGCAGAAAAAAGAGTCAAGCTTGCATAGCGTTGGGTTTTCCCTCTCGTTGCTCCAAGTGAACCTCCGATTTTGGAGATGGATTTCTTTGAGCTCGCAACTATGGAGCGTGGCCCGAAAACGGTTGATCCTACCATGGTGAACATTTCTCTTGTTCTTGTCTCTCGCTCGATAAATTTGATTAAAGTCTCCGGAGGCAAGCCAAGCCACCCCCAAAGGCGGCTTCTGGCTGAGGAGCTCGGCAAAGAACATGTCTTTGCAAGAGGGGTCGGTGGGGCCGTAGACAGATGTGAACTTGAAGACCACGTCGGTCGCTCTTACACGGATCATGGCGGACAAGCAATACGCAGTGTTGGTGACGTTGGATGCTTCAACTAATAAATCATCCCATAGAAGTAGGATGCCTCCCCTTGTACCAGTTGCTGGGCGCTGCGCAAAACTACGGAGCCTATGTCCACCCAAGAAGGCAGCCGTGAACTGATCAACATTGTTGAGTTTTGTCTCCTGAAGACACACTACATGGCAAGACGAAGAGGCGATTGTAGCATGGACCGCCGCGCGGCGGTCTGGGCAGTTGAGACCCCTGACATTCCAGCTCAGGAAGTTGATTTGTTGCTCTAACATAATATAACAAGAAGCACCCTGGAGCACAATCTTCTAACATCGGCAAACGAAGCAACGGTCACTTTACCCAGAATTGTACGATACTGGGCACACGTACAAAGCACACATAGACCTAACCAAACACGCAAAGTGGCATTCTCACAGGAGACAATGCACTTCCTAACAGAGTCTAGACTTCCATCAGCAACAACACTAACATCACACCTGATACATGGCCGCACGCCAACACACATCAACCACGTAGCATTCAGCTCATCGCTCTTGAGCAGAGACCAGCCCCCTGAAGTTTGAAAAGGTTGTACTATCATTAGGAAACCTGGGAACCCAAAGCTTGGAGCAACAGCTCAAAAGGACGCCTGCTGGATAGCGGCGCCCTCATCAGTCCTCTCCAGGTCGAGGGCGCCTCCTCCTCCATGCGCAATGAGAGCCTCCTCGACATCTGTCGCCTCTCCATCATCAAGCTTGAACAATCCGCGCATAGCAGCAATCACATCAGGTGGCAACTGCTGCTTGAAGCGGTCCGCGAAGGCGTCCAGTGCAGCTGCAGTGACATCTTCACCATCTTTGACAATACCCAAGCTGCGGCACAGGAGCAGCTCTGCCGCCTTGGCAGCCGGCGCCGCCTTGGCACACCCTGAAGCGCGTGTCTTGTGGAACGAGAGTAAGCTACCAGACTTTGAAATGGTGACCCCAGCCAGGGTTTTCCGACGAGCAGCCGGTGCCTTAGGTGGTGTTGAAGCAGGTGATGGCAAGATTGCATCCTGGCGATCCTCGAAGTCTCTGACTATACCTTTCACCCTATCGGCCATGGCGGCGTCTCTGGATCTGGAAGTCTGGAGGATGCGCATGCACCGGATGCGATCGATCTAGCAGAACTGCACACCGTCGTTTGGTATCGATCGTGCAGATAAGCTTTTTATTCTTTTGAGGGGAGGTCGAGATATCGAGCAGATTAGCATGCCCTGGCGGCTGGCATCGAGGCATCGAGGAGCGGCCTGTGACGGTCGAGCGGCGGCCTGGTGGACTCACGCGCGGGGGAGTAACGCGCCAGCGGGCAGCAGCCCAGCTCAATGCGCGGCCGAACACCTCGGGAACAATATGTATATAGGCATATACATTTTTTAGGGCCCTCAATTTTATGGCCCTGTGCGGGCCACACAATCCCTACAATTATGGGCCCGTCCCTGATGTTATATTTCATCCCCTATATCCATACAAACCATATAAAAGATTTCCTACGTAGTATGTACGTTACGCTAGACCAATGTAAGCTTCGTCTTCGAAGATGTCCATGATGTCTGTGCCAGGCGCCAGGTAGATGGGCGCATAGGAGGGCTTCGGCTCCTTCTCCTCATCCATAAATGCGAGCATCTTGCCGATGTCCGCGTGCTCCGCCTCCGCCGCCGATTCTGACCGGAGGGAATAGAGGATTGTTTGCTGCTCCGCCTGCAAACCCGCGGCCCAGCGTCCCCACGTCTTCATCCTCATCCTCTTCCTCCTCCTCCTCCCGTCCTCGTGCTCCTCCTCCTTCGGATCTACCACATCCGGAGGTAGCCCCGCGGCGATTCGGGCTTCGCGCCTTGCCAGGACCTGCTCAAGGAGCTGCAGCCGGCGCTCCAGCGTTAGAAACGTTGTCCGGCGTCATGGGAGCATGGCTACTAGCGAAAAGTGTCAGACGGCGAGCGGAAAGTGGCGGACGGCGAGCAGAAAGTGGTGGCAGCGGCAGAAGGGAAGGGGAAATGTGGATGGCTAGGGTTTCAGTGTCGGCAGTGAGCTTAAATAGCCGGGCTAGGGCACTACGTGCCCCGCCGGAGCGGCGACGGAGGAGACGCCCGTTGGACTGTTGGGTTTCCCGGCGATTTCGTGTAGGATCTATCGTCAGTCCGACATGGCGGATGCGCCCGGGCATTTGAGGCCCGTTTGGGGAGCCCACCTGGGTCACTTTTTTGCGACAGGTCAGTGATCAGGTCGTCTGCCCGGGCGTTTGAGATGGGTTTGGGGCGCTCAACTGTAGATGCTCTAACTCCCTTCCCTCTGCTCCCCCCACCCCTCGCTGCCCCCAGGAGGCACCGACGGTGGTACCTTCTTTTCTCCTCTCCTGGCGGGTCACGCCACGGGATGTGGATTCTCGGTGAGGGCGCCATGCTTTGGGGAAAGGCATGGAGGCACACCGGCGTGCGGTGGTGTGGCGGGGCTACGACATGGTGGCTGGGGATTGTGGTGAAAGAGATTAACTTAAGGTATAGGTATTCAAAAAGGGGAGTTTTTGTTTATCTAAGAATCCACTAGTGAATAGAGAATCATCGAACACTTATTTCTTGTTCTTCTTGCCTTGGATCTCTTTTTCTCTATGTAGTAAGCGAGTGGATTTAAGTTTAGTGGGATGAAATGTAGTTGAGTGGCTTGCAAATTTGCAAGGGGCGTAATGAGTCATGAGTGAAATGGCTTGATGGTACTCAGAGAGATGCAACCACAAGTGGTATGGTAGATAATATAGAGAGAGAATCCAAAATCTAACCGTTATGAAAGAGTAACTAGGGCTCAGAAGCACGACTAGCAGAAAACTGTCAAGACAATCCAAATATATTTGAAACAGTCGGGACAGTGTTACGGAACCAGATGAAATATACTACTTGGAAGTACCAATAAAAAAGCGAGTCATGGTTACGAACACAAAAGGGCAGCACCTTTTCTGCGAGGATAGAATACCTTGGTGAAGTACCGGGTAAACCAATTTCTCAATAGTATACTAGTAAACAGAGCAGTTCACATAATTAGAATTTGTAGAAATGAGCTATGTCGCAGCTCAAAACTTTTGGGCGAAAGGGGTTTACTGCTCAACCGTATCATAGTAAACAGAGCACTTCTCATAATGAGAATTTGTTGAAATGAGGTTAGTCAAAGTTCCAAAGTTCCAGGCGAAAAGGACTGGAGGTATGCAGGATCAAGAAGGTGGAGTCTAGAGGGGGGGGGGGGGGGGGGTGGTGAATAGACATTTAACAAGGCAAAGGTGCAGTTTTCAGTTTTTTGATAATTAGAAAGATTTAAGTTGCAACCAATACTTCCTACACATGCAAATCTAGAGACAGGGAAGCGGAATGATAACATCATGCAAGTGCAAGAAAGTAAAGGAGGTAGAGATAGGAAGATCAATGAAATGAAGACATGGTGATTTTTGGCGGTATTCCGATAGGTGGTGCTATCGTACATCCACGTTGATGGAGGCTTCAATCCATAGAGGGTAACGGCTGTGCAAGTCCACGGAGGGCTCCACCCACGAAGGGTCCATGAAGAAACAACCTTGTCTATTCCATCATGCCTTATGCCCACAAAGGACTAGCCTCACTCGGGGTAGATCTTCATGAAGTAGGCGATCTCCTTGCCCTAACAAACTCGTTCGTTCAACTCCACATGATCTTGGAGGCTCCCAATTGACACCTAACCAATCTAGAAGACAACACTCTCCAAAAGGTAATAGATATTGTTGTTAATGATGAACTCCTTGCTCTTGTGCTTCAAAAGATAGTCAACTCATCACTCAATCACTCTCTCACGGATTTGGCTGGGGGTAGGAGAAGGAATCGAGTGGAAAGCAACTTGGGAAGGCTAGAAATCAAGGTTCAAATGGTTGTATTGGAATGCCTTGATCTCAACACAAGTGTAGGTGGTTCTCTCTCAGAAAATGGATATGGGAAGTGTAGTTTCGTCATGGTTGCTCTCTCTGAGAGTGAGTGGTGATGGAGGGGTATATTGTTGGGGAACGCAGTAATTACAAAAAAATTCCTACGATCTCGCAAGATCTATCTAGGTGATGCATAGCAATGAGAGGGGAGAGTGTTGTCCACGTACCCTCGTAGACCGAAAGCGGAAGCATTATGACAACGCGGTTGATGTAGTCGTACGTCTTCATGATCCGACCGATCCTAGCACCGAAAGTACGGCACCTCCGCGATCTGCACACGTTCAGCTCGGTGACGTCCCACGAACTCTAGATCCAACTGAGGCCGAGGGAGAGTTTCGTCAGCACGGGGGCGTGATGATGGTGATGATGAAGTTACCAATGCAGGGCTTCGCGTAAGCACTACAACGATATGACCGAGGTGGAAATCTGTGGAGGGGGGCACCACACACGGCTAAACAATCAACTTGTGTGTCTATGGGGTGCCTGTAACACCCCGCATGTATCTCGCCATATTTGTAACTCCGACTCTTGCCATTTCCGGCTATGTGATATGTTTTCCCTCCGTTGTCGGGTTTTTGCCTTTCGTTTTGTATTTTGTCATGTCATGCATTTTCATATCATGTCATCATGTGCATTGCATTCGCATACGTGTTCGTCTCATGCATCCGAGCATTTTCCCCGTTGTCCATTTTGCAATCCGGCGCTCCTATCTCCTCTGGTGCACCCCTCTTGTTTTCTTTCGTGTGCGTGTGTCAAACTTTCTCGGAATGGACCGAGGCTTGTCAAGTGGTCTTAATATACCACCCGGAGACTACCGGTCAAGTTTCGTTCCATTCGGAGGTCGTTTGGTACTCCAACGGTTAACCGGGCCTCCGCAATGTCCATTTGAGTGTCCAGCAAAAACCCCCTCCAAAACCAGCCCAAAGCCCACCAAACTCTCTTCCATGCTCTAGGTCGTTCGATCACGATCGTGTGGGCGAAAACCGCACCTCATTTGGAGTCTCCTAGCTCCCTCTACCTATTTATATGTGGGCATCCCGAAAACGAAATCGCAGTCCCGTAACCCTAAATCGCCTCTCCGCGGGCGGACGTGTCCAGCCGCCGCCGGACAAACGCGCCGCCGCTCCCGGCCAGTGCACGCGCCACGTCACCCCCGCGCGTCCTCCGCCCGCCAGGCCCGCCGGCCCGCGGGCCGCGGCCCTCCGCCCGCCGCGCGCCCCGCGCCGCGCCCGCCTCCCGCGCGCCCGGCTCGCCGCGCGCCGCCTCGCGCCGGCGCGCCCCCGCCGCCGCGGTCCCCGCCCGCCGCCGCCCCGGCCCCGGCCGCGCCTCCGGCCGCCCCGCGGCCCCGCCGCCGGCGCGCCCTCCGGCCCCTCGCCCTCCTCCGGCCCCGGCCCTCCCTCGCCTCCCCTCCCGCGCCTCGCGGCCGAGCTCCTCGCCGAGATCCCGATCCGACGGTACGCGTTGACTTCTCCGACCTCTTTTTTTCTAAGTCCCAGAATTTCATCAGCAAGTGCCTTGTTCGATGCGATAACTTTGTGCATGTAGCTCCGATTCGCGCGTATAATATGTCAAATTGTTCGCCTCGTGATGCTCTTCATTTTGTTCAATTGCACCATTTCATTAGAGGTCATCTTGATGCCCAAATCTTCGTTGGAAGAGGGCTAGTTGCTGTTAATCTCTGGTTCTTATCAGAACTTGGAGATTTGTCATTTTTGTATCATTTATTCTGTGCATCTTTTGAGCATGAGCTCTACATGTGTTTTGAAGTATGCCATGCCATCTTTCCAGTGGTATAGTCCATGTATTTTTGTGATCTTTGTGGTGACTAGCACAAGCATGCAAAGTAGGCCCCGTAATATTTCTGATTTCAGGGACTTAGTGATTTCTCTAAGTCCTTGTCTGCTGTAATTTTGTTGCCATGTAAACTTGATGCTACAGAGAGATCCATGCATATTTTGGAGATGTTCAGTAAGGATGTTTTGTAGCTATAGTTGTAATTGATCCATTCCTGCAATTGTTTGCAATTTTAGAGTACCATAGCATGACTCAATCTTGCTCTACTTTTGCTATAAAATATTTCTGGCAGATTCTTAACATGATATGCATTTTTGCCAAGCTTATTGTAGTTGATCCATACATGCTATGCAATTGTTCTTGCCATGGATAGCTTCATAAACATGCCATCTTGCTGTAGGTATGCTTGGTTTGTCATGCATTGCTCTGTAGTGAGTGCATCAAGCTCACAAAGAGGCCTACATATTAATATTTCTGCCATGCTCTGTTTTCTGCTAAGTCTGAAACCTGATAACGAAACTTGCTATGTTTACATGCTTGCCATCATATCTTCTGGTCCTTTTTGGCTTATGGTCAGTAAGGGACTTTTGTCATGTGCATTTAGTAGAACACTACCATGCCTTGTTTTGCTATGTTAAGTTCCTGTAGCATGTTGATTTCGTGCTCTGAACATTGCTACCTGATGCTGATTTCTGCCATGTCCAGTTTTTCACAAGTCTGTGAACCTGTAATCTTTTGCACTTTTGCCATGCTTGTTTGAGCTTGATATGTTGTGAACTAGCCGTAGCTCAGTGTTCATCTTTTGTCAAGCATCTCCTGTAGATTACTGCCATGTGCTTTGTTGCTATGTTGGGGTGCTGTAGCATTGTTACTTGTTGCATTTTAAGTGCTATCTTGCTGTTTATCGCAGATTAGCGTCATTCTTGTTTTACTTGCCATTTGCAAACCGTGCATCCGATTCCGGTGATCTTTATATCGATTTCGACCGAAATCATCTCATCTTTCCAGTGGCATGCTTGGTTTGTCAAGTTACTGCCATGTTCATCATTTTCCTTCCGGAGCACGCATATGCATCGCATATCATATCTTGCATATCATACATGTCTTGCATCATGTTGCTTGCGCATTTCTCGTTGTTGATTGTGGTTCCGTTTGTTTGTGTTCTTGTCTTGGGTAGAGCCGGGAGACGAGTTCGTGAACGAGGAACCTGTCGAGTACGCTTACGAGGATCAAGCTTTCGACAACTCTGAGAATCTTGCAGGCAAGATGACCACCCCTCGAAATCACTTCTATCTTTGCTATGCTAGTTGTTCGCTCTATTGCCATGCTCGCTACCTATCACTTGCTATATCATGTCTCCTATTTTAGCCATGTCAGCCCTAACCATCTTTTCCTAGCAAACCGTTGTTTGGCTATGTTACCGCTTTTGCTCAGCCCCTCTTATAGCGTTGCTAGTTGCAGGTGAAGTTGAAGTTTGTTCCATGTCGGAACATGGATATGTTGGGATATCACAATATCTCTTATTTAATTAATGCATCTATATATTTTGGTAAAGGGTGGAAGGCTCGGCCTTATGCCTGGTGTTTTGTTCCACTCTTGCCGCCCTAGTTACTGTTATACCGGGATTATGTTCCTTGAGTTTGCGTTCCTTACGCGGTCGGGTGATTTATGGGACCCCCTTGACAGTTCGCCTTGAATAAAACTCCTCCAGCATGGCCCAACCTTGGTTTTACCATTTGCTACCTAAGCCTTTTTCCCCCGGGTTTTCGCGAGCCCGAGGGTCATCTTATTTTAACCCCCTGGGCCAGTGCTCCTTCGACTGTTGGTCCGAACCGAGCAGCCTGCGGGGCCACCTCGGGGAAACTCGAGGTCTGGTTTTACTCGTAGCTTGACTTATCCGGTGTGCCCTGAGAACGAGATATGTGCAGCTCCTATCGGGATTTGTCGGCACATTCGGGCGGCTTTGCTGGTCTTGTTTTACCATTGTCGAGATGTCTTGTAAACCGGGATTTCGAGACTGATCGGGTCTTTCCGGGAGAAGGTTTATCCTTCGTTGACCGTGAGAGCTTATGATGGGCTAAGTTGGGACACCCCTGCAGGGTATTATCTTTCGAAAGCCGTGCCCGCGGTTATGAGGCAGATGGGAATTTGTTAATGTCCGGTTGTAGATAACTTGTCACTTGACCCAATTAAAATACACCAAGTGCGTGTGTAGCCGTGATGGTCTCTTCTCGGCGGAGTCCGGGAAGTGAACACGGTCTGTGTTATGTATGACGTAAGTAGGTGTTCAGGACCTCTTCTTGGTCATTGCTAGATGACGTCCGTTCCATTGCTTCTCTTCTCGCTCTCATTTGCGCAAGTTAGCCACCATATATGCTTTTGCCGCTGCAGCTCCACCTCTTTGCACCTCTTTGTCCTATAAGCTTAAATAGTCTTGATCTCGCGGGTGTGAGATTGCTGAGTCCCCGTGACTCACAGATACTTCCAACACCAGTTGCAGGTGCCGACGATGCCAGTGCAGATGATGGCGTCGATCTCAAGTGGGAGTTCGACGAGGAACGTGGTCGTTACTATGTGTCTTTTCCTGATGATCAGTAGTGGAGCCCAGTTGGGACGATCGGGGATCTAGCATTTGGGGTTGTCTTATTTTCATCTGGATTTTGACCGTAGTCGGTCTATATGATTGTATTTTGGATGATGTATGATGATATTTATGTATTGTGTGAAGTGGCGATTGTAAGCCAACTCTTTATCCCATTCTTGTTCATTACATGGGATTGTGTGAAGATGACCCTTCTTGCGACAAAACCACTATGCGGTTATGCCTCTAAGTCGTGCCTCGACACGTGGGAGATATAGCCGCATCGTGGGCGTTACAAGTTGGTAATCAGAGCCATCCCCGACTTAGGAGCCCCCTGCTTGATCGAATCGCTGGCGTTGTTGAGTCTAGAACAAAAATGTTTTGAGTCTTAGGATTATATATATCGGAGAGTAGGATTCTTTTTACTCCTCAGTCCCTTCGTCGCTCTGGTGAGGTCTCCTGACGTAGAAGTTTTGACTACTCTCTCCTCAAATTTCACTAAAATTTTTTTAGGATCACGCGGGTATCTTGGAATCGTTCCGATCGATTTGTGACGAGAACATTGTTCTTGGTGCCTCCTGTCATTTAGGGGTTGTGGCAGTGTCCCGGGGAGTTGAGCTCCGAGGTGTTGTCGTCACAATTTTATCGTTGCAGTTCTGGAATACCTGAGTTTCGCCGACATCGAAATCTCTTTTATGCAGTTGTTGGTGAGATCACCTCGACGCCACCCAGTACTGGGGCGGGAGTTCGGGAGTATTGCCATAACTTGTATAACGGATGTTTTTCGAAGGTTGAGGTAAACGATTTCCGAAGGTTTCTTGGTTATGTGTTGACGGATGGATACAGCTGGATCTAGGGATTGTTAGTTTGGGTGATATATATTTGTGTCCCCTGTATCCCCTACACCAGATTGCATAACCAGAAAGTTTCGGGAGTTTATAAGTGGGAATTCAAGTAGCCTTAGGATTTCTTTCCGACAGACGCATGATATGAGATTGGGGTTCGACGTCTAGTGGTCCGCCTGTATACGGTTGATTTTACAGTGGTCTCGTTGTGTCTTAAAGAGTCCATGGCTTTGCCGACTCGGGGACGCTTCGTATGTCATGTGCACAGCCTTGTACATGATGGTGCTGTACGATTGAGCCCGTGTGGGCCCCACCACGAAAACTTCGGACGAAATATCTATCATATGTTTGTTCCGGCTTATTCTGCAAGCCAACACTTTGTTTTATTTTGTATTGTGGTATTCGAGTTCCTTCGAATTCATATGTTCATTCCATATCTTTTCAAGTGGCTTCTCAACTTATGGAAGTGTGATGATTTACTACGGAATTCATTCGTTCATCTTCGTTCGAATGTTTATTGTGAAGACTATATGTTGCAATTTCTATCCGTTGATTCTACTTATCTTTTGTCTATCGAGATGCTAACGGATGTCACCCTCTTCAGGATGGCTCCGCCAACGCGTCAGAATCCGGATCGCAATGAAGGGAGTCAAGCGAACCCTCCGCCACCACCTCCACCTCCGGAGGCATGGAAATCAATCATGGCAGCCACCAACGCCAATGCTCAGATGATTCTGCAACTCTTGCAAGAACGTACCCAAGGGCAAGGCAATCAAGGCAATCAAGGTCAAGGCAACAATCAGTTTCACTTTGCCACTCTCAACCAGTTTCTCGCAAATCAGCCCAAGTCTTTCAGCTACTGTGCCGAGGCCACGGATGCCGATGATTGGCTCGTGGACATCAACAAGCATTTTGAATGTAGCAATGTCAGGCCTGAGGACTTTGTCAAGTTCGCTTCTTTCCAGCTCAAGGACCAAGCTGCTGATTGGTTTCAACAATACAAAGATTCCAGAGGAGGTCGTGTGATCACTTGGACTGACTTCTGTCGGGACTTCAAAGCGCACCACATTCCACAAAGTGTTGTTGAGAGCAAGCGTGAGGAGTTCCGCAATCTCAAGCAAGGAAACATGTCTGTGTATCAATACAACATTCAGTTTCAGAAACTTGCTCGCTTCGCTAAACAAGACGTTCCTGATGAGAAGAGCATGATCTATCACTTCAGAGGTGGCCTTAAAGAGGATCTGCAGTTAGCTCTCGTTCTTGTTGAGCCTACTCAGTTTGATCAATTCTACAATATGGCACTGAAGCAAGAGGCTGCTCAGCTCAAGTGTGAGGCTTCTAAGAAGAGAGTCAGAGACGCAGTTCAGTCTTCTTCTTCCTCACTTGTGACAGCTAAGCAACAGAAGTTCTGGTTGCCTCCTCCTCCTCCGTTTCGTCAGCCTTACCAGCAGAAGAACAAAGGTGGCCATGGTTCTTCAAACTCTTCCAACTCTGGCTATCAGAACAAGTCTCAGAATCAAGCTCCCAAGTCCAATGCTCCTTATCACCGTCCACTCTCAGAGGTGACTTGCAACAAATGTCAGCAGAAAGGTCACTATGCTAACAAGTGCTTCAACCAGAGGCGTCTTCCTCCTCCTCCTCCTGTCAGATCTTCCAGCAATGCAGTGGTCAAGCATAATCCAAAGTCTGCCAAGGTGAACATGATGAATGCAGCTCAAGCGGAGGAATCTACTGATGTGATAATGGGTAATCTCTCAGTTAATGATATTCCTGCAAAAGTTCTTTTTGATACTGGTGCATCGCTTTGTTTCATGTCAAGACCGTTTTTTGCCAAGCATGAATTCACTTGTTCTCATCTGAGTAAACCCATGGATGTCGTTTCTCCGGGTAAACGTTTGAGTTCTAGTATGATGGTTCCGGATGTTTCCATCAAGATGGGCGACTATAAATTTCAGTCTTCTCCAATTGTTCTTGGTGACTCGGATATTGATCTTATTCTCGGGATGGACTGGCTTTCTAAGCACAAGGCTCAACTTGATTGTGCTGCCAGAGAAATTCAATTGACACACTCGTCTGAGGATGTGATTATTTTTGCCGCTCGTGATGAAACCATTCGGTTTTTCTCTCTCAATGAGAAGGGCGAATTGGATGCCATCTCTCAAATTCCAGTCGTTTGCGAGTATCAAGATGTCTTTCCAGAAGAGCTTCCGGGTATGCCTCCGCACCGGCCAGTTGAGTTCGTTATCGAACTAGAGCCTGGTACTGTACCCGTTTGCAAGCGTCCATACAAGCTTGGACCAAACGAGCTGAAGGAATTGAAGAAGCAGCTCGATGAACAAGAACGTCTGGGTTTGATCAGACCGAGTTCTTCTCCATGGGGTTGTGGTGTTCTTTTTGTCAAGAAGAAGGATGGCACGGACCGACTTTGTGTCGACTACCGTCCATTGAACAAGAAGACAATCAAGAACAAGTATCCACTTCCCAACATCAATGAGCTATTTGAGCAACTCAAAGGGGCTAAAGTATTCTCGAAGCTTGACCTTCGTATGGGTTATCATCAGATTCGCATTCGTGAAGAAGATATTCCCAAGACAGCATTCAGAACAAGCTTTGGTTCTTATGAATATACTGTCGTGTCTTTCGGCCTTGTCAATGCTCCTCCGGTGTTCTCTCGGATGATGAATTTCATCTTCAACCCCTATACCAATGAATTCGTTCAGGTGTATCTCGATGATATCTTGGTCTTCTCCAAGAATAAGCAGGATCATGCCAAAAATTTGCGATTGGTGCTCGACAAGCTCAGAGAGTATCAATTCTATGCGAAGTTCTCCAAATGTGAGTTTTGGCTCGATGAAGTTCTTTTCCTTGGTCACATCATCTCCGCCAAAGGCATCGCTGTTAACCCCGAGAAGGTGTCCGCAGTTCTGGATTGGGAACCTCCTCAAAATGTCAAGCAGCTCCGCAGTTTCCTGGGTCTTGCAAGCTATTGCCGAAGATTCGTTGAGAATTTCTCCAAGATTGCAAAGCCTCTTTCCAACCTCCTACAGAAGCATGTGAAGTATGTCTGGTCTCCTGAGTGTGACGTTGCTTTCAACACTCTCAAACAGAAACTAGTCACAGCTCCTGTCTTGACTCCTCCTGATGAATCCAAGCCGTATGAAGTTTTCTGTGATGCTTCTCTCCAAGGTCTCGGTGCTGTGTTAATGCAAGAGAAGAAAGTTGTGGCCTATACCTCTCGGCAGTTGAAGCCCAACGAGAAGAACTACCCCACTCACGATCTTGAGTTGGCGGCAGTTGTCCATGCATTGATTACGTGGAGACATCTCTTGTTGGGAAGACAAGTGGACATTTTCACTGATCACAAGAGTCTCAAGTATATCTTCACTCAGCCCAACCTCAACCTCAGGCAGACTCGATGGGTCGAAATGATTCAAGAGTACAATCCGAGTATCGAATATACTCCAGGCAAAGCAAATGTCATTGCAGATGCTTTAAGCAGGAAAGCTTATTGCAACAGCTTAATTCTCAAGCCTTTCCAACCGGATCTTTGTGAAGCTTTCCGCAAGCTGAATCTCCAAGTTGTTCCTCAAGGCGTTCTTGCCAACCTCATAGTATCTCCTACTTTGGAAGATCAAATTCGTGAGGCACAACTCCTTGATGCCATGGTGAAGAAGGTGAAACGTGGTATCGACAAGGGTCTTTCCAAATACAAGTGCTATCGCATTGATGACAGAGACACTTTGTTCTTCGAGGACCGGATTGTGGTTCCGAAAGGTGATCTAAGGAAAGTCATAATGAACGAGGCGCACAATTCTCTCCTTTCCATTCATCCTGGAAGTACGAAGATGTATCATGACCTCAAGCAGTCGTATTGGTGGACTCGAATGAAGCGAGAAATTGCTCAATTCGTGAATGAATGTGATGTCTGCCGAAGAGTGAAAGCAGAACACCAACGACCAGCTGGTCTCCTCCAACCTCTTGCTATTCCGGAATGGAAGTTTGATCATATCGAAATGGACTTCGTGACTGGATTTCCAAAGTCCAAGCGCGGAAATGATGCTATCTTCGTTGTCATTGACAAGCTCTCTAAAGTGGCTCATTTCCTTCCTATCAAAGAATCCATCACAGCAGCTCAGCTGGCAGAGCTCTACACCTCCAGAATTGTCTCCTTGCACGGCATTCCACAATTGATTTCTTCAGATCGTGGAAGCATCTTCACCTCTAAGTTCTGGGGCTCCTTCCAGAAGGCCATGGGCACAAACATTCGCTTCAGCACAGCTTTTCACCCTCAAACTAGTGGCCAAGTCGAGCGAGTCAATCAAATTCTTGAAGATATGCTCAGGGCTTGTGTCATTTCCTTTGGCATGAAATGGGAAGATTGTCTTCCTTATGCTGAATTCTCCTACAACAACAGCTTCCAAGCGAGTTCGGGCAAGGCCCCATTCGAGATTCTCTATGGCAGAAAGTGCCGTACTCCTCTCAATTGGTCAGAGACTGGTGAACGCCAACTTCTTGGCAATGACTTAATCACTGAAGCTGAAGAAATGTGTAAAGTCATCCGTGATAATCTCAAAGCCGCGCAATCGCGTCAGAAGAGTTACTATGATAGTAAGCATCGTGATTTGGCTTTCGAGATCGGAGACCATGTCTACCTCCGCGTCTCTCCAATGAAAGGCACTCGTCGCTTCGGTATCAAAGGGAAGCTTGCCCCTAGATACGTGGGTCCTTTCAAGATCATTGGCAAAAGAGGCGACCTCGCCTATCAACTTGAACTTCCTTCCAACTTTGCGAACGTGCACGATGTGTTCCACGTGTCACAGCTCCGCAAGTGCTTCAAGACGCCTGAGCGCACTATCAACTTCGAAGAGATTGACCTCCAAGAAGATTTGTCTTATCATGAGCACCCAGTTGCTATTCTTGAAGAAACTGAGCGCAAGACTCGCAACAAGTCAATCAAATTCCTGAAAGTGAAGTGGTCGCACCATTCCGACCGGGAAGCCACCTGGGAACGCGAGGACCATCTCCGTTCCGAATATCCGGAGTTCTTTCAGTCCTAGATCTCGGGACGAGATCCTCTCGTAGTGGTGGAGTGTTGTAACACCCCGCATGTAACTTGCCATATTTGTAACTCCGACTCTTGCCATTTCCGGCTATGTGATATGTTTTTCCCTCCGTTGTCGGGTTTTGTCTTTCGTTTTGTATTTTGTCATGTCATGCATTTTCATATCATGTCATCATGTGCATTGCATTCGCATACGTGTTCGTCTCATGCATCCGAGCATTTTCCCCGTTGTCCGTTTTCCAATCCGGCGCTCCTATCTCCTCCGGTGCACCCCTCTTGTTTTCTTTCGTGTGCGTGTGTCAAACTTTCTCGGAATGGACCGAGGCTTGTCAAGTGGTCTTAATATACCACCCGGAGACTACCGGTCAAGTTTCGTTCCATTCGGAGGTCGTTTGGTACTCCAACGGTTAACCAGGCCTCCGCAATGTTCATTTGAGTGTCCAGCAAAAACCCCCTCCAAAACCAGCCCAAAGCCCACCAAACTCTCTTCCATGCTCTAGATCGTTCGATCACGATCGTGGTGGGCGAAAACCGCACCTCATTTGGAGTCTCCTAGCTCCCTCTACCTATTTATATGTGGGCATCCCGAAAACGAAATCGCAGTCTCCCGTAACCCTAAATCGCCTCTCCGCGGGCGGACGTGTCCCAGCCGCCGCCGGACAAAACGCGCCGCCGCTCCCGGCCAGTGGCATCGCGCCACGTCACCCCCGCCGCCGTCTCCGCCGCGCCAGGCCCGCGGGGCCCGGATCGGGCCCGCGGGGCCCATCTCCGCCGCCGCGCGCCCGCGAGCGCGCCCGCGCCTCCCGCCGCCCGTAGCTCGCCGTGGCTCGCCGCCTCGTGCCGGCGCGCCCCCGCCCGCCGCCGGTCTTCATCACCGCCGCCGCCACCGGCCACCGGCCGTCGCCTCCGGTCCGGCCCCGCCGAGCCCCGCCGCCGGCGACCACCTCCGGCTCCCTCGCCCCTCCTCCGGCCACCGGCCCTCGCCTCGCCGGCCCCTCCCTCGCCTCGCCGGCCCGAGAAACTCCTCGCCTGAGATCCCGATCCGCACGGTACGCGTTGACTTCTCCCGACCTCGTTTTTTTCATAAGTCCCAGAATTCCATCAGCAAGTGCCTATGTTCGAGATGCGATAACTTTGCGCATGTAGCTCCGATTCGCGCGTATAATATGTAAAATTGTTCGCCCCGTGATGCTCTTCATTTTGTTCAATTGAACCATTTTCATTAGAGTTCATCTTGATGCCCAAATCTTCGTTAGAAGAGGGCTAGTTGCTGTTAATCTCTGGTTCTTATCAGAACTTGGAGATTTGTCATTTTTGTAT
This sequence comes from Triticum aestivum, assembly GCF_018294505.1. Classification (NCBI taxonomy): domain Eukaryota; kingdom Viridiplantae; phylum Streptophyta; class Magnoliopsida; order Poales; family Poaceae; genus Triticum; species Triticum aestivum. Next base: position 299,238,642 of record NC_057802.1, on the reverse strand, counting down.
CATTTATTCTGTGCATCTTTTGAGCATGAGCTCTATATGTGTTTTGAAGTATGCCATGCCATATTACCAGTGGTATAGTCCATGTATTTTTGTAGTCTTTGTGGTGACTAGCACAAGCATGCAAAGTAGGCCCCGTAATATTTCTGATTTCAGAGACTTAGTGATTTCTCCAAGTCCTTGTCTGCTGTAATTTTGTTGCCATGTAAACTTGATGCTAGAGAGAGATCCATGCATATTTTGGAGATGTTCAGTAAGGATGTTTTGTAGCTATAGTTGTAATTGATCCATTCCTGCAATTGTTTGCAATTTTAGAGTACCATAGCATGACTCAATCTTGCTCTACTTTTGCTATAAAATATTTCTGGCAGATTCTTAACATGATATGCATTTTTGCCAAGCTTATTGTAGTTGATCCACACATGCTATGCAATTGTTCTTGCTATGGATAGCTTCATAAACATGCCATCTTGCTGTAGGTATGCTTGGTTTGTCATGCGTTGCTCTGTAGTGAGTGCATCAAGCTCACAAAGAGGCCTACATATTAATATTTCTGCCATGCTCTGTTTTCTGCTAAGTCTGAAACCTGTTAACGAAACTTGCTATGTTTACATGCTTGCCATTATATCTTATGGTCCTTTTTGGCTTATGGTCAGTAAGGGACTTTTGTCATGTGCTTTTAGTAGAACACTACCATGCCTTGTTTTGCTATGTTAAGTTCCTGTAGCATGTTGATTTCGTGCTCTGAACATTGCTACCTGATGCTGATTTCTGCCATGTCCAGTTTTTCACCAAGTCTGTGAACCTGTAATCTTTTGCACTTTTGCCATGCTTGTTTGAGCTTGATATGTTGTGAACTAGCCGTAGCTCAGTGTTCATCTTTTGTCAAGCATTTCCTGTAGATTACTGCCATGTGCTTTGTTGCTATGTTGGGGTGCTGTAGCATTGTTACTTGTTGCATTTTAAGTGCTATCTTGCTGTTTATCGCAGATTAGTGTCATTCTTGTTTTGCTTGCCATTCGCAAACCGTGAATCCGATTCCGGTGATCTTTATATCGATTTCGACCGAAATCATCTCATCTTTCCAGTGGCATGCTTGGTTTGTCAAGTTACTGCCATGTTCATCATTTTCCTTCCGGAGCACGCATATGCAACGCATATCATAACTTGCATATCATACATGTCTTGCATCATGTTGCTTGCGCATTTCTCGTTGTTGATTGTCGTTCCATTTGTTTGTGTTCTTGTCTTGGGTAGAGCCGGGAGACGAGTTCGTGAACGAGGAACCTGTCGAGTACGCTTACGAGGATCAAGCTTTCGACAACTCTGAGAATCTTGCAGGCAAGATGACCACCCCTCGAAATCACTTCTATCTTTGCTATGCTAGTTGTTCGCTCTATTGCCATGCTCGCTACCTATCACTTGCTATATCATGTCTCCCATTTTAGCCATGTCAGCCCTAACCATCCTTTCCTAGCAAACCGTTGTTTGGCTATGTCACCGCTTTTGCTCAGCCCCTCTTATAGCGTTGCTAGTTGCAGGTGAAGTTGAAGTTTGTTCCATGTCGGAACATGGATATGTTGGGATATCACAATATCTCTTATTTAATTAATGCATCTATATATTTTGGTAAAGGGTGGAAGGCTCGGCCTTATGCCTGGTGTTTTGTTCCACTCTTGCCGCCCTAGTTACTGTTATACCGGGATTATGTTCCTTGAGTTTGCGTTCCTTACGCGGTCGGGTGATTTATGGGACCCCCTTGACAGTTCGCCTTGAATAAAACTCCTCCAGCATGGCCCAACCTTGGTTTTACCAGTTGCTACCTAAGCCTTTTTCCCCCGGGTTTTCGCGAGCCCGAGGGTCATCTTATTTTAACCCCCCCGGGCCAGTGCTCCTTCGAGTGTTGGTCCGAACCGAGCAGCCTGCGGGGCCACCTCGGGGAAACTCGAGGACTGGTTTTACTCGTAGCTTGACTTATCCGGTGTGCCCTGAGAACGAGATATGTGCAGCTCCTATCGGGATTTGTCGGCACATTCGGGCGGCTTTGCTGGTCTTGTTTTACCATTGTCGAGATGTCTTGTAAACCGGGATTCCGAGACTGATCGGGTCTTTCCGGGAGAAGGTTTATCCTTCGTTGACCGTGAGAGCTTATGATGGGCTAAGTTGGGACACCCCTGCAGGGTATTATCTTTCGAAAGCCGTGCCCGCGGTTATGAGGCAGATGGGAATTTGTTAATGTCCGGTTGTAGATAACTTGTCACTTGACCCAATTAAAATACACCAAGTGCGTGTGTAGCCGTGATGGTCTCTTCTCGGCGGAGTCCGGGAAGTGAACACGGTCTGTGTTATGTATGACGTAAGTAGGTGTTCAGGACCTCTTCTTGGTCATTGCTAGATGACGCCCGTTCCATTGCTTCTCTTCTCGCTCTCATTTGCGCAAGTTAGCCACCATATATGCTTTTGCCGCTGCAGCTCCACCTCTTTGCACCTCTTTGTCCTATAAGCTTAAATAGTCTTGATCTCGCGGGTGTGAGATTGCTGAGTCCCCGTGACTCACAGATACTTCCAACACCAGTTGCAGGTGCCGACGATGCCAGTGCAGATGATGGCGTCGATCTCAAGTGGGAGTTCGACGAGGAACGTGGTCGTTACTATGTGTCTTTTCCTGATGATCAGTAGTGGAGCCCAGTTGGGACGATCGGGGATCTAGCATTTGGGGTTGTCTTATTTCATCTGGATTTTGACCGTAGCCGGTCTTTATGATTGTATTTTGGATGATGTATGATGATAATTATGTATTGTGTGAAGTGGCGATTGTAAGCCAACTCTTTATCCCATTCTTGTTCATTACATGGGATTGTGTGAAGATGACCCTTCTTGCGACAAAACCACTATGCGGTTATGCCTCTAAGTCGTGCCTCGACACGTGTGAGATATAGCCGCATCGTGGGCGTTACAGTGCCCCTCCCCCGTATATAATGGAGTGGAGGAGGGGAGGGCCGGCCCTCTCATGGCACGCCCAAGGGGGGAGTCCTACTCCCAGTAGGAGTAGGTTTCCCCCCTTCCCTAGTTGAAGTAGGAGAAGAAGGAAGAGGGAGATGGAGAGAAGGAAAGGGGGGCCGGCCCCCTCCCAATTCGGATTGGGTTTTTGGGGGGGGGGGGCGCCCCCACCTTGGCCGCCTCCTCCTCTCTTCCACCATGGCCCATTAAGGCCCATTGACTCCCCGGGGGGTTCCGGTAACCCCCCGGTACTCCGCTAAATGCCCGAACTCATCCCGAACCCTTCCGATGTCCAAACATAGCCTTCCAATATATCGATCTTTATGTCTCGACCATTTTGAGACTCCTCGTCATGCCTGTGATCACATCCGGGACTCCGAACAACGTTCGGTACATCAAATCACATAAACTCATAATACCGATCATCATCGAACGTTAAGCGTGCGGACCCTACGGGTTCGAGAACTATGTAGACATGACCGAGACTCACTTCCGGTCAATAACCAACAGCGGAACCTGGATGCTCATATTGGTTCCTACATATTCTACGAAGATCTTTATCGGTCAAACCGCATAACAACATACGTTGTTCCCTTTGTCATCGGTATGTTACTTGCCCGAGATTCAATTGTCGGTATCTCAATACCTAGTTCAATCTCGTTACCGGCAAGTCTCTTTACTCGTTCCGTAATGCATCATCCCGTGGCTAACTCATTAGTCACATTGCTTGCAAGGCTTATAGTGATGTGCATTACCGAGAGGGCCCAGAGATACCTCTCCGACAATCAGAGCGACAAATCCTAATCTTGATCTATGCCAACTCAACAAACACCATTGGAGACACCTGTAGAGCATCTTTATAGTCACCCAGTTACGTTGTGACGTTTGATAGCACACAAGGTATTCCTCCGGTATTCGGGAGTTGCATAATCTCATAGTCATAGGAACATGTATAAGTTATGAAGAAAGCAATAGCAATAAACTAAACGATCATAGTGCTAAGCTAACAGATGGGTCAAGTCAACCACATCATTCTCTAATGATGTGATCTTGTTCATCAAATGACAACTCTTGTCCATGGCTAGGAAACTTAACCAGCTTTGATTAACGAGCTAGTCAAGTAGAGGCATACTAGTGACACTCTGTTTTTCTATGTATTCACACATGTACTAAGTTTCCTGTTAATACAATTCTAGCATGAATAATAAACATTTATCATGATATAAGGAAATATAAATAACAACTTTATTATTGCCTCTAGGGCATATTTCCTTCAGTCTCCCACTTGCACTAGAGTAAATAATCTAGATTACATTGTAATGATTCTAACACCCATGGAGTCTTGGTGCTGATCATGTTTTGCTCGTGAGAGAGGCTTAGTCAACGGGTCTGCAACATTCAGATACGTATGTATTTTGCAAATCTCTATGTCTCCCTCCTTGACTTGATCGCGGATGGAATTGAAGCATCTCTTGATGTGCTTGGTTCTCTTGTGAAATCTGGATTCCTTTGCCAAGGCAATTGCACCAGTATTGTCACAAAAGATTTTCATTGGACCCGATGCACTAGGTATGACACCTAGATCGGATATGAACTCCTTCATCCAGACTCCTTCCTTTGCTGCTTCCGAAGCAGCTATGTACTCTGCTTCACACGTAGATCCCGCCACGACGCTCTGCTTGGAACTGCACCAACTGACAGCTCCACCATTCCATAAAAATACGTATCCGGTTTGTGACTTAGAGTCATCCGGATCAGTGTCAAAGCTTGCATCGACGTAACCGTTTACGACGAGCTCGTTGTCACCTCCATAAACAAGAAACATATCCTTAGTCCTTTTCAGGTACTTCAGGATGTTCTTGGCCGCTGTCCAGTGATCCACTCCTGGATTACTTTGGTACCTCCCTGCTAAACTAATAGCAAGGCACACATCAGGTCTAGTACACATCATTGCATACGTGATAGAACCTATGGCTGAAGCATATGGAATGACTTTCATTTTCTCTCTATCTTCTGCAGTGGTCGGGCATTGAGTCTGACTCAACTTCACAACTTGTACCACAGGGAAGAACCCTTTCTTTACTTGATCCATTTTGAACTTCTTCAAAACTTTATCAAGGTATGTGCTTTGTGAAAGTCCAATTAAGCGTCTTGATCTATCTCTATAGATCTTGATGCCTAATATATAAGCAGCTTCACCGAGGTCTTTCATTGAAAAATTCTTATTCAAGTATCCTTTTATGCTATTCAGAAATTCAATATCATTTCCGATCAACAATATGTCATCCACATATAATATCAGAAATGCTACAGAGCTCCCACTCACTTTCTTGTAAATACAGACTTCTCCAAAAGTCTGTATAAAACCATATGCTTTGATCAAACTATCAAAGCGTATATTCCAACTCTGAGAGGCTTGCACCAATCCATAAATGGATCGCTGGAGCTTGCACACTTTGTTAACATCTTTTAGATCGACAAAACCTTCTGGTTGCATCATATACAACTCTTCTTTAAGATATCCATTAAGGAATGCAGTTTTGACATCCATTTGCCAAATTTCATAATCATAAAATGCGGCAATTGCTAACATGATTCGGACGGACTTAAGCATCACTACGGGTGAGAAGGTCTCATCGTAGTCAACTCCTTGAACTTGTGGAAAACCTTTCGCAACAAGTCGAGCTTTGTAGACAGTAATATTACCGCCAGCGTCAGTCTTCTTCTTGAAGATCCATTTATTCTCTATGGATTGCTGATCATCGGGCAAGTCAACCAAAGTCCACACTTTGTTCCCATACATGGATCCCATCTCAGATTTCATGGCCTCAAGCCATTTTGCGGAATCTGGGCTCATCATCGCTTCCTCATAGTTCGTACGTTCGTCATGGTCAAGTAACATGACCTCCAGAACGGGATTACCGTACCACTCTGGTGCGGATCTTACTCTGGTTGACCTACGAGGTTCGGTAGTAACTTGATCAGAAGTTTCATGATCAGCATCATTAGCTTGCTCACTAGTTGGTGTAAGAATCACTGGAACCGACTTCTGTGATATACTACTTTCCAACTCGGGAGAAGGTACAATTACCTCATCAAGTTCTACTTTCCTCCCACTCACTTCTTTTGAGAGAAACTCCTTCTCTAGAAAGGATCCATTCTTAGCAACGAATATCTTGCCTTCGGATCTGTGATAGAAGGTGTACCCAACAGTCTCCTTTGGGTATCCTATGAAGACACATTTCTCCGATTTGGGTTCGAGCTTATCAGTTTGAAACTTTTTCACATAAGCATCGCAGCCCCAAACTTTAAGAAACAACAACTTGGGTTTCTTGCCAAACCATAGTTCATATGGTGTCATCTCAACGGATTTAGATGGTGCCCTATTAAACGTGAATGTAGCCGTCTCTAAAGCATAACCCCAAAATGATAGCGGTAAATCAGTAAGAGACATCATAGATCGCACCATATCTAATAAAGTACGATTACGACATTCAGACACACCATTACGCTGTGGTGTTCCGGGTGGCGTGAGTTGCGAAACTATTCCGCATTGTTTCAAATGAAGACCAAACTCGTAACTCAAATATTCTCCTCTATGATCAGATCGTAGAAACTTTATTTTCTTGTTACGATGATTTTCCACTTCACTCTGAAATTCTTTGAACTTTTCAAATGTTTCAGACTTATGTTTCATCAAGTAGATATACCCATATCTGCTCAAATCATCTGTGAAGGTTAGAAAATAACGATACCCGCCGCGAGCATCAACACTCATCGGACCGCATACATCAGTATGTATTATTTCCAACAAGTCTGTTGCTCGCTCCATTGTTCCGGAGAACGGAGTTTTAGTCATCTTGCCCATGAGGCATGGTTCACAAGCATCAAGTGATTCCAAAAGCCCATCAGAATGGAGTTTCTTCATGCGCTTTACACTAATATGACCCAAACGGCAGTGCCACGAATAAGTTGCACTATCATTATTAAACTTATATCTTTTGGCTTCAATACTATGAATATGTGTATCACTACTATCGAGATTTAGTAAAAATAGACCACTCATCAAGGGTGCATGACCATAAAAGATATTACTCACATAAATAGAACAACCATTATTCTCCTATTTAAATGAATAACCGTCTCGCATCAAACAAGATCTAGATATAATGTTCATGCTTAACGCTGGCACCGAATAACAATTATTCAGGTCTAAAACTAATCCCGAAGGTAGATTTAGAGGTAGCGTGCCGACAGCAATCACATCGACTTTGGAACCATTTCCCACGCGCATCGTCACCTCGTCCTTAGCCAATCTTCGCTTAATCCGTAGCCCCTCTTTCGAGTTGCAAATATTAGCAACAGAACCAGTATCAAATACACAGGCGCTACATCGAGCATTAGTAAGGTACACATCAATAACATGTATATCAAATATACCTTTCACTTTGCCATCCTTCTTCTCCGCCAAATACTTGGGGCAGTTCCGCTTTCAGTGACTAGTCCCTTTGCAGTAGAAGCACTCAGTCTCAGGCTTAGGTCTAGAGTTGGGTTTCTTCACTTGAGCAGCAACTTGTTTGCCATTCTTCTTGAAGTTCCCCTTCTTCCGTTTACCCTTTTTCTTGAAACTAGTGGTCTTGTTGACCATAAACACTTGATGCTCCTTCTTGATTTCTACCTCCGCAGCCTTTAGCATTGCAAAGAGCTCCGGAATCGTCTTATCCATCCCTTGCATATTATAGTTCATCACGAAGCTCTTGTAGCTTGGTGGCAGTGATTGAAGAACTCTGTCAATGACACTATCAACTGGAAGATTAACTCCCAACTGAGTCAAGTGATTGTGGTACCCAGACATTATGAGTATATGTTCACTGACAAAACTATTCTCCTCCATTTTGCAGCTGTAGAACTTATTGGAGATTTCATATCTCTCAATCCAGGCATTTGCTTGAAATATTAACTTCAACTCCTGGAACATCTCATATGCTCCATGACGTTCAAAACGTCATTGAAGTCCCGGCTCTAAGCCGTAAAGCATGGCACACTGAACTATCGAGTAGTCATCAGCTTTGCTCCGCTAGGCGTTCACAATGTCCGGTGTTGCTCCTGCAGCGGGTCTTGCACCTAGCGGTGCTTCCAGGACGTAATTCTTCTGTGCAACAATGAGGATAATCCTCAAGTTACGGACCCAGTCCGTGTAATTGCTACCATCATCTTTTAACTTAGCTTTCTCTAGGAATGCATTAAAATTCAACGAAACAACAGCACGGGCCATTTATCTACAACAACATAGACATGCAAAATACTATCATGTACTAAGTTCATGATAAATTAAAGTTCAATTAATCATATTACTTAAGAACTCCCACTTAGATAGACATCCCTCTAATCATCTAAGTGATCATGTGATCCATATCAACTAAACCATGTCCGATCATCACGTGAGATGGAGTAGTTTTCAATGGTGAACATCACTATGTTGATCATATCTACTACATGATTCATGCTCGACCTTTCGGTCTCAGTGTTCCGAGGCCATATATGCATATGCTAGGCTCGTCAAGTTTAACCCGAGTATTCTGCATGTGCAAAACTGGCTTGCACCCGTTTTATGTGAACGTAGAGCTTATCACACCCGATCATCACGTGGTGTCTCGGCACGACGAACTGTGGCAACGGTGCATACTCAGGGAGAACACTTATACCTTGAAATTTAGTGAGAGATCATCTTATAATGCTACCGCCGAACTAAGCAAAATAAGATGCATAAAGGATAAACATCACATGCAATCAATATAAGTGATATGATATGGCCATCATCATCTTGTGCCTTTGATCTCCATCTCCAAAGCACCGTCATCATCACCATCGTCACCGGCTTGACACCTTGATCTCGATCGAAGCATCATTGTCGTGTCGCCAACTATTTCTTTTACGACTATCGCTACCGCTTAGTGATAAAGTAAAGCAATTACATCACGATTGCATTTCATACAATAAAGCGACAACCATATGGCTCCTGCTAGTTGCCGATAACTGTGTTACAAAACATGATCATCTCATACAACGATTTATATAATCACGTCTTGACCATATCACATCACAACATGCCCTGCAAAAACAAGTTAGACGTCCTCTACTTTATTGTTGCAAGTTTTACGTGGCTGCTACGGGCTTAGCAAGAACCGTTCTTACCTACGCATCAACGATTTTTCGTCAAGTTTGCTGTTTTACCCTTCAACAAGGACCGGGCGTAGTCACACTCAATTCAACTAAAGTTGGAGAAACAGACACCCACTAGCCACCTGTGTGCGAAGCACGTCAGTAGAACCAGTCTCGCGTAAGCGTATGCGTAATGTCGGTCTGAGCCGCTTCATCCAACAATACCGCCGAATCAAAGTATGACATGCTGGTAAGCAGTATGACTATTATCGCCGACAACTCTTTGTGTTCTACTCATGCATATAATATCTACGCATAGACCTGGCTCGGATGCCACTGTTGGGGAACACAGTAATTTCAAAAACATTCCTACGATCACGCAAGATCTATCTAGGTGATGCATAGCAACGAGAGGGGAGAGTGTTGTCCATGTACCCTCGTAGACCGAAAGTGGAAGCGTTATGACAACGCGGTTGATGTAGTCGTACGTCTTCACGATCCGACCGATCCTAGCACCGAAAGTACGACACCTCCGCGATCTGCACATGTTCAACTCGGTGACGTCCCATGAACTCTAGATCCAGCTGAGGTCAAGGGAGAGTTTTGTCAGCACGACGGCGTGATGACGGTGATGATGAAGTTACTGAAGCAGGGCTTCGCCTAAGCACTACAACGATATGGCCGAGGTGAAAATCTTTGGAGGGGGGCACCGCAGACGGCTAAACAATCAACTTGTGTGTCTATGGGGTACCCCCCTCCCCCGTATATAAAGGAGTCAAGGAGGGGAGGGCCGGCCCTCTCATGGCGTGCCCAAGGGGGGAGTCCTACTCCCAGTAGGAGTAGGTTTCACCCCTTCCCTAGTTGAAGTAGGAGAAGAAGGAAGAGGGAGAGGGAGAGAAGGAAAGGGGGCCGGCCCCCCTCCCAATTCGGATTGGGCTTGGGGGGTGCCCCCCCACCTTGGCTGCCTCCTCCTCTCTTCCAGCATGGCCCATTAAGGCCCATTAACTCCCTCGGGGGTTCCGGTAACCCCCCAGTAGTCCGGTAAATGCCCGAACTCATCCGGAACCCTTCTGATGTCCAATCATAGCCTCCAATATATCGATCTTTATGTCTCGACCATTTCGAGACTCCTCGTCATGCCCGTGATCACATCCGGGACTCTGAACAACCATCGGTACATCAAATCACATAAACTCATAATACCGATCGTCATCGAACGTTAAGCACGCGGACCCTACGGGTTCGAGAACTATGTAGACATGACCAAGACTCACTTCCGGTCAATAACCAATAGCGGAACCTGGATGCTCATATTAGTTCCTACATATTCTACGAAGATCTTTATTGGTCAAACCGCATAACAACATACGTTGTTCCCTTTGTCATCGGTATGTTACTTGCCCGAGATTCGATCGTCGGTATCTCAATACCTTGTTCAATCTCGTTACCGGCAAGTCTCTTTACTCGTTCCGTAATGCATCATCCCGTGGCTAACTCATTAGTCACATTGCTTTCAAGGCTTATAGTGATGTGCATTACGGAGAGGGCCCAGAGATACCTCTCCGACAATCGGAGTGAAAAATCCTAATCTCGATCTATGCCAACTCAACAAACACCATTGGAGACACCTGTAGAGCATCTTTATAGTCACCCTGTTACGTTGTGACGTTTGATAGCACACAAGGTGTTCCTCCGGTATTCGGGAGTTACATAACCTCATAGTCATAGGAACATGTATAAGTTATGAAGAAAGCAATAGCAATAAACTGAACGATCATAGTGCTAAGCTAACGGATGGGTCAAGTCAATCACATCATTCTCTAATGATGTGATCCCGTTCATCAAATGACAACTCTTGTCCATGGCTAGGAAACTTAATCATCTTTAATTAACAAGCTAGTCAAGTAGAGGTATATTAGTGACACTCTGTTTGTCTATGTATTCACACATGTACTAAGTTTTCGGTTAATACAATTCTAGCATGAATAATAAACATTTATCATGATATAAGGAAATACAAATAACAACTTTATTATTGCCTCTAGGTCATATTTCCTTCATATATATAGGCATCACCAAAAATCCAACCATTACAAACATTAAGCACAACTTGGTGACATTGAAAAGAAATCTCGGTGAGACCGAATAGTGTAAAAGATTTGAAGGTTAGGCTTTTCAGTGAGACCGAATGAATCCACTTGGTAAAACCGATTCATGATGAGCTAAGAAGATTCCTCATCTCGGTAATTTCGATCGGTTCAACTCAGTAGTTTCGAAGTGAAGTCTATGGGTTACATAGACTTGGTCACTGCACTTCAGTGAGACCGAATGTCATCTTGGTTGTATCGAGTTTCTAGGGTTTGGCTTATGGCTCTATCTTGGCTAACTCGGTGGGTCCGGATGTGAGTGTTTCAGTGGGACCAAGTTTGACTTTAAGGTTTTGATAGATGGAGAATGAGAATGTGGTTGAGGATTTTTGGAGGAATATCTTCAAGCACTCTGAGCAATTGAGTCATGATCAAAATCTCATCCCCTTTTAGTAGTATTGGCTTTCCTATGGACTCACTGTGATATTTGATCACTTAACCAAAAATGTAGAGTCTTGAAGCTTTTGCCAGTGTGTTTTCTTAATAATTTGAGGGATCCAGAATCACATGTCCTTGTCATGCCAATGTTGAACTTTACTGAAATGTACTAGATAAAAGTGTTAATCCAACAATATGTATGTTGGCATGAATTACCAAAACCGCCAAGGGAGTAAATGTACTTTAAATCACTCCCTTTTTGGTAATTGATGACAACATACATCAAAGCTTCAAGTAATGGTATATCAACTAATATGTGAAAGCTTTGGGAGACATGTAGCATATATACGCTCCTCCTACAAGTGTGTAGTCTTTTAAAGATTAATTGCTTTTTGAATGCAAATGCACAACAGGGAGGAAACTTAATATGATATATGTATCTTAGCTATATGCACCAGAGCAAAGATGTGAAAGAAACATATTTATGTTCATGATTCTCTTTTGAAAATAATATGTGCAAGAAGCAAGAGATCATCATGCACATGAGTGTGATGCATATACTTATCTTGAGGTGCTTAAGCATTTTTACTTGAGGAAATAAGCTTGAGAAAACAAGTTTAGATAACACAGGAGAATTTCTTCAAAGGGAAATGCAAGGACAACAAGAATACCAATATTGGGATGACATGTAGAAGATAGTATCACTAAGTGAATACTTTCTTAAGTGCAGACATGTATCCACAAGGTTAAACTAGGATTTGCAATAGAATTTAATAATTTTTGTCCCCTAGACTTTGAACTTCCTATCCCCTGAATCTAAGATGGTATATATTTGGAGTAGGTAGGGAGAGAGAAAATCAGAACAAGAAAGGATCATATGGACTGATCAAGCAAATATATGTTTCTCCCTCTTAGAAACATATAGAATTCTCTCCTCTTAGATGGTGCATTATCTCTCTTTGAAAGATGAGAGGTTGGAAGCCTTTGATGTGCACATCTCTCTCCCCCTTTGACATGAATTTCCAAGAAGGGTTTAGTTCCAAGGTCATTGGTTAAATAGGTATGGTTCTTGAGTAGCACATCTAGCTGAGATGATACTGAATGCACTAGAGGGTAAAGAATAATTTAGTGGAGCCAGAGATGAAATATGAAGGAAATTTTGGCAAAATTTTCTTTGTGTAGTGAGATCAGTGTCTCCGAGTAGGATCAATCGGTGAGTCCAAGGAACGGAACATCACAAGTTGATCACAGTGGTGTGTCCAAGGCTGTTCTTGTCGGTACGACCGAAGAACATGTGAGAAGTGTTAGTGCGGCTCGGTGACACCGATGCATTTTGGATAAGAGGGAACGAGTTCAAGACAAAGAAAATTTTGTCAAACTCAGCTCACTTGGCATAAGATCTCACAAGGATTTTCAAGGAATCAAGATAAGATTTGAAAGAAATTAACTAGAAGAAAGAAAATGGCTAATATAAGAAAGAGAACTGAAGAAAAGAAACTACTAGATGGAGTTTTTTTTACAAAGCAACTACACTCAAAGAGAAATAACAAGACAAGAGGGACTAGAGAACTTCATCTAGAAGAGGGTTGGCGACTAGGTGACCTATGTTAGAGTATATTGACTTAGGATTCAAGTGAGAGCACTTAATCCTAGGTCATACTCATCGTTAAGCTCAAAATGGGGTTACCATGTTTTTGTTTAAGCATTTCAATGTACTCACATATTGTTGTGTTGCTTTAACTCATGTCTTTGAGCAAAGCTTCTCTAAGATGTGATCACTTACCTTGGGTTTTGGTGTTGACTCCTTCATGTAGCTGATCTTGTTGTGGATGCTCATTGATGGAGTTGGGAGCTATCCTTCTTCTTTTGTAGTTCATCTTCTTGCATGGGTTAGTCATTCAAGGAACATCATGTGTATCCAAAATGATAAAAATGGAAAGTATAACATATATTGTCAAAGGATATGTTTGAAGTTGTTTTGTTCCTTGAGCACACCAATCAAGATCTAGATACTTGGTCCAAGTTTGTGTACTCAAGGTAGGACTTGGGAGAAAACTTGTGGAAATGATGCATATCCAAGTACCTGCACGGGGTTTGATGTGATACAAGGGAGGTACCAAGCTCTAGGGGCATGTTTGAGGCCATAAAGCGCTTTGTGAAGTTTATAGACATGGTTTGGTTTCTTGGGATTAACAAAGCAGGGAGGTTGTTTGACATAAAATTCCTCCTCAATTTCACCATCAAGAAGGCACTTTTTATATCCATTTGATAGAGGGTGATATCATGGTGATTGGCATAGGAAGAAGAATGCGAATGGACTCAAGTCTAGCAATAGGGACATAGGTCTCACCATAGTCCATACCTTCGACTTGTGTGTAGCCTTGAGCCACTAGGCGAGCCTTGTTGCGTATAACTTGTCCATCTTCATCTTGTTTGTTGTGAAACACCCATTTGGTTCCGATGACATTTTTCTCATCTTTGGGCTTCTCAACCAATGCCAATACTTGGTTCCGCTCAAAGTTGTGTAGTTCTTCGTGCATAGCATTCACCCAATCCGGGTCTTCGGGGGCTTCATATACCTTCATAGTCTCAATACTAGAGATGAATGAGTAATGCTCACAAAAGTTAGCTAAACAAGATTTAGAGCGAGTGATTCTCCCATATTTGATGTCACTAAGAATTTGCTCAACAGGATGACTTTTGTCGATTATTGGTCTAACTCAAGGTAGCTTGTGTTTGGGTTGTGGTGGAGCTTCCCCATCATCATCATCATCATCATCTTCATTGTCGTTGGCATTTTCATTCTCTTGAGGTTGTGGAGAAGGAGGTTGAGGTGGATCTTCTTGTTCTACTTCCTTGTTACCTTCATCTTGATGTGTTCCACTTGTGGATGTCTCCATGTCAACTTGTGGTTCACCTTGATGTGAAGTTGGGGCTTCCACTTGAGTTGCTGAAGTACTCCCCTTCACTTCCCTAGGACGAATTTTGCCAATAGATAAATCTTGAATTGCTTCTGATGGATCTTTGTCTCCTACATCAATTGGCAATTGCTCGACTTGCGTGTCATTAGATTTATCAAACTTCACATATACCGTCTCTTCAACTTTTTGAGTGAAGTTGTTGTTGACACGGTAAGTGTGAGAGTTTGATCCGTACCCGAGTAGGAAACCTTCATGAGACTTAGGAGCAAATTTTGAATGACGATGCTTATCAAGAATGTAACACTTTGAGCTAAATACTCGAAAGTATCCAACTTGGGGTTTGTTACCGGGGAGTAGCTCGTATGCCGTTTTAGCAAGAAGCTTGTGAAGACAAAGCCGATTTGTAGCATAACAAGTCATCTCAACCGCTTTCACCCAAAAGTGTTTTAGCGTATTGCACTCATCTAACATCGTTCTTGCCATCTCGATAAGAGTATGGTTCTTCCTCTCAACAACTCCATTTTGTTGAGGTGTGTACTTAGTCGAGAACTCATGTGAGATACCACTTAGTCAAGAAAGGTATCCACACTGGTGTTCTTGAACAACGTTCTGCTGTCGCTTCGAATTTTTTTGATCTTCACCTCAAAACTGATTTTGGGCCTTTCTAGCGAAGGTCTTGAAGATCTTTTGTACCTGCGATTTGTCATCGAGAAGGAAAACCCACATATACCTGGAAAAATCATCAACTATGACCAAACCAAAAGTGTTACTGATGTCTACTACACAACTTGTTCTTGTAGACTCGTGTTGGGCCTCCAAGCGCAGAGTTTTGCAGGACAATAGCAAATTTACCTCAAGTGGATGACCTAAGGTTTGTCAATCCGTGGGAGGCATAGGATGAAAATGGTCTCTCTCAAACAACCCTGCAACCAAATAATAAAAAGTCTCTTGTGTCCCCAGCACACCAAATACAATGGTAAATTGTATAGGTGCACTAGTTCGGTGAAGAGATGGTGATACAAGTGTAGTAATGATAGTAGATATTGATCTTTGTAATAGGAACAATACAAAAATAGCAAGGTAGCAATTGATAAATGGAGCACAAATGATATTGCAATGCTTGAAAATGAGGCCTAGGGTCCATACTTTCACTAGTACAATCTCTCAACAGTGTTAATATAATTGGATCCTATAACCATCCCTCAACGTGCGATGAAGAATCCCTCCAAAGTTCTTATCTAGCAGAGAACATAAGAAGAAATTGTTTGTAGGGTACGAAACCACCTCAAAGATATTCTTTCCGATCAATCTATCCTAGAGTTCGTACTAAAATAACACTAACCTATTCTTTGTGATCGATCTATCAAAGAGTTTGTACTAAAATAACACCATATGATACACATCAACCAACTCTAATGTCACCTAGATACTCCAATGTCACCGCGAGTATCCGTGAGTTGATTATACAATATGCATCAAATAATTTTAGATTCATAATACTCAATCCAACACAAAGAACCTCAAAGAGTGCCCCAAGATTTCTACCGGAGAAACAAAGACGAGAACGTGCATCAACCCCTATGAATAGATTACCCCAATGTCACCTCGGGAATCCATGAGTTGAGTGCGAAAACACATATCAAGTGAATCAATATGATACCCCATTGTCACCATGGGTATTCATAGCAAGACATACATAAGGTGCTCTCAAATCCATAAAAGTATTCAATCCGATAAAACAAAATCTCAAAGGGAAAACTCAATTCATCACAACAAGATAGAGAGGGGAAAACACCATATGATTGAACTATATTAACAAAGCCCGTGGTACATCAAGATAGTGACATCTCAAGAACACGAGAGAGAGAGAGAGATTAAACACATAGCTAGTAGTACAAACCCCCAGCCCCGAGGGTGGACTACTCCCTCCTCATCATGGTGGCCGCCGTGATGATGAAGATGGCCACTGGTGATGATTTCCCCCCTCCGACAGGGTGCCGGAACATGATCTAGATTGGTTTTTCATGGCTACAGAGGCTTGCGGCGGCGGAACTTCTGATCTATCGACTCCCCTAGGGTTTTTGGAATACTCGGGAATTTATATGGTGAAGAGGCGATGCGGGAGGCCACCGAGGTGGGCACAACCCACTTGGGCGCACCTGGGCCCCCAGGCGCTCCCTGGTGGGTTGTGCTCCCGTCGGAGCTCCCTTGTGGTACTTATTTGGCTCACCGGGTGTCTTCTGGTCCATAAAAATCTCCAAAAAGTTTCGCGGCGTTTGGACTCCGTTTGGTATTGATTTTCTGCGATGCAAAAAACAAGCAAAAAATAGCAACTGGCACTGGGCACCATGTCAATAGGTTAGTCCCAAAGAGTGATATAAAGTTGCTATAAAATGATTGTAAAACATCCAAGAATGATAATATAATAGCATGAATACTTCATAAATTATAGATACGTTGGAGATGTATCAGCATCCCCAAGCTTAATTTCTACTCGTCCTTGAGTAGGTAAATGATAAAAGAGATAATTTATGAAGTGTTAATGCTAGCAAAGTGCATAAGTTTGATCAATGATAATTTCAATCACTTTTCCTAGCATCATAACAGCAACTCTTTCTCATAAAACTCATCATGATAAAGTAGCAACCAATTCACATGTTAAGGTTCAAACAATGAATTCTCTTGAAACTCAACAACCTATATTCTTAGTCACCAAACAATTGCAATTCAACTTATTCAACAGAGTCTAAGTAAGAGCTCCACATACTTAATCATCATATAGTCTTCCATGACTGCTAGTACTCAAAGCATATTCTTAGTACAAATGGCATCTATCGAACACAGAGAAAGATAGGGCTTAATATTTTGCCTCCCAACTCATTTATTATCGAGATAATTGTCAGCAATAATAATTCATGATCAAATATATTTGACTGGCCATATGTGCCTCGATCTTTCCCCACCATATGATGCTTGCCAACTAGAGAATAATTGAGGTTGCAATGAGAATGCATACTATTGACTCTTTGCATAAAATTAAATACTGAAAAGTAAAAGATAGGCCTTTCGCAGAGGGAAGCAGAGGTTGTCATGCATGCGCTTTTTATTTGGATGCCCAAGCTCTTAATGCAAAGGAACGTCATTTCCCCTTATGATAGCAACCTTTATTATCCAGTCCATCGCTTTCATTACTTTGCCATCACAAGTTCGTACAACGCTCAATTTTCCCTTACAATAAAAGATCAAACATATATAGGAGCAATTTTTATTGCTTTATGCACCGATGACAACTTACTTGAAGGATCTTATTCAATCCATAGGTAGGTATGGTGGACACTCATGGCAAGAAACTGGATTTAAGGGTTTTTGGATTCACTAGTAGTATCTCTACTTAGTACGAAATTTTGTCTAGCAAAAGATCCTAGGCAAGCACCACATGTTGGAGGATTCATAACAATATAACTTCTATGCAAATATACCCAAACATGACTCATTACGTTGTCTTCCTTGTCCAACTTCAACTAATTTGCTCAAGTTTTAAAATAATTAATGGGTATTCACAATTATAGAAGATTTGCAAGATAATATATTTATATGCGAAAGTTCTCTTCCTTATACTAATCATTCATGAATTGCTTGTATGACCAATATTGTGATTGTCAAGCTTCAAATTATTTCACTTTCTAAACCCAATGTGAAGCTACTACTAGGCATGATATGAACGTATAATTTCAACTTCATGATATTCAATTCATTCAACAATTTACTCATATGATATAAGTGAAGCACAAGAGTAAATGACAAATTACTCCAAAAAGATATAAGGGAAGATCAAGCGAGTAGTTATGTAAATGGGTAGCTATTTGAAGACTCTCTTTTATTTAAAAACTTTCAGATCTAAGTATCTTATTAGAAAAGCAAGCAAAACAAACTAAAATCACATTCCAAGAATAGCACAACTCATGTGAAGAAGCAAAAACTTAGGCTCAACAGATACTAACCAATAATTGTTGAAGAAGAAAGGTGGGATGCCTACCGGGGCATCCCCAAGCTTAGATGCTTGCGAATTCTTGGAATATTATCTTTAGATGCCTTGGGCATCCCCAAGCTTGAGCTTTGTGTCTCCTTAATTCCTTTTATATCACGGTTTCCCTAAATCTTAGAAACTTCATCCACACAAAACTCAACAAGAACTCATGAGATAAGTTAGTATAAATCAATGAAATAACCTTATGATTCTCTACTATAGCAAATCACTAAAATTATTATTTAACATTACGTACTAAATGCCTCTCCATATTTAACACATTCTATTCTCAAATAGAATCATTAAACAAGCAAACATAACAGCAATCTGCCAAAACAGGACAATCTGTAAAGGATGCAAGAATATCATTACTCCTTTAACTCCAAAAATTCTTAAAATTTACCACACTGTATAAAACTTGTCATATCTTATTGTGTAAAAAATTCAACATTTTATCACATTCTGACTTTTCTGGGGAATTTTTGCAACAGCGACAAACTTTCTGTTTTCAGACAGCAACATGTAGGCTTGCAAAATAGGCATGGTAAAGGCTATACTTGACATTTTTGTTGAAATAAAAGATGCAAAACATTATTCTAAATAATATCAATTAAATACTAACACAATAAAATGACGCTCCAAGCAAAACACATATCATGTGATGAATGAAAATATAGCTCCAAGTAAGGTTACCGATACTGCTAAGACGAAAGAGGGGGTGCCTTCTGGGGCATCCCAAGTTTAGTTGCTTGGATCTTCCTTGAATATTACCTTGGGGGTGCCTTGGGAATCCCCAAGCTTAGGGTCTTGCCACTCCTTATTCTCCTCATATTGATATCTCATCCAAAACTTGAAAACTTCAATCACACAAAACTTAACGGATTCATGAGATAGGTTAGTATGATAAAGACAAATCATTCACTTTGGTACTGTCAAGATAAGATAAATAATTTTTTCCACACAATTCCTACTGTAGCATATCATTTATAAAATTTATATTGATCAATATAAGCCATAGAAACTAGAAAACAAGCAAACTATGCATTGAAAATAGAATCTGTCAAAAACAGAACAGTATGTAATGAACTGGACAACTACCATACATCTGCTACTCCGAAAATTCTAACAAATTAGAAAGATGTAGGAAATTTATATATCAATATTGTGTAAAAAATTCATAAGGTTTCGTCACTTCTGTGAATTTTTTAAAAAAAATTACTGGATGCAAAAGTTTTTGTTTTCCAACAATATCAAATCAACTATCACCAAACATAATCTCAAAGGCTTTACTTGGCACTTTATTGAAACAAAAGCTATAAAAATGATTACTACAGTAGAATAATCATGTGAACACACAAAAAAAGTAGGTAAAAGTGTTGGGTTATCTCCCAACAAGCAATTTTCTTTAATGCCTTTGTAGCTAGGCATGATGGCTTCAATGATGCTCACATAAAAGATAAGAATTGAAACATAATGGGAGCATCATGAAAAACATGGCAAGCACATTTAAGTCTAACCCACTTTGTATGCATAGGGATTTTGTGAGCAAATAATTTATGGGAGGAAGAATCAACTAGCATAGGAAGGCAAAACAAACATAACTTCAAAATTTTCAACACATAGAGAGGAAACTTGATATTATTGCAATACCGACAAGCATATGTTCCTCTCTCATAATAAATTTCAGTAGCATCATGAATGAATTCGACAATATAAATATCACATAAAGCTTTCTTTTCATGATCCACGTGCATAAATGTTTTATTACTCTCCACATAAGCAAATTTATTCTCATGAATAGTAGTGGGAGCAAACTCAACAAAATAACAATCATGTGATTGAAAATTAAAATCATGACGACAAGTTTCATGGTTATCTTTATTCAATATAGCATACATGTCATCACCATAATCATCATAGATAGCAACTTTGTTGTCATAGTCAATTGGAACCTCTTCTAAAATAGTGGATTCATCATTAAATAAAGTCATGACCTCTCCAAATCCAATTTCATAAATATTACAATAAGATTCAATACCCTCCAAAATAGTGGGATCATTAGTACCAAAAATTGACACTCTTCCAAATCCACTTTCATCAATATAATCATCATAAATAGGAGGCATGCTTTCATCACAATAAATTTTCTCATCAAAACTTGGGGGACTAAAAATATCATCTTCATCAAATATAGCATCCCCAAGCTTATGGCTTTGTATATCCTTAGCATCATGGATATTCAAAGACTTCATACCAACGGCATTGCAATCATGCTCATCATTCAAAGATTTTTTGTCAAACATTTTATAGAATTCTTCTTCAATCAATTGAGCACAATTTTCCTTTTCATCATTTTCACGAAAGACATTATAAAGATGAATAATATGAGGCAACCTCAATTCCATTTTTTTGTAGTTTTATTTTATAAACAAAACTAGTGATAATACAAGAAACTAAAAGATTAAATTGCAAGATCTAAAGATATACCTTCATGCACTCACCTCCCTAGCAACGGTGCCAGAAAAGAGCTTGATGTCTACTACACAACTTGTTCCTGTAGACTCGTGTTGGGCCTCCAAGCGAAGAGTTTTGTAGGACAGTAGCAAATTTCCCTCAAGTGGATGACCCAAGGTTTATCAATCCGTGGGAGGCGTTGGATGAAGATGCTCTCTCTCAAACAACCCTGCAACCAAATAATAAAAATTCTCTTGTGTCCCCAACACACCAAATACAATGGTAAATTGTGTAGGTGGACTAGTTCGGCGAAGAGATGGTGATACAAGTGCAGTAATGGTAGTAGATATTGATTTTTGTAATAGGAACAATAAAAAAACATCAAGGTAGCAATTGATAAAACGGAGGACAATCGGTATTGCAATGCTTGGAAATGAGGCCTAGGGTCCGTACTTTCGCTAGTGCAATCTCTCAATAGTGCTAATATAATTGGATCCTATAACCATCCCTCAACGTGCGATGAAGAATCACTCCAAAGTTCTTATATAGCTGAGAACATAAGAAGAAATTGTTTGTAGGATACGAAACCACCTCAAAGCTATTCTTTCCGATCAATATATCCTAGAGTTCGTACTAAAATAACACCAATCTATTCTTTCCGATCGATCTATCCAAGAGTTCATACTAAAATAACACCATATGATACACATCAATCAACTCTAAAGACACCTAGATACTCCAATGTCACCGCGACTATCTGTGAGTTGATTATATGATATGCATCAAACAATTTCAGATTCATAATACTCAATCCAACACAAAGAACCTCAAAGAGTGCCCCAAGATTTCTACCGGAGAAACAAAGACGAAAACGTGCATCAACCCCTATGCATAGATTACCCCAATGTCACCTCGGGAATCCGCGAGCTGAGTGCCAAAACACATATCAAGTGAATCAATATGATACCCATTTGTCACAACGGGTCTTCATAGCAAGACATACATCAAGTGCTCTCAAATCCATAAAAGTATTCAATCCTATAAAATGAAATCTCAAAGGGAAAACTCAATTCATCACAACAAGATAAAGAGGGGAAAACACCATATGATCCAACTATATTAACAAAGCCTGTGATACATCAATATAGTGACATCTCAAGAACACGAGAGAGAGAGAGAGAGATTAAACACATAGCTACTGGTACAAACCCTCAGCCCCGAGGGTGGACAACTCCCTCCTCATCATGGTGGCCGCCGGGATGATGAAGATGGCCACCGGTGATGATTTCCCCCTCCGGCAGGGTGCCGAAACGCGATCTAGATTGGTTTTTCATGGCTACAGAGGCTTCCGGCGGCGAAACTTCTAATCTATCGACTCCCCTAGGGTTTTTGGAATATTTGGGAATTTATAGGGTGAAGAGGCGGTGCGGGAGGCCACTGAGGTGGGCACAACCTCCCTGGGCGTGCCTGGGCCCCCAGGCGCGCCCTGGTGGGTTGTGCTCCCCTCGGAGCTCCCCTCTAGTACTTCTTTGGCCCACCGGGTATCTTCTGGTCTAGAAAAAAATTCCAAAAAGTTTCGCTGTGTTTGGACTGCGTTTGGTATTCATTTTCTGCGATGCAAAAAACAAGCAAAAAACAACAACTGGCATTGGGCACTATGTCAATATGTTAGTCTCAAAAAATGATATAAAAATGCTATAAAATGGTTGTTAAACATCCAAGAATGATAATATAACAACATGAATACTTCATAAATTATAGATATGTTGGAGACGTATCAGTTACCACCAAGGCTCTTGTAATCATTGGGACCAAAAAGATCCATGCGAAGTAGCTCAGGTGGTCTTCTAGTTGTTATGATGTCCTTCACAGGATGACTTCCTCCAACTTGTTTCTTGCATGACAAGCACTACAAAGTATATATTTGTCAAAGATAACATCTTTAACACCAAGAATATGATCTCCTTTAACAAGCTTATCATGGTTTCACAGACCAACATGTCCTAGCCTTCTATTCCATAACCAACCTTTAGAAGATTTTGCAATAATACATGTACGAGGTTGGGCTCTTTTAGTGAAATAAACAATGTACAAATCACCTCTATGAATGCCAGTGAAGACCATGATGTGATTATATCGACGGAACACTTGTCAATCTACTTCAGTAAATAGAACATTGAAACCAAAGTCGGCTAATCTAGATATAGAAAGAAGATTGTAGCCAAGAATTCAACGAGCATGGCATATTGAATAAATCTATCATTGGATATGGCCACCTTACCAAGGCCAATTACCTTGCCCTTGGAGTTCTCTCCAAAAGTCACATACTTGCGTGAACCATCATTTTTAGCAAGCTCACGAAACATGTCTCTATCTCTGTTCATGTGATTGGTGCATCCACTATCAAGAATCCTTTCCTTTCCTCCGGACATGTAATCTCGAAGACTTGCGATGAAACTAAGATTCCTCATAGTCTTCTCATATTCTATGTCGAATTCTTCATCTTCATCATAATAGCCATGTTCAATATTGTCATCATCAATTGGTAAGTGATCGTCACCTAGGGCAACGCATTCATTAGTTCCATGATCACGACATTGTTCAAGAGAGTGAATTCGAATGTCTTCTATGATGATATTGCTAATAGTTCTAACATCGCCTTTAGCACACACGATATCATGAAGCTCAAAAAGGCAATCATCAAATTTAGGATCACTAGGATTCATCTTTTGAAAAGCAAAGGTCTTATGAAGAATCTCATCAAGATTCTTCAGAGAGTAATTTGGACATCACTTTCTCAAATATTTTCATAGGGTATAGGCGCACACAAAGTTTGGCATACAACCAAGCACAAGTTTAGGTAATCCTTTAATGATAAAAGATTGACGGTTCTAAGATTATGAAGCATGTCAATTTCCTCTTCATGAGTGGGGTGCAAGGGATTAATAGGAGGAACATATGGGCTATTAGTATACTTGCTCAAACTAAATTTATCAAAGATATCAAACATTCCATCTCTCCAAAAGTTATAGTACTCTCCATTGATAATGGGCACTCTAAATCTAAGACTCCCCAAAGTAAACACATCCATCTTCCTCCAACGATGATTAAACCAAAGCAATGGACATCAATGCACTGATACCAATTGTAGGATCGAGAAGTTCGAGTCTAGAGGGGCTTGAATAGACACTTAACAAGGCAATACAGCTTTTAGTTTTCTTGATAATTAGGCCGATTTTACTAGTTAAGTTGCAACCAATACTTCCTACACATGCATATCCAGAGATAGGGCAGCGGAATGATAACAACATGCAAGTTCAATAAAGTAAAGGGGGTAGAGATAGGAAGATCAAACACAATGAAGACACGGTGATTTTTGGCGCGGTTTCGATAGGTGATGCTATCGTACATCCACGTTGATGGAGACTTCAACCCACACAGGGCAACGGATGCGCGAGTCCAAGGAGGGCTCCCCACATGAAGGGTCCACGAAGAAGCAACCTTATCTATTCCACCATATCTTACGCCCACGAAGGACTAGCCTCACTCTGGGTAGATCTTTGATACGTCCATTTTGCATCATGTTTTCCTACTGTTATTTATAATATTTTTAAGCATAATAATGCTTTATGGAGTAATTCTAATGACTTTTCTCTCATAATATGCAAGGTTTACATAAAGAGGGAGAATACCGGCAGCTGGAATTCTGGACCTGAAAAAGCTACGTCAGAGATATCTATTCTGCACATCTCCAAATGAGTTGAAATTTTACGGAGAATTATTTTGAAATATATTATAAATATTGGAGCAAATAACTACTAGAGGGGGGCTTCCTGGTGCCCACAAGACACCAGGGCGCGCCAGGCCCCCCAGGCGCGCCCTGGTGGGTGGTGGGCAGCCCAGCCCACCTCCGGTGCCCATCTTCTGGTATATAAGGTCTTTTGACCTAAAAAACTAAAAGGAGGAATTTTGGGACGGAGCGCCCCATCTCGAGGCGGAACTTGGGTAGGAGCACTTTTGCCCTCCGGTGGAGCGATTCCTCCGGGAGAACTTCCCTCCCGGAGGGAGAAATCGAAGCCATCATCATCACCAACAACCCTCTCATCTTTGGGAGACCAATCTCCATCAATATCTTCAACATCACCATCTCATCTCAATCCCTACTTCATCTTTTGTGTTCAATCTTTGTACCGAAACCTCATATTGGTACCTGTGGGCAATGGCGGAGCTTGGGCCAAAATTCTGGAGGGGCAATGGGCTGAGGGGGGGCTAAATTATGAGGAATGGCCTTATTTTCCTATACTTATGGCCCAAATACCTAGGGGTAGTGAGGGATTTCTTCATGGGCTGGGGGGCGGTGGCCCAGGTTGCGCTCCATGAAGCTCCGTCACTGCCTGTGGGTGACTTGTAGTGCTGATTACATCTTGTAGTTGATTACTATATGGTTTATTTGGTGGAAAATTATATGTTCAGATCCATTATGCTATTTAATACCCCTCTGATATTGAGCATGAATATCATTTGTGAGTAGTTACCTTTTTTCTTGAGGTCACGAGAGAAGTCACGTTGCAAGCAATCATGTGAATTTGATATGTGTTCGATATTTTGATGATATGTATGTTGTGATTTCCTTAGTGGTGTTATGTGAATGTCGACTACATGACACTTCACCATCCTTGGGCCTAAGGGAATGCATTGTGGAGTAGTTATTAGATGATGGGTTGCTAGAGTGACAGAAGCTTAAACCCTAGTTTATTCGCTACTTCATAAGGGACTGATTTGGATCCATATGTTTAATGCTATGGTTAGATTTTGTCTTAATACTTTTCTCGTAGTTGTGGATGCTTGCGAGGGGGTTAATCATAATGGGAGGCTTGTTCAATTAAGAACAGCACCCAAGCACCAGTCCACCCACATATCAAATTATCAAAACTGCGAATGTGAATCAAACCAACATGATGAAAGTGACTATGAAATTCCCGTGTACTCTCCAGAACGCTTTGCTTATTATAAGAGACCGTTTTGGCCTATCATTTTCTGCAAAAAGGATTGGGCTACCTTGCTACACTTTATTTACCGTTACTGTTACTTGTCCGTTACAAATTATCTTGCTATCAAACTACTTGTTACCGACAATTTCAATGCTTGCAGAAATTACCTTGCTGAAAACCACTTGTCATTTCGTTTTGCTCCTCATTTGGTTTGACACTCTTACTTTTTGAAAGGACTACAATTAGTTCCCTATACTTTTGGATCATCAAGACTCTTTTCTGGCGCCGTTGCCGGGGAGTGAAGCGCTCTTGGTAAGTGGAAATCGGTAAGGAAACATTTATATTATGTGCTGAAATTTATTGTCGCTTGTTACTATGGAAAACAATCCTTTGAGGGGTTTGTTCGGGGTATCTTCACCTCGACCAGAAACACAAAGAGTTGCCCCGCAACCTACTGCACCTACTTAAAATATTGGTTATGAAATTCCTTCGGGTATGATAGAACAACTGCTAGCTAATCCTTATGCAAGAGACGGAACTAAACATCCTGGTATGCATCTGATATTTAAGCTTGCGGGTTTACCCGGAGATGAAGTTAAGAAGAAGGTTTTCCCTTTATCTTTGAAGGGAAAATCATTGACATGGCATAGGCTATGCGATGATATTGGATCTTGGAACTGGAATGTATTGAAATAGGAATTTCATCAAAAAATTATCCTATGCATCTAGTTCATCGTGATCGGAATTATATATATAATTTTGGCCTCATGAAGGAGAAAGTATCGCTCTAGCTTGGGGGAGGCTTAAGTCAATGTTATATTCATGCCCCAATCTTGAGCTCTCAAGAGAAATTATTATTCAAAAAATTTATGTTTGGCTTTCTTGTGATGATCAATCCATGCTCGATACTTCTTATACTGGTTCTATTATGAAGAAGACTATTGAATTCAAGTGGGATCTTTTGGAAAGAATTAAACACAACTCTGAAGATTGGGAAATCTACTAAGGTAAAGAGTTAGATATTAAGCTTGAGTTTGATTGTGTTAAATCTTTTATGAATACCGGTGCTTTTCACAAGTTTAGCACTAAATATGGACTTGGCTCTGAGATAGTAGCCTCCTTTTGTGAATCATTTGCTACTCAAGTTGATCTCCCTAAGGAGAAGTGGTTTAAATATCACCCCCTATTAAAGAAGAAAGTAAAGAACCGGTTATAGCTAAGGATGGAACTATCATTTACAATGTTCACCCAGTTGTGCCTACTGCTTATATTGAAAACCCACCTTTCCCTATTAGGATAAAGGAACATGCTAAGGTATCAACCGTGGTTCGTAAAAGTAATATTAAAGCACCAAAAACCTCTGAACAAATCAAAGTAGAACCTAGTGTTGCTATGGTAAAAGATCTCTTGGTCGAAAACATTGATGGGTATGTTATTTATTTCTGTGATGAAGCTGCTAGAATTGCCAAACCCGATGAAAAAGATAAACATAGACCTGTTGTTGGCATGCTTGTTGTGTCAGTTAAAATAGGAGATCATTGTTATCATGCCCTATGTGATTTAGGTGCTAGTGTGAGTGCTATTCCTTTTACCTTATACCAAGAAATCATGAATGATATAGCACCCGCTGAAATAGAAGACATAGACGTTACTATTAAACTTGCTAATAGAGACACCATCACACCACTTCAGATTGTTAGAGATGTTGAAGTCTTGTGGTGGAAAATAAAATATCCTACTGATTTTCTAGTCCTTGGTTCCCCACAAGATGACTTTTGTCCCATAATCTTTGGTAGACCTTTCTTGAACACTGTCAATGCTAAGATAGATTATGAAAAAGAAAATGTTAGTGTTAGCTTTGGTGATGTGTCTCATGAGTTTAATTTCTCTAAGTTTCGTAGACAATCTCATGTTAAAGAATCACCTAGTAAGGATGAAATAATTGGTCTCGCTTCTATTGTCGTACCTCCTACTGATCCACTAGGACAATATTTGCTAGACCATGAAAATGATATGCATTTACATGAAAGAAATGAAATAGAAAAAATATTCTTTGAACAAAAACCTCTCCTTAAATGCAATTTGCCTGTTGAAACCCTAGGAGGACCTCCTCCACCTAAAGGTGATCCTGTGTTTGAATTAAAGCAATTGCCTGATACGTCTCTGTCGTAACTACTTTTCCTAATACTTTTCCTCTTGTTTTGGACTCTAATTTGCATGATTTGAATGAAACTAACCCGGACTGGCGCTGTTTTCAAAAGAACTACCATGGTGTTGTTTTTTGTGCAGAAATAAAAGTTCTCGGATTGGAATGATACTTTGCGAGGATTTTTTATACAATAAAAGAGAATTACTGGAGCCAAGAACCACCGGAGGGCGGCACCTGGGTGGGCACAACCCACCAGGGCACCCCCTCCTGGCGCACCCAGGTGGGTTGTCCCCGCCTGGTGGCCCCGTAGACCCTGAATCCAACTCCATAAATACCTATTTTTCCAAAAAAAATCAGGGAGAAAGAATTATCGCGTTTCATGAGACGGAGCCGCCGCCACCTCTTGTTCTTCGTCGGAAGGCCAAATCTGGAGTCCGTTTGGGGCTCCGGAGAGGGGGATCTTTGATCTTTCTTATCACCAACCCTTCTCCATCGCCAATTCCATAATCCTCCTCACCGGGAGTGAGTAATTCCTGCGTAGGCTCGCTTGTTGGTGAGGAGTTGGATGGGATTCATCATGTAATCGAGTTAGTTTTGTTAGGGCTTGATCCCTAGTATCCACTATGTTCTGAGATTGATGTTGATATGACTTCGCCATGCTTAATGCTTGTCACTTTGGGCTCCAGTGCCATGATTTCAGATCTGAACCATTTATGTTATCACCATTATATCTATGTTCTAGATCCGATCTTGCAAGTTATATTCACCTGTTACGTGCTATGATCCGTAAACCCCGGAGTGACAGTAGTCAGGATACTTTCCGGTGATGACCGTAGTTTGAGGAGTTCATGTATTCACTATGTGTTAATGCTTTGTTCCGGTTGTCTACTAAAAGGAGGCCTTAATATCCCTTAGTTTCCAATTAGACCCCGCTGCCACGGGAGGGTAGGACAAAAGATGTCATGCAAGTTCTTTCCATAAGCACGTATGACTATTTACGGAATACATGCCTACATTATATTTATGAACTGGAGCTATGATAACCCACAAGTGTAGGGGATCGTTTGTAGCCTTCTTCGATAAATAAGAGTGTCGAACCCAATGAGGAGCTAAAGGTATAACAAATATCCCCTTAAGTTCTATCGACCACTGATACAATTCTACGCACACTTGACGTCTGCTTTACCTAGAACAAGTATGAAACTGTTTGGCAAGAATAAAACTATGAATAAATTGCAAGGTAATAAAAGTAGATAGCTTTTGTCAACAAGAAAGTCATTTGTCCCTAGGCAACCGATAACAAGTACCGGTAATCATTCTTGTAATTCTATATGAGGGAGAGGCATGAGCTAACATACTTTCTCTACTGGGATCATATGCACTTATGATTGGACACCTAGCAGGCATCCGCAACTACTAAAGTTCATTAAGGTTGTGAAACCCAACCATAGCATTAACTATCAAGTCCTCTTTATCCCATATGCCATAACCCACCTACTCGAGTTTAAGCTTCTGCCACTCTCGCAACCCACCATAAGCAAATCAGGAACGTATTGCAACACCCCATAGAGGGGGGCCCTCACGCTTGCGCGGGACGGAGGGCACCGTAAGACAGCGCCATAAATAAAATATACAATCATACCAACCAAGATCACGATTAACCCATAGGACAAAACAGATCTACTCAAACATCATAGGATAACCATAGATCATTGGGAAATTATATATGGAGTTGAGCACCATGTTTAAGTAGAGATTATAGTGGGGGGAAGAGGTGTTACACCACTAGATAGAGGGGGAGAAAGTTGGTGTTGACGGTAGCAAGATTGTTGATGTAGATCGCCGTGACGATCCTTGCCCCGGCGGCGTTCCAGTGCCACCGGGAGAGAGGGGGAGAGAGCCCCCCTCCTTCTTCTTCTTCCTTGGCCTCCCCCTAGATGGGAGGAGAGTTCCCCTCCTGGTCCATGGCCTCCATGGCGGCGGAGCGGCGGGAGCCCCTCTGAGATTGGATCTGCCTCTCTGTTCTCTTCTGTTTCGCGCTCCCCAGATCTGGCCGAAAACCGTTTCTTATATTCCGGGAGATCTGTAACTCCGGTTGCGCTGAGATTTTAACACGATTTTTTTCCGGATATAAGCTTCCTTGCACCCGAAGTAGAGTTCCAACTGACGTACGAGGCGAGCACAACCCACCACCACGGGCCTGGCACCTGGGGCACGCCCTGGTGTCGTGTGGGCTGTGTGGGCCTCCGTTTGCGTTGATTCCAAGTCCCAAAAATCACATATATTCCAAAATAATTCTCCGTAAAATTTATTGCATTTGGACTTTGTTTGATATGGATTTTCTGCGAAACAAAAAGCATGCAACAAACAGGAACTGGCACTAGGCACTGGATCAATAGGTTAGTCCAATAAATCATATAAAAAGTTGCCAAAACTATGTGAAAGTTGTACAATATTGGCATGAAACAATCAAAAATTATAGATACGATGGTGACGTATCAGCATCCCCAAGCTTAATTCATGCTCGTCCTCGAGCAGTAAATGATAAAAAAGAATAATTTTTGATGTGGAATGCTACCTAGCATAAACTTGATCATATATCTAATCATGGCATGAATATTAAGACATAAGTGATTCAAAGCAATAGTCTATAATTTGACATAAAGACATCAATACTCAGGCATCCCAACAAATAATCATGTCTTTCAAAATATCAACGCTAAAGAAAGCTATCCCTACAAAATCATATAGTCTTGTCATGCTCTGTCTTCTTAACATAAAGTATTTATCATGCATAACCCCGATGACAAGCCGAGCAATTGGTTCATACTTTTTAACGCGCTTCAGCTTTTTCAACCCTCACTTAATACATGAGCGCGAGCCATGGATATAGCACTACGGGTGGAATAGAGTATGATGATAGGGGTAAATATAAAGAAGACAAAAAGTAGAAAGTCCCACACCGACACGGCTAACCAACGGGCTATGGAGATGCCCATAAATTAATATCAATGCGAGGAGTAGGGATTGCCATGTAACGAATGCACTAAGAGCTATAAGTGTATGGAAGCTCAATATGAAAACTAAGTGGTGTGCATCTAATCCTATAATGAAAAATTGCCACTAGTATATGAAAGTGACAACATAGGAGACTCTCCATATGAAAAACATGGTGCTACTTTGAAGCACAAGTGTGGTAAAGGATACTAACAATGCCCCTTCTCTCTTTGTTTATTATTTTGTTCTTTTTCTTTTCTTTTTCTTTTCTTTTTTTTCTTTTTCTCTCTCATTGTTCGGAGTCTCATCTCGACTTGTGAGGGAATCATAGTCTCCATCATCCTTTCCTCACTGGGGCACTGCTCTAAAAATGAATAATGATGGTCATCACACTTCTATTTACTTATAACTCAGAAAAAATAAAAATTACAACTCGATACCTATAACAAAGTATGACTCTATATGAATGCCTCTGGCAATACTAGGATGTGCAATGATCTAGCATAAGATGTATGAAAAATGATGAACGGTTGCTGAGCCACAACTGCTGTGTTAGCTATATGATCATGCAAAGCAATATGACAATGAATGCTCAAGTCATCAAAACGGAAGCGGTGGAAGTTGCATGGCAATATATCTCGGAATGGCTATGGAATGGGCATAATAGGTAGGTATGGTGGCTATTTTGAGGAAGATATAATAAGGCTTATGTGTGATAGAGCGTATCATATCACGGGGTTTGGATGCACTGGTGAAGTTTGCACCGACTCTCGAGGTGAGAAAGGGAAATGCACGGTACCATAGAGGCTAGCAAATTGCGGAAAGGTAAGAGTGCGTATAATCCATGGACTCACATTAGTCATAAAGAACTCATATACTTATTGCAAAAGTTTATTAGCCCTTGAAGCAAAGTACTACTACACATGCCCCTAGGGGGAAAGACTGGAGGAAAAGACCATCATGAAGGAAATATGCCCTAGAGGCAATAATAAAGTTGTTATTTATATTTCCTTATATCATGATAAATGTTTATTATTCATGCTAGAATTGTATTAACCGGAAACTTAGTACATGTGTGTATACATAGACAAACAGAGTGTCCCTAGTATGCCTCTACTTGACTAGCTCGTTAATCAAAGATGGTTAAGTTTCCTAGCCATAGACATGTGTTGTCATTTGATGAACGGGATCACATCATTAGAGAATGATGTGATGGACAAGACCCATCCGTTAGCTTAGCATAATGATCGTTTAGTTTTATTGCTATTGCTTTCTTCATGACTTATGCATGTTCCTCTGACTATGAGATTATGCATCTCCCGAATACCGGAGGAACACTTAGTGTGCTATCAAATGTCACAACGTAACTGGGTGATTATAAAGATGCTCTACAGGTATCTCCGATGATGTTTGTTGAGTTGGCATAGATCGACATTAGGATTTGTCACTCTGTGTATCGGAGAGGTATCTCTGGGCCCTCTCGGTAATGATCATCACTATAAGCCTTGCAAGCAATGTGACTAATGAGTTAGTTGCGGGATGATGAATTACGGAACGAGTAAAGAGACTTGCCGGTAACGAGATTGAACTTGGTATGATGATACCGACGATCGAATCTCGGGCAAGTAACATACCGATGAGAAAGGGAACAATGTATGTTGTTATGCGGTTTGATCGATAAAGATCTTCATAGAATATGTAGGAGCCAGTATGAGCATCCAGGTTCCACTATTGGTTATTGACCGAGATGTGTCTCGGTCATGTCTACATAGTTCTCAAACTCGTAGGGTCTGCACGCTTAACGTTCGATGATGATTTGTATTATGAGTTATGTGATTTGATGACCGAAGTTTCTTCGGAGTACTGGCTGAGATCACGGACATGACGAGGAGTCTCAAAATGGTCAAGAGGTAAAGATCGATATATTGGAAGGCTATATTCGGACATCGGAAAGGTTCCGAGTGATTCAGGTATTTTTCGGAGTATCGAGAGATATAAGAATTTGCCGGAGGAAGTAGTGGGCCTTAATGGGCCATACGGGAAAGGAGAGAAGGGCCTCAAGGGGTGGCTGCGCGCCCCCCATGGCAAGTCCGAATTGGACTAGGGAGGGGGCGGCGCCCCCCTCTCTTTCCTTCTCCCTCTCCTACTCTCCCTCTCTCCCCTCTCTGAAAAGGAAGGGGACTCCAACTAGGATTGGGAATCCTAGTTGGACTCCCCCTATAGGCGCGCCCCCTCCTAGGCCGGCCTCCTCCTCCTCCCTCCTTTATATACGTGGCCAAGGGAGCACCCCAAAGCACAACAGACAATCTCTTAGCCGTGTGCGGTGCCCCCCTCCATAGTTACACATCTCGGTCATATCGTCGTAGTGCTTAGGTGAAGCCCAGCGCCAGTAGCTTCATCATCACCATCACCACGCCGTCTTGCTGACGAAACTCTCCCTCGGCCTCAATTGGATCAATAATACGATGGACGTCATCGAGCTGAACGTGTGCTGAACACGAAGGTGCCGTACGCTTGGTGCTAGGATCGGTCGGATCGTGAAGATGTACGACTACGTCAACCGCGTTGATATAATGCTTCCGCTTTCGGTCTACGAGGGTACGTGGACACACTATCCCCGCTCGTTGCTATGCATCACCTAGATAGATCTTGCGTGATCGTAGGAATTTTTTTGAAATTACTGCGTTCCCCAACAGTGGCATCCGAGCCAGGTCTATGCGTAGATGTTATATGCACGAGTAGAACACAAAGAGTTGTGGGCGATAATAGTCATACTGCTTACCAGCATGTCATACTTTGATTCGGCGGTATTGTTGGATGAAGCGGCCCAGACCGACATTACAGGACTGCGTTCATGAGACTGGTTCTACCGACGTGCTTCGCACACAAGTGGCTAGTGGGTGTCTGTTTCTCCAGCTTTAGTTGAATCGAGTTTGACTACGCCTGGTCCTTGTTGAAGGTTAAAACAGCACACTTGACGAAAAATCGTTGTGGTTTTGATGCGTAGGTAAGAACAATTCTTGCTAGAAGCTCGTAGCAGCCACATAAAACTTGCAACAATAAAGTAGAGGACGTCTAACTTGTTTTTGCAGGGCATGTTGTGATGTGATATGGTCAAGACGTGATGAGATATAAATTGTTGTATGAGATGATCATGTTTTGTTAAAGTTATCAGCAACTGGCAGGAGCCTTATGGTTGTCTCTTTATTGCATTAGATGCAAGCGCCATATAATTGCTTTACTTTATCACTATGCGGTAGCAATAGTTGCAAAAGCAATAGTTGGCGAGACGACCATGTGACGACACATTGATAAAGATCAAGATGATGGAGATCATGGTGTCATGCCAGTGACGATGGAGATCATGACGGTACTTTGGAGAGGGAGATCAAAGACACAAGATGATGATGGCCATATCATGTCACATATTTTGATTGCATGTGATGTTTATGTTTTATGTATCTTATTTTGCTTAGTACGACGGTAGCATTATGAGATAATCTCTCACTAAATTTCAAGGTACAAGTGTTCTCCCTGAGTATGCACCGTTGCGACAGTTCTTCGTGCTGAGACACCACGTGATGATCGGGTGTGATAAGCTCTACGTTCACATACAACGGGTGCAAGCCAGTTTTGCACACGCAGAATACTCGGGTTAAACTTGACGAGCCTAGCATATGCAGATATGGCCTCGGAACACTGAGACCAAAAGGTCGAGCGTGAATCATATAGTAGATATGATCAACATAGAGATGTTCACCATTGAAAACTACTCCATCTCACGTGATGATCGGACATGGTTTAGTTCATATGGATCACGTGATCATTTAGATGACTAGAGGGATGTCTATCTAAGTGGGCGTTCTTAAGTAATATGATTAATTGAACTTAATTTATCATGAACTTAGTCCTGATAGTATTTGCATAACTATGTTGTAGATCAATAGCTCGCGGTGTAGCTCCCCATTTATTTTTGATATGTTCCTAGAGAAAAATAAGTTGAAAGATGATAGTAGCAATGATACGGACTTGGACCGTGATTTAAGGATTATCCTCACTGCTGCACAAAAGAATTATGTCCTTGATGCACCACTAGGTGACAGACCTATTGCAGGAGCAAATGCAGACGTTATGAACGTTTAACAAAGCTCGGTATGATGACTACTTGATAGTTTAGTGCACCATACTTTACGTATTAGAACCGGGACTTCAAAAACTTTTTGAACACCATGGAGCATATGAGATGTTCCAAGAGATGAAATTGATATTTCAGTCTCATGCCCATGTCGAGAGGTATGAAACCTCTGACAAGTACTTTGCCTACAAGATGGAGGAGAATAGCTCAACGAGTGAGCATGTGCTCAGAATGTCTGAGTACTAAAATCACTTGAATCAAGTGGGAGTTAATCTTCCCGATAAGATAGTGATTGACAGAGTTCTCTAGTCACTATCACCAAGTTACTAGAACTTTGTGATGATCTATAATATGCAAGGGATAATGGAAATGATTCCCAAGCTCTTCGCGATGCTGAAATCGGCGAAGGTAGAAATCAAGAAAAAGCATCAAGTGTTGATGGTTAACAAGACCACTAGTTTCAAGATAACACTACAAAAAAATACACTTCCGTGATGATACATGTTTGTCACAGTAGGTCACGTTTTCTGTCATGCATGTACATCCATGACAAATTTATGAGAGAATCAAGATAGTCATACCTGTGCTGTCGTAGAAGTGTTCCATGACATTACCAAAATTATCATCACGAAAGTGTCCACTTCCATGACGATAAATCGCGCGTCACAGAAGTGCTTTCGTCAAGGGTGACTGACACATGGCATCCACCGTAACGGAACACCGTTAAGCTATCGGGTCCAGTTTTGGATTCGATAACCCGTTAACAGCCCGGACCAATGGGGATTTTCCACGTGTAAAATCATCATTGGCCGGAGGAAACACGTGTTGCCTCACCGTTGGGACAGATGTCATCCACTCATTGGACAGGAGGCGCCTATGATAGGTCGACATGTGGCACGGCCCAACAGTGGCCCATTCCGGTGAAAAAGGCCGGCCCAGTAAAAAATAGCAGGCCGGCCCATATAAGGCCTACTTGTGTCAGGTCCATTTAAGCCCACGGCCCATACGAGATGTGCCAATTCGGCCCGTCAACGGCCCGTTAAAGATTTGACACCATTGTAGCCCATCGTCAGTTCGAGCCCGTTAACAGCCCGCTATATATTTGGGCTCAATATCGGCCCGATGAGATTTCGGCCTGTTAAGGACCCATTCAGTGGATGGGCCAATTTCCACGATGTACATATTTTGGCCTTTTAGCGACCCATTTAAATATTGGGCTAATTTCCGGCCAGGTGTGTCTTTCAGCCTGTTGACGGCCCATAAATCAGTTGGGCCATTTGTAGTCGGACCTGAGTTTCGGCCTTTTAGCGACCCATTTAAGTGTTGGGCCAATTTCCGGCCCGGTGTGTCTTTCAGCCTGGTGACAGCCCATATATCTGTTGGGCCATTGGTAGTCAGACCTGAGTTTTGGCCTTTTAGCGACCCATTTAAGTGTTGGGCCAATTCCCGGCCCTGTGTGCCTTTCAGCCTGTTAACGGACCATAAATGAGTTGGGCCATTTGTAGTCGGGCCTGAGTTTTGGCCTTTTAACGGCCCATGCCCTTCATGGTCCAATACCAGCCCAGTTTCTCTTTCGGCCTGCTAAAGGCCCACAACACAGTTGGGCCATTTACAATACGACCTGACTTTTGGCCTCTTAGCGGCCCATGCTCTTCATGGTCCAGTACAAGCCCGTTGTTTCTTTCGGCCTGCTAAAGGCCCACAGTATAGTGGGCCTTATCTAGCCCGAACTTAGTAACGGCCTGTTAACGGCCCATGAAATCAATTGGGCCCACCTGTTGCCCGCTTTGATGTCAGCCTGTTAACGACCCGGGAGTTAAGAGGGCCGACTATTAACTTTCGGCCTGGTAACGGCCCATTAACTTAATGGGCCCACTAAAGTTTGTACATGTCTTTAGGCCAAATTAGATAATTTGAGCCCATTACGACGAGCAATTATGCACAGGACCAAAACCGATCAAGCAAAGGTACGACATACAGGGAAAAACGTTGCACATCAAACATATATTACAGGAAATTACATCCACTGGGCAATCAAAGATTGGTGCCAGTGCAAATAAATGAACAGAACCTAACGATCTACAACGTCACAATCTGCAACCTCAGCACGGATGACGCCCATAAGCATGTGGGCAAGTTCTTGCTGCTTTGCTAGACTGTCTCTGAAAACATTGATCAGTCGTTGTGTCACACGACTCTGCACCTCTGATTCCTCCACCATTTCCATCATTCCTTCAGCCATTAATTGGTTCACAAACATACATTTTTTCCGTTGCATTCGAGACAGAGGATACGGAACAGATTCAGATGGCGATTTTGGCAGGCTTGTATTATTGATAGTGGAGAGTGTCTCGACCACTGCATCATAACATAAATTAGGAGGGGAACCAAACAGATTAATCATGAGTTATTGGCATATTACCTGGCCTAGATTTATTGGAAAGAAACAATGGGGTTGCCTTGCTGTTTTCAGAGTTTATCTTCTTATCTTCAGCAGCCTGCACAAAATTAAGACACTAGCATTGCTATCATTGGCCAAGTCAGATAATAGGAAAGCAACATTGGCACAACGAACGTTTGGGCAACTAGCCAACACCAAATTAACACAATATGGCACAGCTATCATCAGCTAGGTAAGGTAATATGAAAGCAACATTGACACAATGAATGAATGGGCAAGCAGAGAAGCACTACAATTCAGTAATGTGCATGATATGAGATAGTACACTCATGCAGCTCAGTATGCAAAACTACCAGGCAGTTTTCTTTACAAAAATCAACATTGGTGCCTTTAACATTTTGCTACAACTAATTTTGGATCAGACAAAGGTTGGATTCACGCCGATTAACAAAATACATGCTGATGTAAAAATATAGTGATATACAACAGGTACTTACATCAGCATTGGAGCACAGAGAATTACCGCAAGGTATTTTGCTCGAATGCATTCCCAGTGAAGAAAATCTTCTATCAATTAACCTTATTTTCTAAAAGAGAGATGGGTAAGAAACATGTAGAAAATATGATCAGAATGCTATAAAATTTCATGATGCGAGGATACGCACACGCTTCTTAGAATGGAGTTGACATTCTTTTGCTGGACTGGAGCGGACTAGTTCTTTGGCCACTGGAATCTGCTTATTATCAGTGGGAGTTGAGTTTCTCTGTGCTGGAGCAGTATCTATGAAAAATGGAGTTGGTTTTTTATCTCCTGACGTTTGGATCTTTTGCAAAGACTTGGTTTGTAACCCTTCAGATTCTAACATAGCCGTCTTCCCCTTGCATGCTTTATATAGAAGAATGGTGATTCAATTATAAAACATGCTACAACAGAGATGGAATAGGTACTGAAGAATAGAAAGGCATGACATATTGACATGTATTCCCTCCATCCGGAAATAAATGGATGGGTCTAGGCGTATTTCAGTTCTAGATACATCCAGTTTTATCCATTTCTGCGACATGTAATCCGGACGGAGGGAGTATGATGTAAGAGCTAGGGATACGACAGGACAACACAGTAAAAAAAACACTGAAAACCCACTACAGAACCAAAGTAATCAAACCCACTGATATGAGATAGTACACTCATGCAGCTCAGGATGCAAAACTACCAGGCAGTTTTCCTTACAAAAATCAACATTGTGGCCTTTAATCATACATTTTGCTACAACTAAATTTAGATCAGATAAAGGTTGGATTCCCGCCGATTAACAAAATACATGCTGATGTAAAAATATAGTGATATACAATATGTACTTACATCTGCATTGGAGTACAGAGAATTCCTGCAAGAATCTTTCCTCACAGACGATACCAGTGCAGAAATTCTTCTATCTGTTAAGCTTATTTTCTAAAAGAGGGATGGGTAAGAAACATGTAGAAAATATGATCAGCATGCTATAAAATTTCATGATGCAAGGATACGCACACGCTTCTTAGAATGGAGTTGACATATTTTTGCTGGACTGGAGCGGACTAGTTCTTTGGCCACTGGAATCTACTTATTATCAGTAGGAGTTGGGTTTCTCTGTGCTGGAGCAGTATCTATAAAAACTGGAGTTGGTTTATTATCTCCTGGCGTTTGGATCTTTTGCAAAGACCTGGTTTGTAACCCTTCAGATTCTAACATAGTCGTCTTCCCCTTGCATGCCTTGTATAGAAGAATGGTGCTTCAATTATAAAACATGCTACACCAGAGAGATGGAATAGGTACTGAAGAATAGAAAGGCATGACATATTGACATGTATTCCCTCCATCCGTAAAAAAATGGATGGGTCTAGGCGTATTTCAGTTCTAGATACATCCTTTTTTATCCAGTTCGGCAACATGTAATCCGGACGGAGGGAGTATGGTGTTAGAGCTAGGGATACGATAGGACAACACGATAAAAAAACACTAGTTGAATGTAAAACTGTATGCTAGCGGAATACGTACAAAAAAAACTAAGGCAACATACACGTGTATGATTGTGAAACTAAGATGGCATTGCAACAGAGCACTAGAACATCACTTCAATGTAAAAAACATGGTATGGTAGACAGATGAAGTACATACTGATGAATAACAATGCATAAGACATTCAGAAGCATGATGTCCAAATTAAGCAGATGGCATTGCGATAGAGTAGAATGACAGTACTTGAATTTGAAAACATGTTATCATGAATGGAATAGGTACTGAATAACAGGAAGGCATGACATATTTACATGCATGATCAGCATGCTAAGCACATGGCATTGCAACATAGTAGATACACTCCAGGACATTATATGCATGTTGTACCCATATCAGGGGCCAAGTTAGAGCAAGGACCTTGTGGGGTGAAGAGGATTCAACATCTTTCTGCAAGTCTTCTGAAGAACTGCCTTTACATGTTCCATCATATTGGGTATCATTAACATCAAGTTTATTGGCCTTTACATTGCTCCGTGAGGTTCTTGTGGATATATCAGTGTGTGCAATTATATCTGACATGCATGGAAGACAACTAGTAGTTAGATTTATGTAATGAGTGCCTGTAGGAGACGACATAAATAGTAGGACTGGGGTTAACTAGCAGCAACAGGTCTCAAAAACTAAAGGGAGAACACAGATGAAAGCTACAGAATATGTATCGTTTGTACTCGAGATTAACTAGATGGCACACAGAAGTATGAAAGAACAACATAGGTATAATACTAGAATCACCAGCCTGTGGGATAGCATTGGCTGATGGATGATAACTATGGAACAACGTCACCTAAAGAACAAGTATCTTAGCTGAACTATGGAACAACGTTAACTCCTGAACAAGACCCGTAAGAGATCAGCATGAATATACAGTGAAATGTGATAATCTATTTCCATGCTTAGATGAATAACAAAGCCATAAATGTTGCACACAAGTAAGATGAGGGTACAACCTATCTGGCCGCCATCCATAGGAGTGATCATCATGTGCTGACTTGTCGATGGCCCTGCAGTTGCTGTGGCTGTCCATGTCGGGCACGCGCATTCAATGCAGGGAACTGTTGAGTGGGGACTATAGCTCCATTTTGGTGTATGCTTCCCTTGTTGGAGCAGCTGCGGTGAGTCGGAAGACGGTGTGGCTGAAGATGCAGATAACGCATAATGTTAAGAACGACACATCTCTTTGATCTGAAGAAATACACTAAGAGATCAACGGCAAGGTACGAGGGTGGTCACACGTCTGTTGACTGAGACTAAATTGGGGTCACACGATTTTATTTTATTTTGGTACTGTCCGATCTACGTCGGATGGCTTGATGGCCGTCTTGTGCCTCCCGGCTGACACTGTTAGGAATCTTCCCCGAAGAGCCAGTGACCAATGGCAGAGCAGCTTGCCTCCGCCGTCCGTGGCCCCGGCCAAAACCCCGCTCCCCGCCCCACCGCACTGCCATGGTTGCGCCGCCCCCGGGCCAATCCACAAAGACTCCCCATCATCCAGATCCGGCGGCGGCAGTACCTTGAACCCACACAACTCTAAGATAGCCATCTAAGCGCTGCTTCCGCGGCGAACTTGCGGCCCCGCACCCTTACGTTAGACACCAGCCAACCGGCAGCCTTGGAGCTCCTCCGCCTCGAGGGGTGCTGCTTCCCATTCGGAATCGATTGGCCCAGAACAAAAATTTAGACAACTGATGCCTAAATAAAGTGATTTGAGATGAGGGTGCGACCTATCTGGCGGCATGGTGAAGTAGGCAGGTCCAGCTGCCGAGTCGGTGAGGCCGGCGCGGTTGCGGTGGCCACCGGCGGCAGGGAAACAACGATGTCACGATGGTCGACGGCTACGGGGAAGCTGCACCGGGACTCTAGACGGATCCGAAGTTGGAGCCCCTCCGGCGTCGTGAACAACAGCGGGGGTGAATCGGCTCCGGTACGGTTCATGTTGCCGTCGTCGAGGCAGCACCAGCAGCACGGAGTAAGAGGCACACGGCCGAGTGCACGACGGCAAATGGACAGCGTCTCCGGCATTAGGGAGGAGGGCGGCTGTGAAATTGGTGCGGTGGGGGCGCCATGGAGGAGGGGGTGAGATTTCGCGGCTCGGGAGAAGAGAGCTTCCAGGGAGAAGGTGATTTGGCGCCCACGAGGTATGAATGGGGGGGGGAATTGGGATATGGACACATTTGTCTGAAATGTGAGGGGGAGTTACAGTTCTACCCCTGCCTTTAGGCTTCTCGGCTTGGGTCTGTGTACTGAGGGTCGGGGATAGTAGAGTAACTTTGCTTCTCCCCAAATAGTGGGCGGGAGCGATTTCAGGCGAGGAGGGCGTGTTTTGAAATATAGTGGGCGCGAGCGATTTCGGGTGAGGAGAGCGTGTTTTGAAATAGTGGGCGCGAGCTATTTCGGGCGAGGAGAGCATGTTTTGCCGACCATGGTTTATGAATTATTCAGCACATGTCATTTCGGCCGAGGAGAAGGCGCGCTTGGATGAAGTTACGAACCTACCCTCGATGCACAATGGGCCAATTAATGGGTCTCCGACATAGGACGGTAATTTTGCGTCTCCCATTTATTTGCTCGGGAAAATTCCACCGAGCAGAGGATGTTTAATGGTTCGTTCAAAATTTGGGAGAACGAGCATCCACGTCTACCTTACCAAGTAGATTCGAATCAAATTTAGAAATATTAGCTTGCCACTTCTTTTTTAGATGGAGAGATGATGCTCGGGAGTACTTTGTTTTTACATGCTCGTTGCTAGCGATTTACTATATGACAAATAGTTGACCCACTCAAAAACGGGAATCAAACCCAAAATGAAATATCTCGATTCAATGAAATAGCTCGTTCACTAGGTCAAAATAGTGAACTAAATCCAAAATTGAACACCTCAATCGAATAGCATGTTGTACATTATTATAGTACTCCATGAACATGTTGAAAGTCAAATTAATGAACTTGTTTGATATACGCATATATCCGTTCATGTGTGGATTGCAGACAACATGTTCTCCAATTTAAATATTTGAATGAAAGTTTATATCGAAACATGGTTTATATCAGTCTTTGATGCATAAAACGCGACCTCCCCCTCTCCCGGACTCCTGCTCTATCTCTCTCTCTCTCTCTCTCACCGACAATCTTCAATTCTATCGCACGCATCCAACACACAAACCTTGTTGGTCCTCTCTCTTTCTCTCCATCTCTCTCTCTCTCTCTCTCTCTCTTTGTGTGTGCGTGGGGGGGGGGTCTTTCTAGTTTGCATGCATATATACTCCATCTATAGGTCTCTCTCGCACACTATGTATGATTCCCTAGTCCAAGCTAGATATCTTGGGTGCACTCATCGTATGCACACAAATTCCTTGGCTCGTTGCCCGTAACTCTCTCACGCACCAC
This sequence comes from Triticum aestivum, assembly GCF_018294505.1. Classification (NCBI taxonomy): domain Eukaryota; kingdom Viridiplantae; phylum Streptophyta; class Magnoliopsida; order Poales; family Poaceae; genus Triticum; species Triticum aestivum. The sequence goes on along the minus strand of NC_057802.1, from coordinate 299,195,440 downwards.
TCTGTCATCTCGGAGCTCTTCCCCTCTCTCTCAAACTCTCCATCTACCTGGGTCACACATACACATGCATATCTCACTCGCACTCGATAGGCCCATCTAAAACTCTATCCCTCTCCCTCGTTCTCTCTCCATTTCACACGCACACACACAGAATCTCATGCCTAACTAGCCAAGTATGATGGTTTCTCACTCAATTGTAGGCACACGCAGTCCCCCCTATATGTATATGACTAGCTAATCTTAGTCTCCATCAAAAACATGTGCATGGTCTATCTCGATTTCTCTCGGGTCATCTTTCTATCGCGCACGCACCTCCCTTGATCTCCCACCCATATAGTCCCCTCACGATCTCAAGGGGGTCTCTCTATCACAAACACACCCTCTCGCCCTCCCCATGCGTCCATGTTCTCCATGTGTCCCGCTCGAACTTTGTTCCTTGTTGGCCAGACCTCTATTGGACATGTGCTATAGGGGTGTCTCTCTCCGTTGCAAACAATCACAGACTAGCTATCTTCGTGTATCTCCTCGCCTCGCTTTTCTATCTCGGAGATGATATGTTCGCCTAAGAAACGAAAAAACACACTCTCTCTCTAATTTATCGTTTGTTGTCATTTTCTCTTTCACACACATACTCTTTTTGCACACTTACTCATTCTCCTTCACACGCACTTGATCCCTCTCGACTTAGGCACTCTCCTCGGTCCATAGCATATTGATTTATTGAAAAGTCAAACATCACAAAGTTTGACCATGTACGTGGAGAAAAACAATTACATCTGGAACGGCAAACATATACCATTAGATTCACCATGAGATGTAGTTTCGTATGATGTATCTTTGGTATTGAAGATATAAATAACATTTGTGTAAACCTGATCAAAGTTTCCAAAGTTTGACTTCTAAAAAAATTACATGCACTGCATTAGCGAGCGGATGGAATATCTCTTTCCCCCTCTTAGCTGTCTGACGCACCACTCAGCCTTATCGGGGCTCCTCAAACTCTCTCAAAGTTTATATCTCCCTGGTTCACACATACACATGTCTCGCTCGCGCTATACATATAGACCCATCCAACACTCTCCGCCCTTGTTCTCTCTCTATGTGACACGCACCCCCCTAATAAGTACCATAATCCCTCACTCCATCATAAGCGCAAGCACTCCCCCCCCTAAGTATGATTATCTCTCACTAGCCATCAGGAACACACATATTGTCTCCTTCCATCCATACGTCTATCTCGATATCTCTCGGGGTATCTTCTATCGCGCACACACCTTGTCACTCGATCTCCCACCCATGTAGTCCCATCACGATCTCCAGGGGATCTCTCTATGACAAACATACACTCTCTCGTCCCCATGTCTGCATTTTCTCCATACGTCTCTCTCGACCTCTCTCCCTTGTTTGTCAGACCCCTCTTGGCCACGTGCTAGGGGTCTTGCTCTCTCGGTTGCAAACAACCACACACTATCTCCTCACCTTGCTTCTGTTGGCGAAGATGCATGTGTGATATGTTTGCATAAGACACACACGTTTTTTCTTGACTTTTATCGAGTGTTGTCCATGTCTCTTTCACACACGCACACGCACTTTTTTCACTCACTCTTTCTATTTCACTCTCTCTCTCTAGTTAGGGACCCTCTCACGTCCATAAGCATATGGATGTTTTGAAAAGTCAAACCTCAGAAAAGTTTGACCAGGTATATGTGGAGAAAAACATTTACATCTGGAAAGATCACTAGATTCATCACAACATGTACTTACTTCATACTATCATTTATCTTTGGTATTGTAGATATAAGTAATTTCTTTATAAACTTGGTCAAAGTTTCAAAAGTTTGACTTTAAAAAAATGTTGGAACTACATTATCGAATGGAGGGAGTAGCTCTTTCTCTCTCTCTCTGCTATCTCTCACGGGCCTCCCCTCTCACACGAACACTCTATACCGACGGATTATACGCTCACTGTGTCAGCGTATAGCTCCGTATATTGTTCAGTTGACTGGTCAACCAGTCCACATGCTGCCTTGTCGGCTCGTGTTATATTCGTGTGCTGGCCCATGTGGCAGTGGGTGAAAATAAGTAAACTAGAGGCCCATCTGACACGCGGTGAAGTAAACAAAGTTGAAACCACTCGGGGTAGCACCACGCATGCTAGTAAATTGAGGGCGCATTGAGGACACACTTCTTCCGCATGGAGGACGCACTCGCGCACAATTCACCACTGCGCGGCGGCATGCGCAGAAGGACGCACTCGCGCACACCTAGCACACAACACACACCAGCAAACGTGTACACCGGCGTCACCGCTGGTTGAGATGGACAGTGAGGCAGCCAACAAACGGAGGTGGCTCGAGCCAAAACCGCATCCGGCGAACCTGGACTTCATCAGCAGCCTCCCCGACGACATGCTGCTCGTCATCATCGGCCTCCTCCCGACCAAATCTGCCGTGCGGACTGCCCTGCTCTCCCGGCGCTGGTGCCCCCTCTGGCGCTGCGTCCCCCTCAACCTCACCGGCGACAGTTGCCTCTGCGACAGGGATTGAAAACGCATGGCCACAGTCTCCAAGATCCTTTCATCGCACCCTGGGCCAGCCAGACTCCTTGACATCCGCATGTTCAGTTCGAACTACAAGGTCCAACCCAAGTTTCACGAGTGGTTCTTATCCCCCGCCCTAGATCAGCTCGAGGAGCTCAGCTTTGAAGCTGGACGAGGTCGCTCTCTGCCGACGTCCGCGCTCTGCCTCGCGCCAACGCTGTGCCGCGCCAGCTTCAGCTCCTGCTATCTTCCCCAGATTAATGCCGCGCCCACCCTTCTTCTCCCTCAACTCAAGCAGCTCGACCTCTTCGACGTTGTCATCTCGAAGAAGGCTATGGAGCACCCGCTCCGTAGCTGTACTGTGCTCGAGTACCTTCGTCTTGAGCAGATCCACGGGTTCATTAGCGTCGACATCGCCTCGACGAATCTCCGATGGATTTATGTGTCTTGCTGGCCCCGCAACAAGACTTCAATTGGGAAGAGATCACTCCAGTTGTTCTACGTTATGGTCATTAAGAATGCGCCTTTCCTTGAGAGATTGCTTGTATCGGATCTAGAAGGTCCAACAAAAATCAGGGTCATTGACGCGCCAAAATTGACAGCGTTGGTGCACTCATCTGCCAAATTCTCTGAACTCTTTATTGGATCCGTAATCATTCAGGTACAACACTCATCTTCTTCTCCATCTTCTTGAAATTCACATTTTTAAATTTCTTCTTGATGTATTTACGACCGTCTTCCAGAAAAAGATTCCACAAGCTTGACCCAGTCTATGCGCACCGTGAAGATCTTGGCAATAAAATCTATCGGCCCCAATCTGGATCAAGTTGTTGGATTCCTTACATGCTTTCCGTGCACGGAGAAGCTACTCATCGAGGTGAAACTTCCTTCCTATTAGGAAACGGTAATCACAACGTAGCTCAAATTTTTCGTAATTTTCCCAAATTACGATGACAAGTGTAGTGTTCAAAACTGCATCTACGCACTGCACCGAAAGAAATGTTTTTAGTTTTTTTTTCTCACGTAATCACCTGCATCGTTTTGTTGTTGTACTACTATAGTAGCCTAGGCCAGTCATAGTGGAAAGTAACTTAGACTACTCCAGTAACTCTATGGTTACCCTAAGAGCAAGTACTACCTCCGTCCTGGTTTACTCTTCCTATTTTGTAGTATCAAAATTTGACCATAGATTTAACTGACAAAATGTTAATGCATGTCACTAAGAACTATATCGTTGGATTCATATTTGAACATAATTTCAAATGGTGTAATTTCTAGTGACATGCATTGGCATTTTCTTACATAAATATATGGTAAAAAATTTATACTAAATAAGAGGTAGTACAAAAGTGGGCTATAACGGCCCTCCACTATGTAGGACAAAACACGTGCCAAATTCACTTGTGATGCATTTGGCATCGATGCCCCTCCATTGCTCACCTGGTGCCCCAATCTGGATCACCTCCTTTGCTCCGGTGCCAAATTAACTCACGCAATGAAAAAACACTTGCGTGGGAGAGAGAGAGGACTGAGGGAATAAAAAAACACTTGTTTGGGAGAGTGAGAGGCTGGTGTAGTTGGTTTGATTGATTTGTTTATACATGTGGGTCTGTGTGCACAGCGGTGCCAACTCTCTCACATCGCGAGAGCGGTGCCAAAATCTTTTGATTTGACATCGATGCGTATCATGGCATCGGCCACATAGTGGAAGGCAACAAATGCCCAAGCTCTTCACGTACTCCTAGGTAAATGAGAGGAAAGAGAAAGAGAGAGAGACAGAGTGAAAAAATATCACTAGCCAGCCAACCCTATCGTATGAGCGAATGATATTGGTACCTCTTGATGACACGACAATCTTATACAGCCAGCTGCTCTAATATGTTCTCTTCTTTTGCAGATAAAAAAAGACCCGAAAGTGAAAAATGTGCTGCACTATAACAATCTCATCGAATGCCTTGATCTCCATCTTACAGAAATTGATTTGATCGACTACCGAGGCAGCACATCTGAGATTAAATTGGCCAGCTTCTTTGTTCTGGAGGCAAGTGTGCTCAAGGTAATGAGGTTTGGCGTTCTCTGGCGCAACAATGAATGGCGTGCTGATCACCGCAAGCGTCTAAGCCTAAATGACAAAGTCTCCGCAGAAGCTGAATTTGTTTTTGAAACATCAAGTGGCCAGAGACTCAAAAACTTATTTGCCCATTAGTGACTTGTCAGGGCGGTGGATTTTAGTTTGTACAATAATGCTGCATCCACCTAAAGTAACGAAAGTTCTTACGTAAAATTCCTAGTAATTCCCTCTTCGTAGGTGCATCATTACTCCTAACATTTGTAATATCAGTTTGAAACTTATAATATTGCCGTGTCCTATTCCTGCGTTTTCAAAATCCTGCGAATCAAACAGGTCCTGAGTTGGTGATTATGTTGTGCCTGCCATCTTTCACCAATAGCCGTCGGATCAAGATCTGAGGCATACAAACCAAACTTCTCCAGTTTTGCAAAAAGATGCCCGCACTTGTTCCCTATTTACAAACAACTCCTTGTCTCTCACAATCAGCCTTATCTCCTCCCCACCACATCTAGAAGGCCATGGAAAAATCTGGCGCGATGGCCGCTGCTGGCGCCGTCCACCCCCCAATCTTGGTGTTCCGTGCAATGCACGGGCATCTACGCATGGGAAATTATGTCGAACACGGCTAGTGTTAAGTAGGCTAGGTCTACAGCCATGATGATAGTGACTGCAGACGGTGAGGCTGACTATGGTATGCCGAACACGGTGCCTATACTCAGGTGTCATCTCCGGGCGTAGGGTCTTGTCACTTCACTGTGAGGAGCAGCACACAATAATTTGACCAACGGGTAGTATAGTGCTACTACATTGGTAGTACTACTACTAGTAGTAGTACTAGCACCACCGTCTGGATTTAGTAGTACTACCACGTCCATCTGGATTTAGTATTTGACTAGCAATATCTAGTAATGCATGTCACAAAAAATGTACTACTCCCTCTGTAAATAAATACATGGTGTATTGTTTTATTCCTATCAGCGAGATAACTTAATGTCTTTTTGCTACTTAATAGGATTAGATGCAATGAACTAACCAGCATGTGATGTTTGGTAATCTCAAGTCATTGAAAGCATGCACGGGCACGGAGGGGAACACAGCTTCATTGACTTACTGCACCTGCCTTTGGGTGTATGACACGTGGGTCCAACGGGTGGCTGGCCAACCTGTCATACAGCCAAAGGCAGGTGCAGTAGAGGGGCGAGGAGTAGATGGCCAACACACACGTGAATTCAACGCAGTCTGCACTTCTCATATAAAGGCTCCTGCCAGTCCAATCTACCAAATCCTACGCACCTACGCACCCAAGGGCAAGAGTGATCACTCCAATCGCAAGATCAGTTGACTAGAAGCTAGACCCATGGAGGCGATGAGCGCGAGCATCAGCCGGCTGTGCCAGATGGTCCACGACGCCGGCATGTGGCCCGGCACCGAGGAACATCTCCAGGTAGTGCTTGAGGCCGCCAGGGCAAGGGGCCGCTTGGATGACAACTTCGCCTCCTTGTTCGACGAGGTCCTCGTCGGCTTGCTCGACAAGTTCACCGTCGTCAAGAAGCTTGCGGACGACCTTGACGTACGCCTCCAGCCCACGCGCCCAGGCTCTGCGATGCCTGCCACCCTCAACGGCCTCTATGGTGACAACCTCTATGACGCACTGGTGGTCCTGTGACTGCCCGCCGTCACGCCGGAGAATGTCCACCTCGAGGTCGCGCTCGCCGCGCAGCGCCTGGCGCAGCAAGACACCGTCGACATAATCACCCACGTCTACGCGCAAATCGTCCATAGGGACTACTACATGCAAGAGGAGGACGATAGGACGCTGGCCTTCTTGGACCGCAGGGCAACCTTGGACGGCATTGTTCAAAAGCACGTTGAGCTTGCCGCCAACGCCGCTGCTCCTCACACGTCGGTTGGTGACCCGGTGCACTAGGGCGTGAGGATGTCGTTGATGCATCCGTATGTATCTTTATCTTTCCGTCAAATCCATGTAGCAGTATATGGTACTACTAGTAATTATCTTACCTTTCGCATCAACTTCATAATTTTCCTACGTACTCCATGCATGAACCGCGCCAGAACCAAACTTCTCATTACTCTAGGGAAAATCGTTATTTCTATCTATCGGTCGCGCCATAAAGCAGAACCAAATTTTACAAGTTACAAGTTCAAAAGGAAAAGCCTACCGTGTTCGCGTCGCACCCCCACACGGTTGGTCTGGCACGCCGCTCAAGGGGGAATGCGTGTTGTGTTGCATTTTCATTTACAAGTGGGACCACAGTTGAGCAAACTGACTATCGGCAAACCCCCACCCCGCCCACTGCGCGATGGATGAGAAAACAGGAGGAAGAAGAGATGGCTATAGCACGGACTCCAAGAAAATTGGTGTCGGATGGGACCCGCGTGGGTGGCGTGTGCCGTACCTCTAGACATGAATGCTAGTTATGGCCCATGCCACTCCACTATATCGAGGTGTTGGTTACGTAGAACAAATTTCCTGGAGTCCGTGCTCAGCCCTCCTCTATCTCTCTTCTCACCAGCCAGCAGACGCGTGGAGCCCATCATCTGTTTGCTCATATGCGGTCCCACATGTCAGTGAAAACGCAAGAGGACCCACTGAACCTGCACATCTTTCACCTCGACGTGCTGGTGATGAAAAACAAATCCAATAAAGATCTTTGGTGGCCGCTTTTGGAGTTACTCAAGAGTAGTAAGATTCTATTTACAGTTCAACCCAATATGCACATCACGTGGCTTCAACTACCACTCTATTTTCTTGCATGACACGACCTGGATGCTGGATGTCCCACGTGTCGGCAAAAGGAGGAAGTACTCGACCAAATCTTCGGTTGTGCTCTTGGATTAGACTAGTTGTGCTAACTTAAAATTTTATTGTGTAGAATGGATGCAAGTTTTGGTATTGGGAAGAAGAGTACAACGATATATTGATAGAGCACAATTTAGTAGATGTTCTAGCACTTTTAGCTAGCATAGAGGCTAGAGATGAGACTAGTCCACTTGTTGATAGAGCACAATTTAGTAGATGTTCTAGCACTTTTAGCTAGCAACGATATATTGACACGTCTACTTCTTTACACTCGAAGAAGAAAGAAGCACGCAGGATCGAGCCTCCGCAGATCAACAATGAATGCATCAAGAAGGCACTAATCCAACTTACAGGAGCAGTTATGGAAGTTGGATATCTTCTAAAATATATTCTTGTGGTTCTTTTTTTAGTCAAAATTTTGGTGATGTATTTCCATGTACCAAAAAATCAATGATGAAAAATAGATATGTGTTCGCAAAGAAAAATGTACGCAGCCGGGATGCGTCCGCGCGTTCGGCGCACGGCCACCGCATCCGAGAAATGGCCCGGACACGACCCCATTGCCCTACCCAAACGGACAGAATCCGGGCAAAACAGAGGTCCGTTCGGGGTCGTGCGTTGGAGTTGGCCTTACAAGTGGGACCGCAGTTGAGGAAACCGACTATCGGCAAACCCCCACCTCGCCCGCCGCGCGATGGCTGAGTTAGAGAAACGACGAGGTTGAAGAGATTGCTGTAGCATGGACTCCAAGAAATATGGTGTCAGATGGAAGTCGTGCTGGTGGCGTGTGTCGTACTCCTGGACGTGAATGCTTGTTCTGGACCATGCCACCTACTACTCCTACTACTACTCCTACTACTCCTATCGAGGATTCGAGGTGCTGGTTACGTACAGTGAACACATTAACATATGGCCCACCTCACACTGTGGCCAAATTTCCTGGAGTCTGTGCTAGGTTAAAAAGTGTTCTTTGTGAGGATGGGTGGCTGGTCTCAAGTTTAAAACTTGTTGTATTACGTACGTAGACGTAGAGATAGTGCAGCATGTGAAGCTAGTACAAATAGTGTACTATTGTTGATTGGCCTCATCCGATAACCTGTTGCAATGCACGTACAATTATGTATTCGGAAAATATTTTTTTGCCTCGTCGCAGCACCCACTCAGAGAAGCGACTCGAAAGCCATTCATAAATTTAGTAAGTTTATCACATGCATATCATTTTATTACATACAACAGGTCATCAACCCGCAACGAGAACGAGGATACATTATAAATACTAAAGTTTTCATCACACAACAAATAAAAAGCAATGAAATGAACTTCAACTCAACCAATCCTCGGCGTTGGAAACGCTTACTTTGAACCATAAGTGATTCTCTGGGAAGAGCCAGCTACTGTCAATCTCGACACCAACGCAGGACTGATCATCCAGGCTGAAGCGGCCTACTATATCACGACCAGGGTAGGGAACCACCGCAATGTCCGACAGCAGTTGGATCGCCTTTCACCATCATTGGATAGTTTTGTCCAAGGAAGAGCGAGTTTGCTCCAAGACTATCAATATTGTACCAGGGAGAAGGTGTTGACGCTAGCACACCAGTATCCATCCTGAATACCATGCAATGGGTGTTGGAATAGGTCCGGAGAGTGCGACCATTGGAGACAACACCTGCTCCCTCAGTAGTAACATCAGCAGTGGGCTGTATACAAACAAGAAGTGGTGATCCATTGGAATGAGTTGCCAGCCGCCAGTGAGCATATGGGCCCTGCTCGTCCTCATGCTCGTGATCATCACCATCGTCGTCTCCCCCTTGGTTATAAATTTTTTCAAGTATAGGTGGTGGAATGTTCACAGGACCTTGGAAACACAAGAAGAAGGTTAATTAGTAGAGAAGGGAAACTTGCTAACTCGCATGCATGTGGATGAAACAATTATAATTACGGTGGAAGACAAACATACCGAAACTACGAGGATCCCATGCAAAAACAGTGCCACGAGTGGTGGCAGCAAACACAAGACCCTCGTATTCAATTGCATCACAGTACACATCCGTGTATAGAAACTGATTTTTGAGCAATATCCATCTAGTCGAACCACGAAGGACGGCAACAAACTTGTCGAAAATAGCATGTAATTCCAAGAGCGGTTGGGAACTCGAGAAATTGCTATCTTCCGTAGACGTCAGTCACCATGATCATATTTGAACGTACGTAGATCATCTGTGTGCTCAACCTCAGGGCACTCGGAGATTTTTGGAAGTGGAATCCACTGACGAGACATTCACAAGTTCCCACTCGCAATTGTACCCAGTATAAACAACCCAATCTCCATTTGCACCTGCCCAAGCCTTTCCCTCAAGCGATGGCATCTTAACATCATACGTATCATTATCAAGCGGCATCAACTTGCACAAGGCAAGGCTTCCCTCGTCCCCGCGCCAGTGAGTAGGGTCACAACGAAGAAGATAGGGAGATCAAACTGCTCCTCGACCCTTGGGTTCCTTGTAATGATGTTATTAGTTGAGTCGAGAATGTTCTTGAATGAACCTGCCATGGTAGCCGAGGTGATGACGTCGCACCGATCAATGAGTTCCCCCACCACGCCATCTTTCAGATCGGGGCAAGAATAACGGGGTCATTTCCGGCTTGTTCCCTCCATGGAGAAGAAGATCAAACAATGGCAGAAGGAAGGGTAAAGGCAAATGGAGAAGGGAGGAAGAGCGTGCGACAGCAGTTCCAAATCGAGAGGGAAAGGCGAAGAGTCGGTGGACGGTTGCCAGTTTTCCACGGTACACGAAGAGGCGCCCCGGCCTACACGTCCTTTCGGAAATTGTACAAAAGGACTCGCCGTCGTCTCACTGACATGTTGGAACGGGACCACATGTCAACGAAACATGGCGTGTAATTTCTCGTGCAAAATGCGATCTGGCCACGTTGGCCCGAGGTGTCGCTTTAGTTATCGACCTTTATTTTTTTTACTCCCTCCGTCTAGGTGTATAAGTCATCTTAGGTTGTGCACCGCGACCAAGGCATAGGGGAAAACGAGAGAACTTAATGTCTTTTTGCTAATTAATAGCATTGCATGCAATGAAATAACCACTTCATGTCATCTTTGTTAGTCTCAAGTCATTAAAAGCATGCACGGCCCACATCTCTTATTAGTTGATACGTCATGAAACAAGAAATGAGGAGGGAGTTAATGTACCGTGCCTAAGTGTTTTGGGATTATTTCGTTTTCGTAAGGTGACTTACACACCTAGACGGAGGGAGTAACATACAATCTGAGTGGATAGCTCCTGTGGTCATCACACGTGAGCAGATATATAGGTGGGCAGGCGGCTACAATCTAATTGCTAAAAGAGTTGATCTCAAACAAAGAGTTGATCCAATGCTTGGTTTTGTTTGTATTTTCCAACTATGACCATTGGATAGAGTGAATCAATGGCTTACGTTCAAAGTTATTCTCATACTCCCTCCGTCTAGGTGTATAAGTCATCTTAGGTTGTGCACCGCGACCAAGGCGGAGGGGAAAATGAGAGAACTTGATGTCTTTTTGCTAATTAATAGCATTGCATGCAATGAAATAACCACTGCATGTCATCTTTGTTAGTCTCAAGTCATTAAAAGCATGCACGGCCCACATCTCTTATTGGTTGATACGTCATGAAACAAGAAACGAGGAGGGAGTTAATGTACCGTGCCTAAGTGTTTTGGGATTAAGTATTTCGTTTTCGTAAGGTGACTTACACACCTAGACGGAGGGAGTACTATAGAATGGTACAGGAACGTGGAGAGATTTGGTTGATTTTATATCGCTGAATAATATAAAATGTTATGAGTGCAGATGCTCCACCCCGAGGTTTGTAGCTCCTTCTCGGTCGTCGGGAATCTATGTTCTTCCACTCTTTCGTTTAAGACATGAGCTTTGTTCATCCTGTTGCCGACACGCGGGACATCTATATGCCTCCATTTTACAAAATCATACTATATGCCTCCATGACACGTGGGACATCCAGCATCAAGGTGGCGTGTCATGTAAGAAAAATGGAGATATGCAGTGCGTAAGTGAGTCGTGCACTTTGATGGCACCTAGTACTATGCAATATTTTTTCTCCTCGATGGCACGTGAATAGTGCACGTACTCAATGACAGAGCACGGGATGGTAGCCATGGACATGGTCGGCCCTTTTTGAAGAGAGTACTAATAAATAACTTTGATGTGTCCCGTCAACTCGCAGAATGACGAGAAGCTTGCTTACTATGCCTTCTCCCTCGCCAACGCGTGCGCGGTGGCTCGCAGCACGAGGAGAAACTTTTGCTTACAAGCGGTGGACGTGCAACAGTTCATTTGGTGTCAGATTGCCAGAAGTACTATTGTAGTACCATCATTATTGTTTGACTTCCGGAAGAGGAGAAGAGCCAAGCGCAAGGTCACCTACTAACCTAGTACAGTACTGCTATAGCCAAAGCTGGTCCACCTTTTTAGAGCATGGTTAATTAATATAGGCGGCTCTTGCAGCGGCACATCATTTAGAGCAAGTACTCTCTTCGTAGGAACAAAGGAAGTGAAACAAAAGTTGGAGTGGATGCTAGATTGCCAATTAAAACATGATTACATAGGAAAAAAAATCCTATAGCATTCTATCCTATGAATCAAACGACCAATGTAGGAAAATTATGAGGGGGGTCTCTCCAACAGTGTTCCTTGGCTCGCACCTAGCATCACGGCGGTCGAACTTGGAGTCATTCATCTGGTACACGTGGCATCTCAGATCTGGACACAAGGTGATGCGACCTCTCACTTCCTCCGCCATTTGAAGTGGCGCGCCGGTGGAGGGCTAGCATACTCCAATATTAGGTTGGCTCTATGTGATGTGGCAACTTCATATACTAACCGGATGCTGGCTATACTACTACGGTACTCACACTCCAAGAAGTGACTCGAAAACCATTCATAAATTGAGTCTATGACATGCATTTGCAACTGAAATGTACCATTCATTAAATACAACAAGTCATCAACACACAACGACAACGAGGATACATGTTGGATTATAGATTATTTCCAACAAAACATTCTAGCAAATACTAAAGTTTTCATCACACAACAAATAACAAGCAATGAAATGAACTTCAACTCAACCAATCCTCGGCGTTGGAAACACTTGCTTTGAACCATAGGAGGGCGACCATGGGAGACAACACCTGCTTCCTCAGTAGTAACAGTTTGAGTGCACTGTATACAGACAAGAAGAGGTGATCCATCGGAATTAGTTGCCAGGCGCCACTGAGTATATAAGTTCTGCTCCTCCTCATGCTCGTGATCATCACCATCGTCATCTCCCCCTTGCTTATAAATTTTTTCAAGTATAGGTGGTGGAATGTTCACAGGACCTTGGAAACACAAGAAGAAGGTTAATTAGTAAAGGGAAACTTGCTAACCCGCATGCATGTGGATGAAACAATTATAATTACGGTGGAAGACAAACGTACCGAAACTACGAGGATCCCATGCAAAAACAGTGCCACGAGTGGTGGGAGCAAACACAAGATCCTCGTATTCAATTGCATCACAGTACTCATCCGTGTGCAGAAACTGATTTTTGAGCAATATCCATGGACGACGAACCGTGGAATGAGTAAGGACGGCAACAAGCTTGTCGAAGATAGCAACGACTTCATAGTTCTCGTAATTCCAAGAGCGGTTGGGAACTCGACAAATTGCTATCTTCAGTAGACGATAGTCACCATGATCGTATTTGAACGTACGTAGATCATGTGTGTGCTCAACCTCAGGGCACTCTGAGATTTTTGGAAGTGGAATCCGCTGACGTGTGTACACATTCACAAGTTCCCACTCGCAATTGTACCCAATATAAACAACCCAGTCTCCATTTGCGGCAGCCCAGGCCTTACCCTTATGCGATGGCATCTTGACATCACGCGTATCATTATCAAGCAGCATCAACTTGCACAAGGCGAGGCCTCCGTCGTCCGCGCCCATGCGAACAGGCTTATAGCGAAGAAGATAAGGGAGATCAAACCGCTCCTGGACCCTTGGGTTCCTTGTAATGATGTTATTAGTTGAGTCGAGAATGGGCTTGAACGAACCTGCCATGCTAGCCGAGGTGTTGACATTGCACCGATCAATGAGTTCCTCCACCACGTCATCTTTCAGATCAGGGCAAGAATAACGGGGTCGTTTCCCGCTTGTTCCCTCCATGGAGAAGACGATCAAACAATGGCAGAAGGAAGGGTGAAGGAAAATGGAGGAGGGAGGAAGAGCGTGTGACGGCAGTTCCAAATCGAGAGGGAAAGGCGAAGAGTTGGTGGACGGTTGCCAGTTTGCCACGATACACGAAGAGGCGTCCGGGCCTACACGTCCTTTCGGAAATTGTACAAAAGGACTCGCCATCGTCTCACTGACATGTTGGAACGGGACCACGTGTCAACGAAACATGGTGTGTAATTTCTCGTGCAAAATGCGATCTGGCCGCGTTGGCCCGAGGTGGCGCATTAGTTATCGACCTTTATTTTTTTAATGGTGTGCCGTTCAGTTTTGAAGCACGACTAACTGGTACTGTTTGCAAAGAAAATATAAACTACTCTACCACTACTCCACCTCTAGTACTAGTAGTATAAAAAAGATATATAGGCTGGAGCTTCAGAGCTTTCTTGCTAAGGGCTGCCCACTTGCTTCTCACACTATCACCCTCTCTCCAGATCTAAAAGACGGCCTCTCTCTCCCTCCTCACCGGTGGTCACAGATCCGCTGGGGAAGAAAAGGACGTGCAGTGTTGACGCACTCGTCGTCGGCGAGTGAGGTCACGCACTGACGACAAGGCCGTCCTCTCAGACCTAGCGCCCGCGCGGGATGGCCTCCGTCCCCAAGCTCGCTGCCATAGTGCGTGCGGAGGACGACGACCACGAGCGAAGCCGCTTCCCGCCGACCCTCAGGTATGCTACCTCTTTTCGAACCATACCCTTGTTCTATTGCCCCATCTGCCACATCGCTGCACAGTGGCGGAGACAGCACCCGGCGAGCTGGGGCTGTTGCCCGGGCTCCCATGGTGCAACTCCATGAAGCTCTAGTACAGAAAATTGGGTGAAGTAGAATTTGTTTGGGGAAAAACAAATTAATTTGGCAGCACTTAGATCTTGCCCAGGCTCTAAACTGGAGCTGGCTCCGCCACTGTCGCTGCATGTGGATCTTTTTCCACTCCACCATCTTCCCAATTTCCTGTCCTCTGCTCTGCTGGTCATGCAGACAAAAACCTTAATTTGCACTATTAAAGGAAACCCTACTTCATGCAGACTAATCCATGTCTGGGTTGAATAAGGAAAGGAAGGGAGACTGCACTGTCCAAGAGAGTAGGCATCGAACCCGCATCTAGGTTGAAAAGGGGAAAATCAGTAGCTAAGGAACAAGTCTCGTGTCTCTTGGTTGAAGAAGGGTAGAAAGGCATGACAACGCAATAGAGAATGACCAGATCGATTGGTTTGTTGTCCTCACATAGGAAAAAGGTGGCTAAAGAGAACAAAAATGGGACGTAATCCACATATGCTGCCTCGATATTTGTTGCTCTGGGCAACCATACCTCCCTCACCACTCTATGCGTCTGTGGAGGTACATCGTACTGGTGCGCCCACTGTCTGAATGGGTCTCCCATGCTCTTATTGCCACTTTTTCGCTGTTAGTATAACGCCAGCGGTAAAGTCAACCAATGCTACTGCTAAAGTGATGCCACATTTAACTAATGCCGCACTCAGTCTAATGCCACCGATAAATTTAAGCAATGCCATTTAATGTCTCTGGATTATTTCAGTGTTAGCTGTTGATTGTGGACGTATTAAAGATTTTTCAGCTAAGGCATTCTAATGTTGTTGCGCAGCCAGTATACCAACGATGAAACTTGTTACTACCTTCAGATTTTTGCACTGTTAATGCTTATAGATTACATACCTCACTTTCATGAGATAAGTCAATTTTTTGTACAGTGTCACCAAAATGCCAAGGCGCTGATGTCATTTTATTTTGGTTAAACTGCACAAAAAATTATGAAGACAAGAGGAAAGGTCAAGAGTGGGCACCTCCTCCTTTGGCTATTGTATTGATTCGTTCGATCAAGTTTTTATGTTTGATCGATTATCAAGATTGGGATAGCAATTTTTCATGTCCCCTCGAGTTCAAATGATATTTACCTTGAAGGTACATGGTTTGCAATTTTTTAATACTGTCATTAGTTAATAATGCTAGTTACCTTCAGACTTTTGTATTTGGTTTAATGCTCTTGCACAGCTAGTATACCAATGCTGAAACTTGTTACCTTTACATTTTGTATTGTTAATTCTTATCGAAATCTTCTAGTGCTAGAGCTTATGGAAATCTGTTCAGTAAAACCATTGTACTGTATCCTGTAATAAAATAAATACTCTACTGTTGCACTAGCCACTGGATTAATGTATATTTGTACTATTCGAATGGTGTTGCATTAGCGTATGGACATATATAAAGTGTGGCAAGCTTTCCCAGATACAGGCTCAAGAAAACTACTACCTGTTTTTCTAAATACTGAACGTTTGGGTACTTTCTATTGAACTGCGAAAACGTCTTATATTAAGGAACAGAGGGTGTAGAGTTCACTCAAATTATCCCGGTAAAGCTAGTCACACCTTTGTTAAAATTAATGTTCATTACGTTATCGGAGGAGGTCTGTATGTTTGTCTCTAATGCCTGTTGACTACATACCTGACATCATGATGTAATGTTAAGTCATTTCCTTTTGTACAGTGTCACTGAATTGTCAAGGCGGTGATGGCATTTTATTTTAGTTGAACTGCACAAAATATGCTTAAAAGAAGAGGAAAGGCCAGGAATCGATCATTCTTTCAGAAAGAACTATATATGCCTTTCTGACATCAGCCGCTGTTGCCTTATTTATTCCTTCAAACAGGTGGTTAGAAACAGTCTTGCTACCTTTTTCCCGTTAAGAAATTGGAATGCTTATATTTGTGAGTCTATGCTTCAACTAGTGTCACTTTTATAGTAATCACACTTTCAATATATATGCAAACAGGGATGCTCGATTTTAGTGGAACTGCACAAAAAATCCAACTGATTCAACATTAGGTGCATGTTTTCTTCCAAACCTTTATATCCAATTGGTGGCACTATGAGCTGTTCATTACGAAGGTACATGGTTTGCTACTATCTTGCTACTCTTTTTGTACTGTCAGTAGATAGTAATACTAGTGGTTTGCATGTGAATTTATTAGCAGGGTGGACCTACATTGGAGGTGCAGGACAGGATTCAATGATTGGATGCTCAATTTCGGTTGTATCGATTTCACCTCTTCCATCACTGCGAACATGGATATCCTTGGTCTGATGAAGAATAGGCACTATATTTCTGCTCTGAACCAGCAAATCAATTCAGTATGAAATTGTCCAGGGCAAAACATGACTGTATCAAATTGTCCAGTGCAAAACATGACAGATGCTAAGAGGAAGAGACATGTTTAAACCGAAAATACAAGGTGGGGTATATGTTTACTAGCTGCTTGATATTTGTGCAGACAAAGATGTCTGCCCGTTGCTATTTGGCAAACACACAAAGTGACCGCAATTTTGGTTGAACTGCACAAGAGAATAGTATAGTCACTGCATGCAGTGCCATTTGAAAATAGACACAGAAAGATTGGATAGTCAGTTCATGGACTGCAGAAAAGTAGTACTATACAATTTATTGGCCAACACTAGGTGCTTCATCGCTTTGGTGTTATTATACAATGGGCATCATTTTGCCTAAGTTAAAGTTTGTATTCCGAAAATAGTCTCGCCATGTGATCGAGAGAAGACCAAATCATATTGCAACGGATGTTCCTCCATCATGTGTGGTTCATTCTCATGGTTCCATCTGTTGGTGAAACCATTTACGTTTGCAAGAGGAATTGTAGACTTCACAACAAATTTGTCTTTCAGTCTGTACTGAATGTTGGCCAAGAGAAGCATCCATGTTAGTAGGAAGAACAGATGTTTTTTCTAGATCTTTGCTTTTGGAGCTACATATTTATATATGATCTGTGAATCATTGAGATGCAGTAACATGTTGATCTTATGTATGGGAATCGTACTAGTTGGTTTTGAATTTGGGCTACTAATGTGAACATATTACAATGCCAGGCCTGTGAGTCTCGTGTGAACATTTTGAACGGATCGACTTTTACTGCTGTGCACAACATGATCCTTATTTCTGTGTTCTCAGTGTTTAACTCAGTGTTTACAAGTTACTGATCGATCACTAGCTGGCCTACTAATGCGCTCCTGGCAGTTTTAGTTCCGACGCAAGATCCGAAGTGGTAGTTGTTTGAATAAAAATGCCTACCTCTGAAGAAACTGACAAGCTGCTCTGAAGAAAATGCCATGCGAATCTGAAGAAACTGCCAGCAAAAAAGTTCGCAAATGCCTTATCTCCCAGCGAACGTTCATCAGCTAATGTGATCGTACACGTACACCATCCGACCTACTCGGTCCTACACGTACACTATCTGTAGCGACCAGACCTCAAACTGTCTGATCTACCGTGCACCAGTGTCATCCCTGGATCAGTAATGCTGACACGCACAGTACTCGGAGGATTTATAACAGAGTAGCAATCACACACTTATTACATCGAGTATCTCAAGAGAGAAATAACTATGACAAATATGGCTTAAGGCCATATAAAACGATAACAGCGGATGACTTGGAAGATAAGTGAGTCCAGCAACTCCAACGCCATCACTGAGTATAAGACCACGACCTAAGGCACCTTACTCGTCGTCTAAAAAGTCTGCAACATGAAACGTTGCAGCCCGAAAACGGGTCAGCACATGGAATATGCTGGCAATGTAACACATAGAGAGTAATGAATAGAATAATGCTATACTACATGCATATATGGCTGGTAGAAGGCTCTATGGTTACAGTTTTGCGAAAAGCCAATTTTTCCCTACTGCAAAGGAATAAATTTTATTTAACTATCATGGTGGTTGTTAAACATTGAGAATGGTTGACAGCATTCTCAATCCCAATTAAGTATCATCATCAAAACCCAACAAAATTAATTAAAGTAACATGATGAGATTCGCATGATAATCCAGATACTAGATACTCAAGTTGTCCATAACTGGGGACACGGCTAACCATGATTAGTTTATACACTCTGCAGAGGTTTGTGCACTTTTCCCCACAAGACTCGATCTCCTCCATTATATTTCTCGCACTACATGGTGTTTGAGAAACGGATGACCGAGACACAGTCTTTCAGAAGTGTTTGCACCTTACGAATGGGTAGAAAGTACCACCTACATCCCCTACATCTGCTAGTCTACCACTGTAAGAGTTCACACGACCTACTCAACTATGCTAGAGCCCATAATAGCTTGTGGCTGCACACGGAAGTTTCTAGCATGAATAATCTCATGATCCCTTTGAGCCTGGGTGGCGGTCCAAAGAAAAACAGGCAATCCTGGAATACCCAGGTACCTCAATCCACCCAGATGTGTGTTTTAGTTGCCACCTTAAGTTTAACCATTAATTAACAATCTCACATCTGTCATGGTAACACTCAAACCCAATCCACGTCTACTAGCATAGCATAACGATATAAGCAAACGTAGAAGTAACTCCCAAGGGTTTGATAATAAACAGGGCAATAGGTACTACCTCATCTACTTCCCAGAACCCACAATTTAATTAGATCCTAATCATGCAATGTTTGAGGGTTGATCTAATGCAATAAAACTGGGTAGTAAAAGAAGTGTGATCAAAGTGTTACTTGCCTTGCTGATGATCCGCGAAACCTAGAGATTCGAAGTAGCAAGCGGCGCACTCCGGGTACTCTATCGCAAACAAACAAGCATACAGTAAGCACTCAACTAATGCACAAGTAAAACTCATATAAAAGATCTAACCAGAAAGTTCAACTTAAGAACTCCGGTTTGCAAAAAGAATCAAATCAAACGAAGCAACGAAAATCAAACGGTGAAAGAAACAATCTTCGTTTACTAATCTGGATCTAGGTCAAATTTTACAGTAGCAAAAACTTGTTTGAGTTGGTTAAACGGAAAGAGAATTTCGAGACGAAACTCTAGGCGCTTGAATCGCCTGATTCCGATAAACGAGCGAAAAGTTAAACTAAAACGAAAAACAGATCGGAAATCGCGATTGGGAAAAATCGCGGAAAATCCGACGAAAAAGAAAACTGACGAACAGTTAATCGAACGGACGTTCGTTAACAGCAACTAAACGGTGAACACGTTCGGTTAAACGAACGGACCGGCAAACGTTCACTAACTAACTAAACAAAAAAAACCGATCTATAAAAAAAATAAACCTAGGGTTCAAAATAAACCGAATCGGTTTTCCGGCAAAACCCGGCACGGTGGCTACCTCGGTCCGGCGGGATTCCGGCGGGGTCGGGCGGGGCTCCGGCGGGCTTCGGGAGAGGGCGGCGAGGGGCGGGTGAGGCGGCGGGGTTCGGCGTCGGGG
>NC_057802.1:299090936-299175056 GCF_018294505.1 Triticum aestivum | reverse complement strand
GGGGCGGCGGCTTCCCGCGGCAGCGGCGTCGAGCTTCTCCGGTGGCTCGGTCTGGGCTTCGGGTGGCGGCGCTCCGGTCGGGGTGGCGGGGAACGGGGCGGCGGCGGCGGTATATATAGGTGGGGGGAGGTGGCTTGGGGGAGGGGGCGACCTCGGGGAGGAGTCCCGGTCAGACTCGCATCCGGCGGCGGCGGTGTCGTCGCGGACTCCAGGTGGGAGACGGCGACGCGGGATGGGCCGGCCTGGCTCGGCTGGGCCTCGGCCCAGTCGGGCGCGGGATCTCTTTTTTTTTTAAATAATTCCGCTGAAACTAAAAAGATCCTAGAAAAATAAATAGAAATCTAAAAATGCCAGAATAAATTTTCACCGTCTAATTAAAATAATTAGAACGAGATGAACATTTTCTTGGCCCTAAAAATGCAGTTTTGAAAACGTGCAATTTTTCTAATGCAACTAAAATTGCAAATAAAAATCCGATAAAATCAAATATTTGATTTTAATATTTTTCCTCCAATATTTCAATTATTTTGGAGAAGTCATATTTTCTCCTCTCATATATTTTTAATATGAAATATTTTTCGGAGTGAAAAATAATTAAAACCAAAAATCCTCGTTTCATTATTTGATAAAAATCAAATATGAAAACCGGGAAAATCCCCAAGTCTCTCCGAGGGTCCTTGAGTTGCTTAGGATTTCGAGGATTTGCCAAAATGCAATAAAATATGCTATGCAATGATGATCTAATGTAAATTTGGAATGTTACACTATCCGACCTACTCGATCCTACACGGATAAATAGCGGATCACACACGTACTACCTCCTTTCCGGTTTGCAGGGCTCAATTCAAAAAACGACCTGCTCGATCCTACACGAATAAATAGCGGATCACGCACGTACTACCTCCTTTCCGGTTTGCAGGGCTTAATTCAAAAATCTAACCAACCAAGGTAGATGATGAGTGGTGGAATCATTTTTGACAAGGAGGGAGTACCTCATCTGGATGATTCGAGTGCACTCGTTTGACCGTCATGCCGGCGTGCGACCTAGCACGGACGGGACGCACCACTGAAGGGACGGGACGACACAGTCATAATTTGAGTTTTTCTAGTTTTCCACGGCAAGCTGGCGTGCTAAGCCATGCCTGCTTATGCATTGAATTCCGATGACCGCGATGACCGTCGCGTTTCCCGCGAGACGCTAGTTCACCTACCTTCCGCCTATAATTACTGTTTCCCGGGCTTCTCCGGTGGCACCATCACCCAACTCGCCCTATCCTCATAAGCCCCCACCGGCCCAACGTCGCTCGCCACTTATCCTCGCTCTCGCCACGTCCGCCATGCCCCCGCCCGTCCGCGATACGCGACACCGGAGGCGGTCACCGCCGGAACTAGTGTTCGGTTTTTCACCGGAAGGCAGACGGAGGGAGGAGGCATTCTATCGGTCTTTAGATGGCAATGCGGAGATCGAGGAGTTGTTGGAGCGCGACCGCCTGGCGGAGGAGCAGGAGTTGTTGGAGCATGACCGCTTGGCGGAGGAGCAGCGTATTGCCGATTTGCGCCGCCAGCGGGACATGGAGCAGCAGCGCACCGATGCTTTGAGTCACGAGCAGAGCGCCCACAACTGGGCCGACTACGTGGAGGCCGGCACTCGGCAAATAGCCCTGGAGGCTGTCGGGCACGCACGCGTTCGCGACGCTGATTTTTACTACCAGCTCGTCAAGTGGGTTTCCGCTTAGAAGCTGAAGCTTCGGTGGACCACGCCGGCATGGAAAGGGCCAACGCGCGCGAGCAACGCGCCCTATTGCACCTCTAGCAAGTCCGAGGCGAGGCGGAGGATGCCGGTGCCGGCGTTTAGCGTGTACCGCAGATGGCGGCCGGCATCGTCTAGTTAGCTAAGAGTAAGTTAGTACTTGCACGCTACTAGAGTATTAGTGGGAGTAGATAGTTAACTTGGCTATGATGGTTGTCAACGTGGAAGTTCAGTACTCTATATGTGGATCAGACCTGTTACTTTGCTCTGAATGTTGAACTTTCCGTTTGAACGTATGGAATGGGCTGTTATTTTTTTAAATGGGTTGTATTTGTCCTCCACGGGTTTAGAGGCTGACTTGTGGGCCTACCAAGTTGACGCGTACACAATCAGGAGATGATTGTACATGGAGAGGATGACAGTAGGGACCCGCCAAGGTCATGGCAGTACGCAAGCAAGTGCCTCCTTATTTCAAGCCAATAAAAAATGGCTCCTCCTAATGGATTTCTGACATCTGGGTCCCATGCCATTGTCAACGTAGTCAATAAACGAGAGAATTGCACAACGAGCGGCTGACACCAGGGACCCAGCAGCTCGCCCAGTTATTTTTGTTTTGGGTTAATTTGATAAATGCCACTCCAAATCTGGTGTTTCCGAGAAATGCCACTGCAATTTCCAAACTTTGAAAAATGCCATTTCATGCCATTTCCAGTGGCATTTTTCGAAGTCTGGAGTGGTGTTTTTCAAAGTTTGCAAATTGCAGTGGCATTTTCCAAAGTTTTCAAAAATTGTAGTGACATTTTTCAAAGTCTGGAAATTGCAGTGGCATTTTTATGCATCGCCATAATTGGAGTGGCATTTATCTAATTTGTTTTTGAGACGGAAGCAGGGTGTCAACTGGGCTGTGCGGGGCACTCTGGCCTGTCTAGACAGCCTTCTCTTTTATGTTTACCACAAACCAGCCCAGTAGTTTTTTTTCTTTCTGAAAATGGCTAGCCTAGTTTTTTTGTGATTTGCCAAGTAAGTCGCTTTCTCAGGCCTGTTGGGCTGCAAATCTTTCAAGACGAGGAGAGCTTCATTCGGCTGGACGAGAAAATGGCCTATCAGTAATGAGAAATGGGCTGTACATTTTTGAAACACATCAAACCGGCAATTAGTTTCAAATTTGGTTTTTTCATTTCGAGATTTTAAATTGCATTAATTTTTATGCGTGGACAATTTGTTGGATTTTATATTGATATACATTTATTTTTAAAATCAGTTTGAATGTGACTTGAAATTTCGGGATTAAAAACAGTTCGGACCGCACCGAAATATGCAAAGTTTCGTATAATTTTTTAACCGTGGCCACAATATGGGCTATAATGCTAACAAAAAGAATATGGGCTAAAAAAACATTAAAAATTAGCAAATGGGCTGTAAATTATTAGAAATAATGGCAGATGGGATGTATGCTGTTTTCCATAGATTTGAGGCTTTCCTAAAAAAAGGTTGACGCACAAGCAGTGACTGTTGGATGTCCATCCAACGGCCGTCGTGCTTCTTCAATCTCTGCTCTTCCTGCACCAGCCACTCAAACAAGCTCCAGTGGGACTGCCTGCTCCCTCCTCCCCGCGGCCGGCTGTGCTGCCGGGCAGGCCTCACCGCCCCACCGTACTCCCATCGCTGGCCTAGCCATCCCTCTACTCACCCACACCTGCTGTTATTCTCTGGCGACAGCAGACGAACCAGTAAACCCTCGTACAGCCGTACTCCCCTCCGCGTGGGAAACAACTTCCGAGTCTTCTCTGCCTCCATGTCATTCCCTTCCTAGGCCTCGCCGTCGTCCACCGCCCGGTGCTCTCGGTGCGGCCTGGTCAACGTGGCCAACGACCGACATGCATCTGAAGTGGACTGTACGTGGAGAGGCTGACAGCTGGGTCCACGGCCGCACGCAAGGAAATGCCTCCTTATTACGCGCAAAATAATGATTCCTCCACCTGACATCTGGGACCCACCAAAAGGGCCTCTGTATTTCGCGAAAAAAACTTTACGGCCGTTGACAGCTCGGACCCACCAGCTATATCTTCACACGCAAGGAAGTGCGTCCTTATTACGCACAAAAAAATGAATACTCCCCCTGCTAGCTGGGACCCAGTATAGTGGCAGGCTGACTTGTGGGCCTACTAAGTTGATGGGGACGGAGGGCTTTTTCAACTTAGTCAATATGCACGATTCTAGCTCCAGTGACCGTACAATGTCCATCCAACGGCCGTACGTAGTGCTTCTTCAACCTCTGGTCTTCTTGCTCCAGCCGCCCAAACTAGCATCGGTCGTGCCTCAAGCTCCTGCCTCCCATGGCCGGCTGCGATGCGGCAGAGGCCTCACCGCCCCCTATTACTCCCACCGCTGGCCATGCCATCCCTCTACTCACCCACACCCCCTGTTATTCTGTGGCGACGGCAGCCTCACACCGCAGCGAACCAGTGACCCTCATACTCCTCTATGCGTGGGCATCCACTGCCGCGTCTTCCCCGGCTCCGCGTCGTCCCCTTCCTAGGCCTCACCGTCGTCCACCGCCCTGGTGCTCTCGGCGGCGGCGTGGTCAACGTGGTCAAGGAACGACCTCCATCGGAAGAGTACTGTACGTGGAGAGGCTGACAACTGGGTCCACGGCAGCCACAAGGAAGTGCCTCCTTATTACGCGGAAAATAATTATTCCTCCACCTGATAGCAGGGACCCACCAGACGGGCCACCGTATTTGGCTAAAAAACGTTTCCGCCCTGACTGCTGGGACCCACCGGACGGGCCTCCGTATTTCGCAAAAAAAAACGTTCCCCCCGCTGTCAGCTCGGACCCACCGGAAGTGCCGCCTTATTATGCACACAAAAATGAATACTCCCCCTGCTAGTTGGGACCCACCTTGGTGGGTAGCTGACTTGTGGGCCTACTAAGTTGACAGGTACGGAGAGCTTTGTCAACTTAGTCAATATGAACGATTCTAGCTCCAGTGACCGTACGATGTCCATCCAACGGCCGTAGTGCTTCTTCAACCTCCGGTCTTCTTGCTCCAGCCGCCCAAAGAAGCGCCGGTCGTGCCGCATGCTCCTGCCTCCCGTGGCCGGCTGTGCTGCCGCGGAGGCCTCGCCGCCCCTACTATTCCCACCGCTGGCCAGGCCCTGCGGCGACGGCAGCCTCACACCGCAGCCGAACCAGTGAACCCTCGTACTCCTCTCCGCGCGAGCTTCCACTGCCGCGTCTTCCCCGGCACCACGTCGTCCCCTTCCTAGGCCTCGCCGTCGTCCACCGCCCTGGTGCTCTCGGCGCGGCGTGGTCAACGTGGTCAAGGAACGACTTCCATCGGAAGAGTAATGTACGTGGAGAGGCTGACAGCTGGTTCCACGGCCGCAGGAAGGAAGTGCCTCCTTATTACGCGCAAAATAATTATTCCTCCACCTGACAGCGGGGACCCACCGGAAGGGGCCACCGTATTTTGTGAAATAAATGTTTCCCCCTGACTGCTGGGACCCACCAAGTACATCTTCGCACGCAAGGAAGTGCGTCTGGGCAAAAAAAAGCTTCGCCCCCCCGACTGCTGGGACCCACCAGCTACATCTTCGCACGCAAGGAAGTGCCTGACAGTCGGGACCCACCTGGTCGAAGCGTACGTAGCATTGTCATTCTAGTCGCGAACGTGTACGTACATACTGGTCGATGTAGAGGCGCACATGTGTCGTACTAGAGGCGCGCACGTAGCATGTATACGTACGTACAGCGGCCAGGGTGCAAGAAAGTGAATACGGCCACGTACGTACATACGGGCGGGGTCTCGAATGCCTACTCGCGCGTACGTACGGCCAGGGCTCGTGTACATGGCTGGGTCGGAACGGAGAAATGGCGTCGTCGTCGTGTTCATGGGGAGGCAACGGAATGCGTCGTGTTCATCGAGAGGCAACGGAACGCGTGGGAGCCAACCGGCTTGGATGAAACAGCCGATGGAAACGAGGCCTGGCGTACCACAGAACGGAGGAAACGGCCTTGTGTTCGACCGGCCACGTTCGAAACGGGATCCTGTTCACTGGGAGGGGTCTGGCGTACCGCAAAATGGAGGAAACAGACCTCCTACGGTCGAAACGGGGGTCCTGTTGATTGGGAGGGGTGTGGCATACCGCAAAACGGAGGAAACAGACTTGTGTTGGAGCGCTACGGACGAAACGGGGGTCCTGTTCATCGGGAGGGGTGTGGCGTACCGCAAAACGGGACTCCACTGGATACTGTTCATCTCCACCCTCGACCCCCTCCAGCCTCCACGGGCTACTGTTCATCCACCGTCGACCTCCTCCAGTGTAACACCCCCAGCGTCATGCTACAGTAAACCTTGTGATTAAGCTAATCATTTGCTAAGCATTGCTTGATCACCCTTGATTCAAATCTCGTTTGAAATTCCACTTTGGAATCAAATTCATTTTTTGCAAGTGAATTTTGAAGTTGCACAAAAGTTGCTGCAAAATAGTCCATCATTTAGTAAAAATTCCATAACAAATGGCTGTTAAAGAAAACAAGATCACCTCCAAGCTAAGATGGACTATAGCTAATTAAAACAGTGCCAACTCAGCAAATTAATTGCTTTTCCATGCTTTTGCAAATTCAATCTAATTCAAACTTCTTCCAAACTGTTTGTGGTAGTGCCAAAAATTGCAATGTATTTATGTGGACAATTCCCATATTTAACAAAAATCATTTTGGCACCCCAAATATTACAAAACCCCTTTTTGTAAAAGAAAAGCATAATTTAAAAAAAAGAATAGGCCAGGCTGCACTGTGCACTTGGCCCAGCCGCGCAACAGTGCCAGCCCAGCCCACCTACCTCAGCCTTTCGTCCTCCTCCTGCAACAGGAGAAGGCCGAGCCTCCATGGCCGTGGGGCACTCGCCCCTGCCCACTGCTGCGCCGCGGGTGGATGAGATCAGCCCCCCGACGCTCTCTCACTCTCGCCAAACCCTAACCCACATCAGATCCCCCCTCCTCACGCTCTCTCGCTCGCTCGCTTCCTTCTCCCCACTGCCCGAGCGCGCCCGCCGCCGTCACCGCATCGACCTCGAGGCCACCGTCATCCCCCCGCATCGCCGACATGCCGTAGGTGTCTGCCGTCCTCCTCCACGTCGACCGGTGCACGCCATTGGAGCCGGAAGGCACCACAGCGCCGGATCCACCTCGTCCCCTTCCGCCTCGGCCGCCGGTGGTCCCCGTCGACCGCGGCCTCCCTCTGCACTCCCGTTCACTCACGGGGCCTCCTTGCGCCCGCACGGTGAGCTCCGCCTCTCCTCCCTCCTTTTCTTGCTCGCCTTCGGGCACGTGCGCGACCGCCACCGCAACCGTGCTCCGGCCGCCGCCATTGCTGCCGTTGTCGTGCTCCCGAGCCGTTACGAGCTCGACCGACTGCCCTGGCGTGCTCCTCGTGCGCCGTAGACCCCGTCTAGTTGTTTACTTTGGCCGCTCGCGCTCTCCAACGCCGAACCAGCTCAAGCCCGAGAGCTCCGTCACCACCCGTCGTCGCTCCGACCACCTCCGCATCCAACCGCTGGCACCACGCGATGCGCGTTGCTCCACTCGTTCGAACGTAGGTGAAAATGGGTGATTTGGCGCTCTGTAGCAAAGATCCGAGCCTCTCCGGCGAACTCGCCGCCACGGAGAGCTCATCGGCGCAACTCCGGCGCCGGCCGCCGACGTGGCACACCTGGGGCCATGCCCTGGGTCACTGCCAATGGGGCCCCTGGTCCCTTGTTGACCAGTTGACCTGGTCAACTGTGCTGACTGGGCAGGCCCCAGCCACTGACGTGCGGGCCCCACCGCTTATTCTTCTAATTAAAATGTTTTAGTAATTAAAACTGATTAGTTTAGCTAATTAGTCTATGACAGGTGGGATCCAGTAGCTAATTAACCTAGATTAGTTAGTTTAATACACTGTTAGACTAACAGAGGCTGACATGTGGGTCCCACTGGACCCACAGGACAGGTTTGACCTGGTCAGCCGCCCTGTTGACTGCTGATGTCACTATGACATCATGCTGACGCAATAAACCCTTCTGTTAATTTATTTAATTCCAGAAAATGTTTAAACCTTTAGAAATTCATAGAAATTAAACCGTAGCTCCGATGAAAAAGTTTTATATATGAAAGTTGCTCAAAACGATGAGATGAATCCGAACACGCGATCCGTTTACCTGTCAGATGCCTCTAACTATCTGAACATGGAACATTCCCCCTCCGGTCATTTGTCTGACACAGGTCCGGAACCGGGAATACCTTCCCGGCTGGTTGCCCCTTCACCTTTATCGTGTAGCCATACGTTAGGTTACACCTGGCACAACATCTTGCCAGGTTATGCTTTATGATGCTATGCTTGCTTTATATTTATTGTTTCTTCCCCCTCTTCTCTCCGGTAGACCCCGAGACCGATGCCGCCCCTGTGATCGACTACATCACCGACGACCCCTCCTTGCTAGAGCAACCAGGCAAGCTCCCCCTTTGATCATCCCGATATCACCCATTCCATTCTCTCATGCTTGCATTAGATTTTGCTATTATTGTTTGCTCCTATTCTGATGCATAGCCTGCTTTTGTATCTGTTGTTGTACCTTACCTGCTTATCCTAAACTGCTTAGTATAGGTTGGTTAGTGATCCATCAGTGACCCCCACCTTGTCCTTGTTGCCCCTGCTTCATCATTGAAGACCCGATCAACGGGATCGAAGACCAGGCCCCGGCACCGCACATCACTTTGCCCTTAGTTGCTCGACACTACTGGGTTACTATTGAGTGCCGAGGGTGAGACCTCTACAACACTTCTGATGTTAACTCTGTAGTGTAGCTATTCGGTCGTGGTCATCGAGGGTGATTCCCCCTTAACCACTTCCGATATGACTCTGTCATGCAACCCCTCAAGTATGAACCTCGGGGGTGGTTCCTCTTACATTCACCTTGATGATTACATCGAGTGGAATCCACCGGGGGTGATTCCTCGGGGTTTCGTCTTGATGTTTGGACACACGTTACTATGACTTTACACTGAACCATGTTACTAAAGACGGGTCGGCCCTGAGGGGTACCCGCGCGAGCTTAATTGCGAGTGATGTGGAGACGGGTTGACCTGGAGGGTGCCCGCGAGATAATTACGAGGCGTGGCCAGGCATTCCTAGCCCTTGCCGCAAGTCCTCGAGACGGGGCAACGGGGTCACATCTTTCATGAGTCTCTGCTTGTTACCGCGCGTTCCTAATCCACTACGATTTGTATATTTGATCCGAGGGGCCTCTGGCCTGATAGCACTAACCATCACGTGGGCATAGTACGGGCGTTCTGCGTCGTATGCATCAACCGAAGCTTAATAGATGTCAGCGACTGAGCGGCGCACGCCGGGTTGGACTGGTAAGCTCCTGCCTTTTTAGGGAGGTAGCTAGGTCTGCTCACCAGCCGCGTACGCAACGTGCAGGAGTTCCCGGGGCGATGGCCCATGACCCCTGGGGGCATAGGTTTAGTCCGGCGTGCTGACCTCTCTATTAAGTCTAGGTCGGGTTGCGGCGTATTGTTTGGCCGAGGCCGGGCATGACCCAGGAAAGTGTGTCCGGCCGGAGTTAATCGAGCGTGGTGGGTAAGTTGGTGCACCCCTGCTGGGAAGAAAACATCTATCGATAGCCTGTCCTACGGTAACGGACACTTGGAGTTGTATCCCGATCGATACAACTAGAACTGGATACTTGTGATGAGAACTGGATGGTGATGAGAATTGGATTGTGATGACACTTGGATAGTATGGCTCTGGGATTGCTTTCTCGCAGGGAGTCGAGAAAGGATCTCTGGCCGAGGTTGATAACACTACTACTACTTTACTTTATGCTACTCTACTCCCTCCTGTTGCTGCAAGATGGTGGTTTCCAGAAGATGCTAATCTTCGATAGGACTAGGTTCTCCCCTCTATTCTGGCATTTCTGCAGTTCAGTCCACATACATCCCATTTCATTGATACCGATGCATATGTAGTGTAGATCCTTGCTTGCGAGTACTTTGGATGAGTACTCACGGTTGCTTTGCTTCCCCCTTTTCCCCCTTTCTTCTTCTTTCCAGTTGATGCAACCAAATGACGGAGCCCAGGAGCCAGATGCCACCGCCGATGCCTACTACTACGTGGAGACCGCCGACGACCATGAGTAGTTAGGAGGCTCCCAGGCAGGAGGCCTTGCCTTTTCGATCGTTGTTACTTTTGTGCTAGCCTTCTTAACGCAAACTTGTCTAACTCATGTCTGTACTCAGATAATATTGCTTCTGCTGACTCGTTTGTATTCGAGCTGATGTACTCGAGCCCTCGAGGCCCCTGGCTTGTAATATAAAGCTTGTATTATTTTAATTTGTGTCTAGAGTTGTGTTGTGATATCTTCCCATGAGTCCTTGATCTTGATCGTACACATTTGCGTGTATGATTAGTGTACGATTGAATCGAGGGCTCCACAAGTTTGTATCAGAGCCGATTGCCTGTAGGATCCCCCTTTCCAACTCCTTGGTCGAAGTTGAGTCTAGTCGTCCAAAACGGTTTTACAAACTTGGCTGTGTGGCTTACGGGCCCACATCGCCATTGGGTGGTAGTAGGGTCTTTTATTCCTCGTCTATACTCTGGGACTCTGATCTCTCGTCTATTCGGGTTAAACATTTTACTAAGTCTGACATTAGGATCTCGTACCCACTTTCTCCCGGAGAGCCCCTTCAGTCCTGATGATCGCTTGCTGCTTCAGAAGATTTCGAAGATACTCTCCGATGTTTCCTCGAAACCCTTGTGCCCTTCGCCGTTGCAATTCCATATCACCGATAAACCCCTCTGGATAACTACATACACCTGTCGTTCATATTGTCATCCCCAGTTGATCTTGTTATTACAAGATGCCTTGTAATACTTTCAGGTATTTCGAGAATCCATTGTGCCTGCTACGTTGCAGCTCCTTTCCGCCTGAATACGTGTACAAATAATTTCTCACAATTATCGGGATTCGTTCATCCCCAATTGTTTAGGTATTTCAAAAAAGTCTTCAAAATACCATTCGATCTTCCGAAAATCCTCAGCAGCCTATTGTTGTTGAAATTCTTGTTTGCTTGCATTATGGTTAATTCCATATTTCTAGTAATCTTCGTTGACATCCCCTGTCACTATCGTTTCGAGTCCCTTAATCCAATATGTCGCGAATGCTCGTAATCCTCAATCAGATCCTAGCATTCATCCTTCCGGCTCAGACGTCACTCCAAACATGAGCTTGTTCTTCTCAAATCAAACCTTGATTGATTGTCGATCTGTATCGATTTAACTCAATTATCTTTTGATCAGAGCCTCTGCTTCAGATCTTCTGATTTGAAAATCGTAATTCCTTTGTATTCAAGCTTTGAAGTTATCCAGTTATATCTATAACCCGATGCCTTTGCATTCTTTCTTCTTCTGGGTGAGTATCGATACTCACATCAGATCTTTTATGGACCGCCATATCCTTTGTTGGATCTTATCTGACAATGTCCTTCATATTCAATAACCTTTTGAACCTTTCCTCGGATACATAATGCCTTTGGTAAATTGTATCCTCTGCCTTCTCAACCATGCTCTGCCTTCGAGCTGGTGTTATATTACTCCTGAGATTTGTGGTATATGTTCCTAAGATGCCCTAATGGGTTGAACCTATGCCTTCCCTAATCCGTGTGAACCCGAGAGTTTTCACGAGTCATACTCTTCTGGTGTTTTGCCAGATATAATTTCAACACTACAACTTCATTGAAAGCGAGGAGTAAATGAAATGATATGCATTGAAGAAGTGGGAGTCGACCTTGAACTTGTGTTCATGCCCGTGGACCTGATGTAGATCTTATCATGGAAGCTTCTCTTAAAATTAATTATCCCCCTGGTATAAGATCATCTTATATCTAGGATTTGATCCTTTGCAACCGTGGTTCTGACCATAATTGTTCCCCTTTGATTCCATTTCTCGGACAAGTTAAAGTACTTGCCTTCTGCAGATCAATACATCTCCGCAACCTCCATTTTGACCTTCCTTCGATTATTACCCTCCGGTATCTCGAGGATATCAAAGGACCGTGTTGCTTCCTATGAGTCTTCATCTAGTATTGCTCCTCACCGATTTCATATTTCCCTTGGGTTCTGATTTATTAGTTACTCAAGAACACCAATAAGTGAATCGATCCCGCACCGAATCAATAACTCTAAGTAATTTTTGTAACGTACGAGTTAAATAATCCTTCAAGTCATTCCTAGCCTGATCGGGTATATCATTATCGTGCTAAATTCTAACTGTGCTACCTGATCCTTCTTCCCGGAGCACAATTTTCGATGATGAGCTAAGCCTACGTCGATCTTCCTCGTCATATCATTTCTCCTTGAACAGCAAGCTTGATTTCGAGTTTGTGTCGTACCCGGGGCTCAAATAACCTTACGCTTCGTCATTTCTTTTGCTTGATGTCGTCGTTGATTGATTACATCATCATGAAACCTCTCGACAAATGTGTCGTGATCATCATCATCATTCCAAACTTTTCTAGGATATCAACCGAATTCATGATGAGAAATACCATCCTTGCCCCCTCGATGAATTGTTGCTGTGCCCGTGGGCCCCACCCTCATCTTTTCCTTGCTAAAATTGTACGACTTATTTTATAAGTTGTTCCCAATGGGTCCTTGTGTATCCAAAGTCTGACCTTTCTCTGATGACCATGTCAATGCTATCCCGAAGCATGTCTGTGGTACTCCCAACATCAACAAGAACATTGGAAGCGCAATGCTAAACCTTTCTTGATCTATTATCCAAACACCGCTGTATGGGTAATATCATGACTCTTCTCTCGCCCCCCTTTATCTAAATGCTTTTGAACTTGTTGTCATATCATGTATATCCTGCTCCGCTTCCCCTTGGGAAGGATTTACTCCCAATTCTTGTGTGTAAACACATTTTCCTTTCCATTGGTCTGATTAATCTGATAATTTCTTTTTCCTTTCCATTGGGTTGTTTAACCTTCCTGTGATCTATATGATATAAGCAGAAATTATTCCCTGCTTATAAAATACCCTGATGTACAACCTTGTCAGTGAGACCCTGTTACTATTGTTGATGACATTCCAGTAACCATCGATGGACGGGAACCTTGCCGATTGGTCCGCCTCGTTCAACGAGCAGGAAAATGGTTCTCTTTGTCCCTCGCCCTTGGTACCAACGTTGTTGCCGACATAACTGACAGTCTATCATCTGACATGCCTTGCTATCGGCCCCCTTTTTACTTTTAACCCACAAGGTGGGCCCATAACCCACAGTTCCACAGGATCGGAACCTGACTCTTCTGTATATCTTTGATTCCAAAATATTCTTGCAATTGGCTTCGTATCATGTAACGAGCCACCGTCCGAGAGATGATCTATTCCCGATGCTCTGAACCCCCTTCTCACACTTGTTCAGGTATCGATCGTTTGTCCATTCATTTGAAACTTCCTATTGTACCTTCATATTTTTCTCTCGATGTTTTCTTAAGTTTCAACTCAAGAGATACTTCTGCCACATTCCCTGAATTGTTCACCAGATGATTAACCCTATAAGGTCCAGTTCTCCCGAAGTTACTCTTTACTTCCCCACTTAAATCTCGGGACGAGATTTTTTTTGTAGTGGAGGAGATTTGTAACACCCCCAGTGTCATGCTACAGTAAACCTTGTGATTAAGCTAATCATTTGCTAAGCATTGCTTGATCATCCTTGATTCAAATCTCATTTGAAATTCCACTTTGGAATCAAATTCATTTTTTTGCAAGTGAATTTTGAAGTTGCACAAAAGTTGCTGCAAAATAGTCCATCATTTAGTAAAAATTCCATAACAAATGGCTGTTAAAGAAAACAACATCACCTCCAAGCTAAGATGGACTATAGCTAATTAAAACAGTGCCAACTCAGCAAATTAATTGGTTTTCCATGTTTTTTGCAAATTCAATCTAATTCAAACTTCTTCCAAACTGTTTGTGGTTGTGCCAAAAATTGCAATGTATTTATGTGGACAATTCCCATATTTAACAAAAATCATTTTGGCACCCCAAATATTACAAAACCCCTTTCTGTAAAAGAAAAGCATAATTTAAAAAAAAGAATAGGCCAGGCTGCACTGTGCACTTGGCCCAGCCGCGCAACATTGCCAGCCCAGCCCACCTACCTCAGCCTTTCGTCCTCCTCCTGCAACAGGAGAAGGCCGAGCCTCCATGGCCGCGGGGCACTCGCCCCCGCGCACTGCTGCGCTGCGGGTGGATGAGATCAGCCCCCGATGCTCTCTCTCTCTCGCCAAACCCTAACCCACATCAGATCCCCCTCCTCCTCGCACTCTCTCGCTTGCTCGCTTCCTTCTCCCCACTGCCCGAGCGCGCCCGCCGCCGTCGACGCATTGACCTCGCGGCCACCGTCATCCCCCCGCATCGCCAACATGCCGTAGGCGTCCACCGTCCTCCTCCACGTCGACCGGTGCCCGCAGTTGGAGCCGGAAGGCACCACAGCGCCGGATCCACCTCGTCCCCTTCCGCCGCGGCCGCCGGTGGTTCCCATCGACCGCGGCCTCCCTCTGCACTCCCGTTCACTCACGGGGCCTCCTTGCGCCCGCATGGTGAGCTCCGCCTCTCCTCCATCCACTTCTTGCTCGCCTTCGGGCACGTGCGCGACCGCCACCGCAACCGTGCTCCGGCCGCCGCCATTGCTGTCGTTGTCGTGCTCCCGAGCCGTTACGAGCTCGGCCGACTGCCCTGGCGTGCTCCTCGTGCGCCGTAGACCCCGCCTAGTTGTTTACTTTGGCCGCTCGCGCTCTCTAACGCCGAACCCGCTCAAGCCCGAGAGCTCCGTTGCCACCCGTCGTTGCTCCTACCACCTCCGCGTCCAACCGCTGGCACCACGCGATGCGCGCTGCTCCACTCGTTCGAACGCAGGTGAAAATGTGTGATTTGGCGCTCTGTAGCGAAGATCTGAGCCTCTCCGATGAACTCGCCGCTGCGGAGAGCTCGTCGGCGCAACTCCTGCGCCGGCCGCCGACGTGGCACACCTGGGGCCACCCCCTGGGTCACTGCCAGTGGGGCCCCTGGTCCCTTGTTGACAAGTTGACCTGGTCAACTATGCTGACTGGGCAGGCCCCAGCCATTAACGTGCGGGCCCCACTGCTTATTCTTCTAATTAAAATGTTTTAATAATTAAAACTGATTAGTTTAGCTAATTAGTCTATGACAGGTGGGATCCAGTAGCTAATTAACCTAGATTAGTTAGTTTAATACACTGTTAGACTAACAGAGGCTGACATGTGGGTCCCACTGGACCCACAGCCAGGTTTGACCTGGTCAGCCGCCCTGCTGACTGCTGATGTCACTGTGACGTCATGTTGATGCAATAAACCCTTCTGCTAATTTATTTTATTCTAGAAAATGTTTAAACCTTTAGAAATTCATAGAAATTAAACCGTAGCTCCAATGAAAAAGTTTTATATATGAAAGTTTCTCAGAACGACGAGACGAATCCGAATACGGGATCTGTTTACCTGTCAGATGCCTCTAACTATCTGAACATGGAACATTCCCCCTCCGGTCATTTGTCTGACACAGGTCCGGAACCGGGAATACCTTCCCGGCTGGTTTCCCCTTCACCTTTATCGTGTAGCCATACGTTAGGTCACACCTGGCACAGCATCTTGCCATGTTATGCTTTGTGATGCTATGCTTGCTTTATATTTATTGTTTCTTCCCCCTCTTCTCTCCGGTAGACCCCGAGACCGATGCCGCCCCTGTGATCGACTACATCACCAACGACCCCTCCTTGCCAAAGCAACCAGGCAAGCCCCCCCTTTGATCATCCCGATATCGCCCATTCTATTCTCTCATGCTTGCATTAGATTTTTCTACTGTTATTGTCTGCTCCTATTCTGATGCATAGCCTGCTTTTGTATCTGCTGTTGTACCTTACCTGCTTATCCTAAACTGCTTAGTATGGGTTGTTAGTGATCCATCAATGACCCCCACCTTCTCCTTGTTGCCCCTGCTTCATCATTGAAGACCCGGTCAACGGGATTGAAGACCAGGCCCCAGCACCGCACATCACTTTCCCCTTAGTTGCTCGACACTACTGGGTTACTATTGAGTGCCGAGGGTGAGACCTCTACACGACTTCTGATGTTAACCCTGTAGTGTAGCTATTCGGCCGTGGTCATCGAGGGTGATTCCGCCTTAACCACTTCCGATATGACTCTGTCGTGCAACCCCTCAAGTGTGAACCTCGGGGGTGGTTCCTCTTACATTCACCTTGATGATTACATCGAGTGGAATCCACCGGGGGTGATTCCTCGGGGTTTCCCCTTGATGTTTGGACACACAATTACTATGGTTACTATGACTTTACACTGAACCATGTTACTAACGATGGGTCGGCCCTGAGGGGTACCCGCGCGAGCTTAATTGCGAGTGATGTGGA
The DNA here is from genome assembly GCF_018294505.1 of Triticum aestivum. Classification (NCBI taxonomy): domain Eukaryota; kingdom Viridiplantae; phylum Streptophyta; class Magnoliopsida; order Poales; family Poaceae; genus Triticum; species Triticum aestivum. Next base: position 299,158,814 of record NC_057802.1, on the reverse strand, counting down.
GACGGGTTGACCTGGAGGGTGCCCGCGAGATAATTACGAGGCATGGCCGGGCATTCCTAGCCCTTGCCGCAAGTCCTCGAGACGGGGCAACGGGTCACATCTTTAGTGAGTCTCTGCTTGTTACCGCGCGTTCCTAATCCACTATGATTTGGATATTTGATCCGAGGGGCCTCTGGCCTGATAGCACGTGGGCATAGTATGGGCGTTCTGCGTCGTATGCATCAGCCGGAGCTTAATAGACGTCTGCGACTTAGCGGCGCGCGCCGGGTTGGACTGGTAAGCTCCTGCCTTTTTAGGGAGGTAGCTAGGTCTGCTCACCAGCCGCGTACGCAACGTGCAGGAGTTCCCGGGGCGGTGGCCCATGACCCCTGGGGGCATAGGTTTAGTCCGGCGTGCTGACCTCTCTATTAAGTCTAGGTCGGGTTGCGGCGTATTGTTTGGCCGAGGCCGGGCATGACCCAGGAAAGTGTGTCCGGCCGGAGTTAATCGAGCATGGTGGGTAAGTTGGTGCACCTCTGCAGGGAAGAAAACATCTATCGATAGCCTGTCCTACGGTAACGGACACTTGGAGTTGTATCCCGATCGATACAACTAGAACTGGATACTTGTGATGAGAACTGGATGGTGATGAGAATTGGATTGTGATGACACTTGGATAGTATGGCTCTGGGATTGCTTTCTCGCAGGGAGTCGAGAAAGGATCTCTGGCCGAGGTTGATAACACTACTACTACTTTACTTTATGCTACTCTACTCCCTCCTGTTGCTGCAAGATGGTGGTTTCCAGAAGATGCTAGTCTTCGATAGGACTAGGTTCTCCCCTCTATTCTGGCATTTCTGTAGTTCAGTCCACATACAGCCCATTTCATTGATACCGATGCATATGTAGTGTAGATCCTTGCTTGCGAGTACTTTGGATGAGTACTCACGGTTGCTTTGCTTCCCCCTTTTCCCCCTTCTTCTATTCGGTTGATGCAACCAAATGTCGGAGCCTAGGAGCCAGATGCCACCGCCGATGCCTACTACTACGTGGAGACCGCCGACGACCAGGAGTAGTTAGGAGGCTCCCAGGCAGGAGGCCTTGCCTTTTCGACCGTTGTTGCTTTTGTGCTAGCCTTCTTAAGGCAAACTTGTCTAACTCATGCCTGTACTCAGATAATGTTGCTTCCGCTGACTCGTTTGTATTCGAGCTGATGTACTCGAGCCCTCGAGGCCCCTGGCTTGTAATATAAAGCTGGTATTATTTTAATTTGTGTCTAGAGTTGTGTTGTGATATCTTCCCGTGAGTCCTTGATCTTGATCGTACACATTTGCGTGTATGATTAGTGTACGATTGAATCGAGGGCTCCACATCCAGCCTCCACCTGCGACTGTTCATCCAGCCTCCACCGCGCGCTACTCCACCGGCTACTGTTCAACCAGCCCTCTCCACGGGCTCCTATTCAACCACCCCTCCACGGGCTATTGTTCATCCTGCCCTCCATCATCTATTGCTCATCCTGCCCTCCACGGGGTGGTCCTGTTCATCCGGCCCTCCATGGGGTTCTGTTCATCCAGCCCCAACCGGCTCGATCGACCGGGGTCCTTTTTATCCAGAGGCAACACCACGGGGTCCTCTTCATCCACCCCCACCGGGAACTGTTCATCCAACCCCCCCAACAACGCTCACTGTTCATCCAGAGGCAGCATCGATCGGCTTCAGTTAGCAGCAGTAGCGAAGGAATCGCTCGATCGGGTTCAGTTAACAGCCATCGATCGATCGCTCGGGTTCAGTAACGCGTAGCCTGCAGTGCAATCGCTCGGGTTCAGTTAGAGCCCAACGCCTCGCACCCACGCGTGTGCGTGTACGAGAGAAACGAGCATCGCTCGGCCCCGACCACCCACCGTAACCGGGAACACCCTGATATTTTCCTCGCCCTCGCTTCTACCACGGTTTTTTCCATCATGGACGGCCCAAAGAATGTCATCCAGCTGCGTCTCCGGCCCGCCCAAGACGAAAAACCCATTTTCTGTCATGATTTTTTGTCATAGAAGTAGGACCCCACCACATCTATGATGATACCGTGTTTTGTCACAATTATTGTCATAGAAGTGTCATAAGTATGACAGAAAAAAAATTCGTTCTGCCCAAAATGTCACGGATGTGTCTTTTTTTGTAGTGTAAAGGGCAAGGGAAAGAAAGGGAAACTTCAAAAGGAATGACAAGAAAGTTGCCACTCCCATGAAGAAGCCCAAAGCTAGACCCGAGACTGAAACTGAGTGCTTCTACTGCAAAGGAAATGGTCGCTGGAAGTGGAACTGCCCTAGATACTTGGCGGATAAGAAGGATGGCAAAGTGAACAAAGGTATATTGGATATACATGTTATTGATGTGTACTTTACTAGTGTTTATAGCAACCCCTCGGTATTTGATATTGGTTCAGTTGCTAAGAGTAGTAACTCGAAACGGGAGTTACAAAATAAACAGAGACTAGTTAAGGGCGAGGTGATGATATGTGTTGGAAGTGATTCCAATTTTGATAAGATCACCATCGCACACTCCCTTTACCTTCGAGATTAGTGTTGAACCTAAAATAAATGTTATTTGGTGTTTGCGTTGAGCATGAATATTGGATCATGTTTATTGCAATACAGTTATTCATTTAAGTCAAAGAATAATTGTTGTTCTGTTTACATGAATAAAACCTTCTATGGCTCAATATAAATGGTTTATTGAATCTCGATCGTAGTGATACACATAATATTGATGCCAAAAGATGCAAAGTTGATAACGATAGTGCAACATACTTGTGGCACTGCCGTTTAGGTCATATTGGTGTAAAGCGCATGAAGAAACTCCATGCTGATGGGCTTTTGGAATCACTTGATTATGAATCACTTGATGCCTGCGAACCATGCCTCATGGGCAAGATGACTAAGACTCCGTTCTCCGGAACAATGGAGCGAGCAACTGACTTGTTGGAAATAATACATACTGATGTATACGGTCCAATGAGTGTTGAGGCTCGCGGTGGGTATCGTTATTTTCTGACCTTCACAGATGATTTGAGCAGATATGGGTATATCTAATTGATGAAACATAAGTCTGAAACATTTGAAAAGTTCAAAGAATTTCAGAGTGAAGTGGAAAATCATCGTAACAAGAAAATAAAGTTTCTACGATCTGATCGCGGAGACGAATATTTGAGTTACGAGTTTGGTCTTCATTTGAAACAATGTGGAATAGTTTCGCAACTCACGCCATGTGGAACACCAACGTAATGGTGTGTCCGAACGTCGTAACCGTACTTTATTAGATATGGTGCGATCTATGATGTCTCTTACCGATATACCACTATCGTTTTGGGGTTATGCATTAGTGACAACTACATTCACGTTAAATAGGGCACCGTCTAAAAATCCATTGAGATGACACCGTATGAACTGCGGTTTAGCAAGAAACCTAAGCTATCGTTTCTTAAAGTTTGGGGTTGCGATGCTTATGTGAAAAAGTTTCAGCCTGATAAGCTCAAACCCAAATCGGAGAAGTGCGTCTTCATAGGATACCCAAAAGAAAATGTTGGGTACACCTTCTATCACAGATCCGAAGGCAAGATCTTTGTTGCTAAAAATGGATCATTTCTAGAGAAGGAGTTTCTCTCGAAAGAAGTGAGTGGGAGGAAAGTAGAACTTGATGAGGTAATTGTACCTGCTCCCAAATTGGAAAGAAGTTCATCACAGAAATCAGTTCTAGTGATGCCTACACCAATTAGTGAGGAACTTAATGATGATGATCATGACACTTTAGATCAAGTTACTACCGAACCTCGTAGGTCAGCCAGAGTAAGGTCAGCACTAGAGTGGTACGGTAATCCTGTTCTAGAGGTCATGTTACTTGACCATGACAAACCTACGAACTATGAGGAAGCGATGATGAGCCCAGATTCCGCGAAATAGCTTGAGGCCATGAAATCTGAGATGGGACCCATGTATGAGAACAAAGTGTGGACTTTGATTGACTTGCCCGATGATCGGTGAGCCATTGAGAATAAATGGATCTTCATGAGGAAGACGGATGCTGATGGTAGTGTTACTGTCTACAAAGCTCGACTTGTCGTGAAAGGTTTTTGACAAGTTCAAGGTGTTGACTACGATGAGATTTTCTCACTCATAGCGATGCTTAAGTCTGTCCGAATCATGTTAGCAATTGCCGCATTTTATGAAATCTGGCAAATGGATAACAAACTGCACTCCTTAATGCATTTATTAAAGAAGAGTTGTATATGATGCAACCAGAAGGTTCTGTCAATCCTAAAGGTGCTAATAAAATGTGCAAGCTCCAGCAATCCATCTATGGACTGGTGCAAGCATCTCGGAGTTGGAATATACGCTTTGATGAGTTGATCAAAACATATAGCTTTATACGGACTTGCGGTGAAGCCTGTATCTACAAGAAAGTGAGTGGGAGCATTACAACCTTTCTGATAAGTATATGTGAATGACATATTGTTGATCAGAATTGATGTAGAATTTTTTGGAAAGCATAAAGGAGTGTTTAGAACGGAGTTTTTCAAAGAAAGACCTCAGTGAAGCTGCTTACATATTGAGCATCAAGATCTATAGAGATAGATCAAGACGCTTGATAAGTTTTTTCAATGAGTGCATACCTTGACAAGTTTTTGAAGTAGTTCAAAATGGAACAGTCAAAGAAGGAGTTCCTGCCTGTGTTGCAAGGTGTGAAGTTGAGTAAGACTCAAAGCCCGACCATGGCAGAAGATAGAGAGAGAATGAAAGTCATTCCCTATGCCTCAGCCATAGGTTCTATAAAGAATGCCATGGTGTGTACCAGACCTATTGTATACCCTGCCCTGAGTTTGGCAAGGGAGTACAATAGTGATCTAGGAGTAGATTACTGGACATTGGTCAAAACTATCCTTAGAGGACTAAGGAAATATTTCTCTGTTATGGAGGTGATAAAGAGTTCGTCGTAAAGAGTTATGTCGATGCAAGTTTTGACACCGGTCTAGATGACTCTGAGTCTCAATCTAGATACATATTGAAAGTGGGAGCTAGAATAGCTCCGTGCAGAGCATTGTAGACATAGAAATTTGCAAAATACATACGGATCTGAATGTGGCAGACCCATTGACTAAACCTCTCTCACAAGCAAAACATGATCACACCTTAGTACACTTTGGGGGCGCCTCCCGAGCTTTGGTTCCAATGTGGTTGAGGGCATCGGGACTCTCAGGCTCGAGGGTGGCAGCCCTGCTGGTGCTGGGCAAGTTGCCCCGGCAAGGCTCTTGCCGGGGCTGTGGAGGCCGCCCCGGCAAGGGCCTTGCCGGGGGAGTCCACCTCGCCCTTCTGCTCTTTGTGTTTCCGTCTTGGCATTGACCTAGTCGTCTTATGCCTTTGCTTCCTCTACCCCGCCAAGCGTGGCCAGGGGTGTGGGGCTGTGACTACCCATGCACAAGTAAAGGGGTGCAAAAAGAGACCCCTACTTTTGTACACCGCAGGAGCCCCCGGGCCTGGGCCACATATAAGCGTGGAGCGTTATTGGGCCAGGCCCAGAACAGTGCGCGGGTGCGCGTGCGGTGGAGTTTTTACTGCAGTAACTCCCTCGCTCGCTTGCGCTTCCCCACGACCCGCATTGAATGCGTGACATGGGGGTCGTGCGCGGAATGACCGCAGCATGCTCGCGTCATCCTGTGGTGAACAGTAAAGAGGCGGCCTGCGTGTCCCTTTAAAACTGCAGGGCCACTACTCATTTACTCTCTCTGCCTTGGAACCGTCGTTCCACGTTTCCCACTACGCCTGCCCCTTGCGCCACGTACGCTGCATGCACGGCGTGGGGTAGGTGACAGACGCATGGAATATGGGAAGGCGCGCGGGGGCCGATACTTACATGCCTTTGATTGGGCGGGGAGGGCGGTCGATGGCCTCGCTTGTTGTCACTTAATGAGCCGGACTTGAGCAGGCTCTTCAGAGTTGTAGAGCTAGTCTTTCGGCCTTCCCCGCCCAACTATAAAAAGGGAACTCAGGGGTAGGAGGAAGATCGTCTCCTTGCATCTCCCCTCCGTCTCCATTCTTCACCCACGGTCATGGCGAGAGGGCGTGGCCGCGGCCATTCTTCTGCGGAGGCGACCAGGTCCTCCTCCGGCCAGAGAGATGCGGCAGTCAAGGAAGAGCTAGATGCCCAAGGTGAAGGCCATGCTCGTGGCGGGGGCGCCGGATGGGGCCGCGGTTGGCGAGGCGGCCGAGGCAGAGGTGGGCGTGGAAGGGGGACGCCTGCGTCATCTCCGTCTCCGTCGCCATCTCCCCCGCCAACTCCTCCTGCCTCGCCGAGTGGTCACGTCGGGGACACGGTGCTCGAGTTTATCCTGCAGCTGCATGGGCCGCTGCGCAGCCGTCTCCGTCTTCCCCGGGCGTTCGCAGGGTGCTGGAGATTGACCAACCACCGCGGCTGAGGCTTCACATGAAGGGGTGTTGCCATGGTGACATGTGGGTGAACACAAGGTTCCCCGCCCCTCAAGTGATGCTTCTTCGTCGGGGCTGGAAAACCTTTGCACGCGAGCATTGCTTGATGGATGAGCACGTCCTATGCTTCAAGCTAGCAGAGAGCGACCTGCTCTCCATCAAGGTCTTCGGGCGCTCGGGACACAGGCTAGGGTGCTGTGCGGAGAGCTCCACCGATGACGAGAGCTCCTCCTCAGGCGACAGCGACGAGGAGGACAGCAGCAGCGACGACGACGGTAGCGGGCAGGAGGAGGACGGGTCCGACTAAATGTCGGACACACTGTCCCCGGGCGATGCCGGCAGCACCACCATCTGCACCGCCAGCTCCTTGAACTTCTCGGGGCCGCTGCTCCCGGTGGCTGGCGCTGGAGGGCCGGGGAAGGCGAAGAAGGCGGGTGATGGGCCGTCAACTTGGAGTATGATGGCACCGATGCCTTCGTCGTGTATTGCCGGCCTGCTGCCTCATCTTTCGGCCTCTTCCCCGGCACCGTCATCACCAACCTTCTCTTGGTGTCTTCTACTGCTCGTACCTCGCCTAGGCGCCCCTTTTGCCCTCCCGTTTATCCTGATCTGCTTCCTTAGGAGAGGGACAAGAAAGGGATTACGAGCATCTTATCCTTCTTTTAGTTTTTAAGCCTGCGGGCACTTGTTAGATTTAAACCTTGTAACCCCCTTGATCATGTTTGCATTCCGTACGAGTTGTACCTGTTTAGAATGTATTAATGAAAAAGGGTGCTTGCCGGGTTTTTTGTGCGTGAGCGGGGGCCCATGCCAAGGAATGAATCCTTGTTATTTTTAAGATAAACATTGTCGCCCGGCAACAGGCCTCGCTGTCCCCTTACTTCATTCATGACCGTACTCACGCTCTCAGCGAAGGCAGGGGCGAAGTAGGGTTAGGCCCCTCGTTTGCTTCCTTGTCACCGCAACTACAACCAAGTTCCGGCCCAGGGAATAGTTCTTGGGCACAGGAAAGGGGGAGCACGGTGGCCCAGGAATAAATGAGGCTTTATACGTCCCAATTCCATATGGAAATGCATAACAGGGGATAAGGGACTTATCTGGATCTGCAGCCCCCGGAAACCTTGGCTTGCCGTTGTCGGGTGCTTGAATCTGCAGGCCCCCGGCAATGGCTTGTCGGGGTCAGGGATGTTGATCCGTCTCCCTGCCCTTAAATGGCTTAGCAGAAATGCATGTGCAACCTGCGAACCAAAGAACAGACTGGAAAGGACGGAAAGACACACACTCGACCTCTATTCTAGGGGTTAGTTGCCGCCGGACACTATCAACCCTACCAAAGAGAGACTTAACCTAGCAGGCATGCTAAAACTTAGGGCGCCAGCGCTTCATTTATTTATGCTCAGGGTCTGCGCCTGGCTTTGTACAAAGGGTTACATGCCTTATCGGCAAGGCTTGTACAAAAGGTGGCTTGCCGGGAGGCCCGGCAACCGCGCCTCATGGGTAAAACTTACAAAGATGTTCGATGTTCCAGGAGTTGCTCACTGGGATACCATCTTCGGTCTCCACGTGGACTGCGCCAGGCCTGGTGACTCGTATTACCCGATAAGGGCCTTCCCACTTTGGCATCAACTTGTTGGAATTCTTGGCCGACTGAACGCCCCGAAGAACAAGGTCGCCTTCCTCAAGGCTTCAGGCATGGACCTTGCGGTTATGGTAGCGGCGCAAGGCCTGCTGGTAGCGTGCAGCTCGCACAGCTGCCCGAAGACGATCTTCCTCAAGGAGTGTCGCGTCATCTTGCCGCAACTGCTCTTGCTCAAGCTCGTCATAAGCGAGCACTCGAGGTGACCCGTATGTGAGTTCCGTGGGGAGAACTGCTTCTGCCCCGTATACCAGGGCAAAGGGTGTCTGGCCGGTGGCTCTTGGCGTCGTTCTGATCGACCAAGGAACCATCGGTAACTCATCAATCCAGTGCCTTCCACACTTGTGCAGCCTGTCAAAAGTCTTCGTCCTCAGGCCTCGCAGTACTTCAGCGTTTGCCCTCTCCGCCTGGTCGTTGCTCCGTGGGTGTGCCACCGAAGCGAAACAGACCCTGCTATCGTGGTCCTGGATGTATTGCATGAAGGTGCGGCTTGTGAACTGCGTGTCGTTGTCGGTGATGACCCTGTTCGGCACACCAAAATGGCAAACTAGCCCCTTGAAGAACTTGACGGCTGACTGTGCTGTCACCTTCCTCACTGCCTCCACTTCGGGCCACTTTGTGAACTTGTCGATTGCGACGTACAAGTACTCAAAGCCCCCGACAGCACGGGGGAAGGGGCCCAGTATGTGGAGCCCCCAGACCGAAAATGGCCAGGAGAGAGGGATTGTTTGAAGGGCTTGAGCTGGTTGATGAAGCTTCTTCGAATGGAACTGACACGCTTCACACTTGGTTACTAGCTCAGCTGCATCCTGGAGGGTTGTGGGCCAGAAGAAACCTTGCCGGAATGCCTTGCCGGCAAGGGCCCTTGACCCTATGTGGGAGCCACACATACCTCCATGTATTTCTGCCAATAGCTCTAGTCTGTCCTCTCAAGGAATGCACTTCAGCCTGACTCCGTTTGGCCTCCTTCTATACAGGGTATCATCCACAAACTGGTACATGTTGGACCGACGGGCTACTTTCTCTGCTTCTTCCTGCTCCTCGGGGAGTTCTCCTGTTTGGAGGAAATAAACGGTGGGATGCGCCCATGCCAGAGCCTGGGGCTCAACGGCAAGGACCAAAGGCACATATTCGGCCGCAGGGGCAGCTGCCTCTATGGTCAGGGCCTGGGGCCCCTTCGGAGGTAGTTGCCCCTCGGCAAGCTTGGGGTACACCACAACCTCCTTGCCGGCGGCTCCTGGGAGCTCGGCGGGACGGTACTTGCTGGGGCTTGTCTTCCTTTGCTTGTTCTGCCCTGCTGATGGCTCTACGGATGGTTGTACTAACTGAAGTACAAAGGTACCTGGTTCCATAGGCAACTTGAGGGCGGCGCGTTTCGACAGGTCGTCGGCAATGCTGTTCTCCACTCAGGGAACATGTTCTGCCTGTAGGCCGTCGAAACGTTCTTCCAACTTCCTCACTTCATTCACGTAGGCCTCCATCAACGGGCTCTGATAATCCTTGTTGACTTGCTTGACGACGAGCTGCGAATCACCCCTGATGATGAGCTTCTTCATTCCGAGGTCTGCCACGATCCTGAGACCGGCAAGCAACCCCTCGTACTCCACCGTGTTGTTTGTTGATTTTTCCCGGGGGAAGTGCATCTGGATTACGTACTTGAGGTGCTCTCTGGTGGGTGCGACGAGTAGCACGCCAGCACCAGCACCTTGGAGTGAGAAAGCTCCGTCAAAGTACATAATCCACTCACTGCTCGTCTCCCTGCCGGGAAGGGTGGTCTCTTGGATCTCCTCGTCGGGCGTTGCGGTCCATTCTGCTATGAACTCTGCCAAAGCTCGGCTCTTGTTTTTTGAAGTACTTTCAAACCTGAGGCCAAAGCTCGACAGCTCCAGTGCCCACTCCACAATCCTCCCTATCGCATCTGGGTTGTGCAAAATCCGTTGCAAAGGGAGGCGGGTGACGACGGTGATCTCGTGTGCTTGGAAATAGTGGCGCAGCTTTCTCGAGGCCATGAGAAGGCCGAAAAGCAGCTTCTGCATTCCAGAATATCTTGACCTAGCCCCCTGCAAGAGGGAAATGACAAAATACAGTGGGTGCTGCACCATCTTTTTCTTCTATCCCACTTCGTCCGTCTGCTCAGGCTCCGCCCCGCCGGGTTCGGGCCTTGCCGGGGGTTCTGGTTTGCCAGCGTCAGGTTCTGCCGGGGAAGGCCCCGGCCCGTCATCCGACGGCTCTGCTGCAACTGCTGCTTCTCCCTCAGGTTCCCTCTGCACCACCAGCGCAACACTGACCACTTGATTCGTTGCTGCTAAGTACAGCAGCAACGACTCTCGTGGTTTAGGTGCAACTAGTATTGGCGTGGAGGAGAGGTACCTCTTCAAATCCTGCAGTGCTGCCTCCACCTCCGGAGTCCATTTTACTGGACCCACCTTTTTCAAAACTTTGAAAAAGGGGAGGGCGCGCTCAGCAGATTTGGAGATGAACCTACTCAGGGCAACAATGCAGCCGGTGAGCCTATGGACGTCTTTGACCCGTTTCGGCGCCTCAATCTGCTCAATCGCTTTGATCTTGTCGGCGTTTGCTTCGATTCCACATTGAGACACAAAGAACCTGAGAAGTTTGCCGTAGGGGACACCGAACACGCGCTTCTCTGGGTTGAGCTTGAGGTTGATCTTGCGCAGGTCTGCGAATGTTTCTTCTAAATCTTGCACGAGCGTGGCCGTGTCCTTGGTTTTGACCACTATGTCATCCATATAAGCTTCCATATTTCTATGTAGATGCGGCTCAAAACCAATCTGGACTGCTTGGGCAAACATCGAACCATCGCTCTTCAACCCGAAAGGCATTCGTACAAAACAGTACGTACCACATGGGGTGATGAACGCGGTCTTCTCTTCACCTTCCTTCATCATGAAGATCTGGTGGTACCCTAAATGACAGTAGGTCACACCCGGCAGTGGAGTCTACAATCTGGTCGATGCGTCGCAGAGGGAAAGGATCCTTTGGACAAGCTTTATTGATGTCTGTGTAGTCAATACATAGCCTCCACTTTCCGTTTGCCTTACGCACCACCATCGGATTTGCCAACCACATGGGGTGGAGTACTCCTCTTACCAGGTGCCGCCTCCAACTTCCTGATCTCTTCGATGATGAACTCTTGCCGCTCCAAAGCTTTCTTCCTGACCTTCTGCTTGACGGGCCGCGCGTGAGGACAGACAGCAAAATGGTGCTTAATCACCTCCCTGGGAACGCCGGGGATGTCAGATGCTTGCCATGCAAATACATCGACATTCGCCTGCAGGAAGGCGATGAGCGCGCTTTCCTATTTGCTGTTGAGGGTGGAGCTTATGGTGAAAGCCCCGCCCATGCCTTCCTCCTTGACGAACACCTTCTTGGTTTCTGGCGGTGCAGCCTTGGACTTTTTGCTCTTGCCGGTGGAGCTCTCTGGCATGTCCTCAATGGGAGCACAACACTCCGAAGAGGTGTGCTTGCCGGAGTGGGTGCAAGAGGTCTTGCCGGCCTTCTTCCTCCCTGGAGCTTCAGTGGCAGGAGGAAGTGCCCGGGCGGCAGTTGCTGCAACTGCCTCTCGGTAGAGTTGGTCGGTGCAGATGAGTGCGTCTTTCTTGTCAGAGGGGACGGTGATGATGGTCAGCGGCCCGGGCATCTTCAACGTGTTGTAGGAGTAGTGGGACGCCGCCATGAACTTGGCCAGCGCTGGGCGGCCAAGGATCCCATTGTATGGCAAGGGGATCTCGGCGACATCGAAGACGATCTTCTCCGTCCTATAGTTCAGCTCGCCCCCAAACGTAACGGGCAGCGTGATTTTACCTTTAGTCTGGCTCCTTCCCGGGTTGACCCCTTGAAACATGCCCGTTTCTTCGAGGTCTCCATCAGGAATCTGCAGCTTGTTGATCACAGCGGGCGAGATCAAATTCAGACCGGCCCCACCGTCAACCGGCACTTTGGTCACCTTGAGGTTGCGTATTGTTGGTGAAACCAACAACGGCAAACACCCGACCGCAGTTGTGCGGTCAGGGTGATCCTCGGTGTCAAAAACGATGGGCGTGCGAGACCACTTCAGTGGCCTCTAGGCATCGAACAATGGCTCCGCCGCAGTGACCTCACGCGCCCACTGCTTCAGCTAGCGGTGTGAGGTGTGCAACGAGGCACCACCGTCGATGCACATAGCCTCTGTAGCCTTCTTGAACTCGTGCTCATCGGACTCGTCATCCTCGTCGTGATCATCATCCTCCTCTTTCTTGTCGCGGCCCCGAGCGGGCCTCTCTTGTTGGTTATCTTTGCCGCGGCGACCCCCTTGGCCGCCACGCTTCTTGCCAGATCCCTCAGCACCATCCTGACCCTTCCTCCTTGTCTCGCCTTTCATATTCAGCCTTCTGCTTTTCTGCAAGCAGCTCAACTTGTCGGCAGTTCTGGAGGTCATGGACCTTGGTGCAGTGGATCTTGCAGTACTGCTTGTCGGAGCCCCATGGCTTGCCGGCGGCCGCCAGGGCCAAGCAGGCGGCACACCTGGCAACCTCCTTGCCGGGGTCGTCAGCCTTGGCCTTTTTGGCGGCGCCGAGCTTGCTGGATCCCTCAACGGCAAGCACAGTCTTGCCCTTGCGCTTCCTGCTGCGGCGCCGGCCTTTCTTTGTTGGGGTGGCGGCGTCTTCGTCTGTGGAGTCGGTTTCCGCACCGGCGTCCTCGCCGGGGTACTTCCTCCCCTCTTCAGCTCGAGCACATCTATCGTCCAGAACATAGAGTTCGGCCACATCTTTGACATTGTTCATTGCCAACTCTTCACGCATCTTGCAGTTGCGCACATTCTGATGGAATGCGCTGATAACGGCGGCGGGATGAACATCTAGGATGTTGTACTACACCCGGCTGAACCTCTGTATATACTTGCGCAGGTTTTCGCCTTCTTTCTGGGGGATGATATGCAAATCACTTGCCTGGCCATGAGCTTGGTGGCCTCCAGTGAAGGCGCCAACAAACTCATGACACAAATCCAACCAAGAAGAAATGGAATCCACTGGCAAGTGCATCAACCATGACATGATGTTAGGTTTGAGTGCCAACGGGAAGTAATTGGCAAGCACCTTGTCGTCGCGAGCTCCAGCAGCTTGCATCGCGATGGTGTAGATGCTGAGTAACTCCGAAGGGTGGGTCTTGTCGTTGTTCTTCTCGTCAACATCGGGCTTGAACGTGCGGTGGGAGGGCCACTGGAACTGCCGCAGCTCTCAGGTAAAGGCCGGACAATCCACCTCGTAAGGCAGGTCGCCGGGGCCCCCCGGCACCGGGTGGTCCATAGTAGGCCCCGCACGCCAATCTGACTGATGGCGCGTCTCCCGTCGGTGTTCGATGGTACTTCGAGCGTCTTCCTGGGCCCGCTCCCGAAGCACTTGACGTTGGTCACGGCGTGTCCGCAGGTCGGACGACTCCGTGGAAACGTTGCCGCCGACGTCGGGTCGACGGGCCGGTGGCTGTTGCCGCTGGGGGGGGGGAGTGCACCGTGGTCGCAGCGTCTCTGGTACCCCCACCGCCGGCATGCACCGGCTCGTCAGGACGCCGGAACGAGGGCCCCGCCAGGAGCGGCTCGCCTTTGTTGGCAAAGCCAACAAGGCTTCGGATGGTGGCTCTCCACTCATCGAGCTTCTCCGCAGCAGGGGGAAGTCGAGGAGCAGCTGCACGCGCGCCAGCGCTTCTGCTGGCATAGGCGGCGGCGAGATCTGCGCAGACCGTGACGCGCTCCGACTTCTAACCGGGTTAGAAGGGGCTCTGTCGCGGTCTCGCGGTCGCACGCCGCGTGCACCGGCGTCTGAGCGCGCACGCCGGCCTGGTTCGTCTTGTGAGTGGCGCACATGGCTCTTTCCGTGGGGGTGCCCGGGGGCTCCGGCATCGCGGTGCTGCTCATCGCGCGGGACCTGGGAAGGGCGCGGCGCGGGCGCCAGCTGGGGTGCCGTAGAGGCTGCTGCGTCGCCCGTGGGCAGCAGGGCCCCGCCCCCGGACCCAACAGCACATGGCTCGTCGTCTCAGATTCGGACGACGCCGCTCGCCTGGCTCCGATTGCTAGAATGTTGTGGATGCTCGTGGGCCACGTCTCTAGCCCCATCCGCGGGCACCCGGCCGCCTGCTCGTGCTGGCGCGGACGGGCCGGCCCCGGACGAGCTGATCGCTGTGATCCCCTTCTTCTTGGGAGCCATGGTGATGAAGAACTACTAGACTAGCTGCTAGACCGGATTTTCACAACTGCGCTCCCTACCTGGCGCTCCAAAGATGTCGGGGGAAAACGACACCTATGGGATCACTGGATCCCTTCTACGGTTGGCGGGCGCGGGGTTGTGCAAAGAGCGGGTCTATAAGCCAGCACAAAGATTGTTTACCCAGGTTCGGGCCGCGAGGATGCGTAATACCCTAGTCCTGCTTTGGTGTATATTTGAGTGTGCTTGAGCTTTTGAACTAGCTACGGTGCGTGCGTCGTCCAAAAGATCCGAATCCTCTCCTAGTACGCCGCGGGCCTCCTTTTATAGGCAAAGGGGCTGCCACAGTGGCACACAGGAGGTGGAAAGTTATACAGTGCACAAGCTTATCGCCTGTCATTACAGCACAAAGTGCATTAAATGCGCTACTTAGGTGTCCACTTGCTTTATCGAAGGCGGTAACGAGGTCCGTCCCGTCCGTCGCCGCTCCGCCTTGCTCCGGCATGTGTCCAGGCCAACGAGGCATGCAGCGCCACGTAGGCTGGCTGGCTGCTGAGATGGCGTGGTGGTAGGGTCTTCATGAAGATCTGCATGCCACCAGGCAGGTGCTTGCTGAGTTGGCCTAGAGGCCGCACGTCCCCACGCAGGTGTTCGCCTAGTTGATGGGCTGGCAGCTGCATGGGAAGGCGACGGAGCTTTGGCAGATGTGGGCCTGGCTGCGGCCCCACGGATGTCTTCGGCAAGAGTCTTGCTGGGGCCCCGGCAAGGGTCTTGCCGTGGCATTGTGGTCGTCCCCGGCAAGGGCCTTGCCGGGGGTCTCGTGGGTATCCTCGGCAAGGATCTTGCCAAGGATTGTCGTCTTCTGATTCTCATCTGATTTTGTATGCTTCTGGTCTTCACAAAGATCTGCATGCCACCATGGAGGCGCCTCCCGAGCTTTGGTTCCAATGTGGTTGAGGGCATCGGGACTCTCAGGATCGAGGGTGGCAGCCCTGCTGGTGCTGGGCAAGTTGCCCCGGCAAGGCTCTTGCCGGGGCTGTGGCGGCCGCCCCGGCAAGGGCCTTGCCGGGGGAGTCCACCTCGCCCTTCTGCTCTTTGTGTTTCCGTCTTGGCGTTGACCTAGTCGTCTTGTGCCTTTTCTTCCTCTGCCCCGCCAAGCGTGGCCAGGGGCGTGGGGCTGCGACTGCCCGCGCACAAGTAAAGGGGTGCAAAAAGGGACCCCCTACTTTTGTACACCGACAACTCTAGTGCAAGTGGGAGACTGAAGGAAATATGCCCCAGAGGCAATAATAAAGTTGTTATTTATATTTCCTTATATCATGATAAATGTTTATTAATCATGCTAGAATTGTATTAACCGGAAACTTAGTACATGTGTGAATACATAGATAAACAGAGTGTCCCTAGTATGCCTCTACTTGACTAGCTCGTTAATCAAAGATGGTTAAGTTTCCTAGCCATAGACATGTGTTTTCATTTGATGAACGGGATCACATCATTAGATAATGATGTGATGGACAAGACCCATCTGTTAGCTTAGCATAATGATCGTTAGTTTTATTGCTATTGCTTTCTTCATGACTTATGCATGTTGCTCTGACTATGAGATTATGCAACTCCCGAATACCGGAGGAACACTTAGTGTGCTATCAAACGTCACAACATAACTGGGTGATTATAAAGATGCTCTACAGGTGTCTCCGATGGTGTTTGTTGAGTTGGCATAGATCGAGATTAGGATTTGTCACTCCGTGTATCGGAGAGGTATCTCTGGGCCCTCTCGGTAATGATCATCACTATAAGCCTTGCAAGCAATGTGACTAATGAGTTAGTTGCGGGATGATGCATTACGGAACGAGTAAAGGGACTTGCTGGTAACAAGATTGAACTAGGTATGATGATACCGACGATCGAATCTCGGGCAAGTAACATACCGATGACAAAGGGAACAACGTATGTTGTTATGCAGTTTGACCGATAAAGATCTTCGTAGAATATGTAGGAGCCAATATGAGCATCTAGGTTCTGCTATTGGTTATTGACCGGAGATGTGTCTCGGTCATGTCTACATAGTTCTCGAACCCGTAGGGTCCTCACGCTTAACGTTGGATGACGATTTGTCTTATGAGTTATGTGATTTGAAGACCGAAGTTTGTTCGGAGTCCCGGATGAGATCATGGACATGATAAGGAGTCTCGAAATGGTTGAGAGGTAAAGATCAATATATTGGAAGGCTATATTTGGACATCGGAAAGGTTCGAGTGATTCGGGTATATTTTGGGAGTACCGGAGAGTTACGGGAATTTGCCGGGGGAAGTAGTGGGCCTTAATGGGCCATGTGGGAAAGGAGAGAAGGGCCTCAAGGGGTAGCTGCACGCCCGCCCATGGCAAGTCCAAATTGGACTAGGGAGGGGACGGCGCCCCCCTCTCTCCCCTCTTGGAAAAGGAAGGGGACTCCAACTAGGATTGGGAATCCTAGTTGGACTCCCCCTATAGGCGCGCCCCTCCTAGGCCGGCCTCCTCCTCCTCCCTCCTTTATATACGTGGCCAAGGGAGCACCCCAAAGCACAACAGACAATCTCTTAGCCGGGTGCGGTGCCCCCCTCCACAGTTACACACCTCGGTCATATCGTCGTAGTGCTTAGGTGAAGCCCTGCGCCGATAGCTTCATCATCACCGTCACCACGCCGTCGTGCTGACGGAACTCTCCCTCGGCCTCAACTGGATCAAGAGTACGAGGGACGTCATCGAGCTGAACGTGTGCTGAACACGGAGGTGCCGTACGTTCGGTGCTAGGATCAGTCGGATCGTGAAGACGTACGACTACATCAACCGCGTTGATATAACGCTTCCACTTTCAGTCTACGAGGGTACGTGGACACACTATCCCCGCTCGTTGCTATGCATCACCTGGACAGATCTTGCGTGATCGTAGGAATTTTTTTGAAATTACTGCGTTCCCCAACACATCGCTCATCCCCGACCACCACTCATAAGGAAGATAATCAATAATAAATCATGCTCCAACATCATAGCATAATGAGATAATATACGTGCATGCTCCCCGACCACCACAGCAATATTCTTACTAACCACAACCGTTTACTAGTACTTCCCACATATTCCATCTCTATATCGCAAAACTATTGCAAGGAATCAAACATATCATATTCAGTGATCCACAAGTTTTATGTAGGATTTTATGACTAACCATGCAAATGACCAATTACTTTTGACTCTCTAAATATATATAAGTGAAGCATGAGATTTAATTCTTTCTATAAAATATCATGCTCTAATAAATATAGGTGAAGCAAAAGAGCATTCTACAAACAACGGTTTTCTATGTGAAGAGAAACAGGCAATCCAAGCTTCAAATGATATAAGTGAGGCACAAGAAGCATTCTATAAAGCCATGCTCAAAAGGTTTAAGTGAAGTGCAATGAGCATTCTATAAATCAACCATGGACTATCTCATACCAGCATGGTGCATAAAAGAAAAATGAAAAATAAACACAAAAGACGCTCCAAGATTCACACATATCACATGAACGAAACGAAGACGCAGACATACCGATACTTGTTGAAGAAAGAGGGGATGCCTTGCGGGGCATACCCAAGCTTAGATGCTTGAGTCTCCTTGAATATTTACTTGGGGTGCCTAGGGCATCCGCAAGCTTGAGCTCTTGCCTCTCCTCCCTCCTCATATCAAGACCTCCTCGATCTTTGATCACTTCATCCACACAAAACTCAACAGAAAGCTCGGTAAGATCCGTTAGTATAATAAAGCAAATCACTATTAAGTACTATTGCAAACCAATTAATATTTTGTTTTTCATTGTATCTACTGTAATATAACTTTTCCATGGCTTATACCACCGATAAAAATCGATAGTTTCATCAAAACAAGCAAAACAATGCATCAAAAACAGAATCTGTCTTAAACAGGACAGTCTGTAGTAATCTGAACATTCACCATACTTCTTTTACTCCAAAAATTCGAAAAAATTAGGAGAAATAAAAAATTTGTATAGCAGTACTGTGCAAAAAGTTTCAGAAACTTTCGATGTTCCAGTAAAAAATGTAAAATCACGCAGTACAGCCAAAGTTTCTATTTTTGCACCGCACATACCAACAAGCTAAAGGCAAATTTTGGCACAATAATTTTACAGTAAAATGGATTTGTACAAGGGGATAATTATTGTTGAAAAGTTTCTGTAATTCAAGATTCACAAAGTTTCCGTGGGCATGAACAAAGTTCAAGGCATGCTCCCACTTCCACGGTGCTCGTCCTTCTCACTTTCACTTTTCTTTTTGAGAAGTTTTAAGTTCCCCTCTATATTTTTTTTGTTTTTAAACTTTATAAAAGCACTCAACAGAAATAAATAACTCTCTAAAACTTCCGGGTTGTCTCCCTGGCAGCGCTTTCTTTAAATCCATTAAGCTAGGCATAAAGTGCTCAAGTAATGAATCCACCCGGATCCCAAGGTATATCAAAGACAATTTTAATTAACAATGATTTGACATTTAGTAGTGAGCACAAAGCAACATATATCAAGCAATGAAGAAGTCTAACTCTCTTCCTATGCATCGGCATGTCATACAAGAACAATTCATGCACATCAAGTAAAGGCCAATATATAACATAAGTAGTTTCTTGCAATTTTATCGTGTTGGAAACATAGAGAGGTAGAGATGTAGTTCCTCTTTCATAATAATTGCAAGTAGGAGCAGCAAGCAGATGCATATTATATTCATCAAAATCATCATGTGCAACGATAACAGGCAACCCATCAATGCAATCCTTAATAAGAGAAAACTTCTCCGATATAGTGTGGTTGGGAGAATTTAAAAAGATAATAGGACTATCATGTGCGGGTGCAATAGCAACAATTTCATTCTTAACATAAGGAACTATATCAAGTTCATCTCCATAAGCATAATTCATATTGGCATCTTGGCCACAAGCATAACAAACATCAAGTTCGTCAGAAAGGGATATTTCAAAAGAATCAACGGGATCATAGCAATTATCATAGCATTCATCCTTCGGTAAGAACGAAGGGGCATTAAACAATGTATGAGTTGAAGAGTTACTCTCATTAGAAGGTGGGCAAGGGTGATCAATCCACTCTTCCTCCTTTTGTTCTTCGCTCTCCTCCTCATCTTTTTCATCCAATGGGCTCACAATATCATCAATTTCTTCTTCCATAGACTCCTGCAAAATATTAGTCTCTCCTTGGACAACAGAGACTCTCTCAATAAATACATAAATATAATAATTGCATTTATAATTATCATAGCAATATTTAAGGATAGCAAAATTTTCAGGTCTATAAACTGAATCATCAAAATCTTCAAACTTTTCAAACAAAGATTCAATTTCATAAGCACCATTAAAAGCAACAAATTCTTCTATCCGTTCCACATCATAGTAATCATATATACCTCTAGCATAAGAAGCCAAGGTTTCATTATCATTAAATTCACATGAAAAGGGAAGATGTGGAGCATTCATCCTAGAGCAAGAAGTATAATCATATCTCAAGCATACCTCCCGAGCATGCCAATGCAACATATGAATTTGATCCCGTAACAATTTCCCTCTATGAGTCAAGCGATAATCCCTAAAGTATTCACGTTGATCCAATGATACTCCCATTATATAGGTGAATGGGGTTTTCTCAGGATTATCAGAGTAGTGCATAATATCTCACACATAACGAGCATTGAG
This sequence comes from Triticum aestivum, assembly GCF_018294505.1. NCBI lineage: Eukaryota > Viridiplantae > Streptophyta > Magnoliopsida > Poales > Poaceae > Triticum > Triticum aestivum. The sequence goes on along the minus strand of NC_057802.1, from coordinate 299,138,792 downwards.
GGTTTTAGGAGGTTTCCCATCTCCATGAGTAGTAAGTACAACTAATTTTTTATGGTGTTTCGTGTTCCATATCCATAACTAAAGATAGAGAACAACTTAGAACAGAAAATAAAAACTACTTAGTGATAAAGCAAACAAGCACACACGAGAATATTCACCCCATGCTATTGCTCCCCGGCAGCAGAGCCAGAAAAAGGTCTTGATAACCCACAAGTATAGGGGATCGTTTGTAGCCTTGTTTGATAAATAAGAGTGTCGAACCCAACGAGGAGCTAAAGGTAGAACAAATATTCCCTCAAGTTCTATCGACCACCGATACAACTCTACGCGCACTTGACATTTGCTTTACCTAGAACAAGTATGAAACTATTTGGCAAGAATAAAACTACGAATAAATTGCAAGGTAATAAAAGTAGATAGCTTTTGTCAACAAGAAATTCATTTGTCCCTAGGAAATTGATAACAAGTACAGGTAATCATTCTTGTAGTTATATGAGGGAGAGGCATGAGCTAACATACTTTCTCTACTTGGATCATATGCACTTATGATTGGACCCCTAGCAAGCATCCGCAACTACTAAAGATCATAAGGTTGTGAAACCCAACCATAGCATTAAGTATCAAGTCCTCTTTATCCCATACGCCATAACCCACCTACTCGAGTTTAAGCTTCTGTCACTCTCGCAACCCACCATAAGCGAATCATGAACATATTGCAACACCCTAAAGCGGGGGCCCCCTCATGTTTGTGCGAGACGGAGGGCATCGTAGGACAGCACCATAAATAAAATATACAATCATACCAACCAAGATCACAATTAACCCATAGGACAAAACGGAACTACTCAAACGTCACAGGATAACCATAGATCATTGGGAAATATTATATGGATTTGAGCACCATGTTTAAGTAGAGATTACAACGGGGGGAAGAGGTGTTACAACGCTGCATAGAGGGGGAGAAAGTTGGTGTTGATGATAGCAAGATTGTTGATGTAGATCGCCGTCACGATCCTTGCCCCGGCGTCGTTCCGGCGCCACCAGGAGAGAGGGGGAGAGAGGCCCCCTCCTCCTTCTTCTTCCTTGGCCTCCCCCCTAGGTGGGAGGAGAATTACCCCTCTGGTCCATGGCCTCCATGGCGGCGGAGGGGCGGGAGCCCCTCCGAGATTGGATCTCCCTCTCCGTTCTCTTCTGTTTCACGCTCCCCAGGTCTGGCCGAAAACCGTTTCTTACATTCCGGGAGATCCGTAACTCCGATTGCGCTGAGATTTTAACATGAATTTTTTCCGGATATAAGCTTCCTTGCGCCCGAAGTAGAGTTCCAACTGACGTACAAGACAAGCACAACCCACCACCACACGCCTGGCACCTAGGGCAAGCCCTGGTGTCTTGTGGGCTGTGTGGGCCTCCGTTTGTGTTGATTCCAAGTCCCAAAGATCACATATATTTGAAAATAATTCTCCTTAAAATTTTATTGCATTTGGACTTCGTTTGATATGGATTTTCTACCAAACAAAAAACATGCAACAAACATGAACTGGCACTGGGCACTGGATCAATAGGTTAGTCTAATAAATCATATAAAAAGTTGCCAAAAATATGTGAAAATTGTACAATATTGGCATGAAACAATAAAAAATTATAGATACGACGAAGACGTATCAAGCTAGTGCCGTATCGCCCTAGGTTATGACTGTTATATGATGAATATCATCCAATGAATTCACCGATACGAATTTCTCTTATATTATTTCTGCTAAGTTACTACTGCTATCGTCACTGTTACACCTGCTACAAAATCGTTGCTATCACTGTTACTGTTGCTATTGCTACTACTATCGAAATTATCATACTACTTTGCTACTAATCACTTTGCTGCAGATAATTAATCTCCAGCTGTGGTTGAATTGAAAACTCAGCTGCTAATACTTCCAAATATTCTTTGGCTCCCCTTGTGTCGAATCAATAAATTTGGGTTGAATACTCTACCCTCAAAAACTGTTGCGATCCCCTATACTTGTGGGGTATCAAGACCTTTTTCTGGCGCCGTTGCCGGGGAGCATAGCTATATTTGTTGAGTCACTTGGGATTATTATCAAATTATCACTATGAAGAATCTGAAGGATACTAAAACCAAGATCGTTCCGTCTAGGACGAGGGGGGGTAAGGAACTGCCATCACACTCTGCACTTGATTCACCTTCTGTTTTGAGTAGACTTGCAACACCACCACATGTTATTAATCCTATTATGTCGCAAGTCATTGATGATGCTACTTCTGCTTTGAATGATACTCATGATGATGCTAGTACCTTGCTTGATGATAATGTGCCACTAGGTGAATTTCTTGATGAACAACTTGCTAAAACTAAAGCTTTTGAAGATGCCGAAACTGATGAAATTGTTGAAACTGATGAAGAGCTTGAAACTGAAAATCCTGAAAAACCTATTAGACCTAGTCCTCCTAGATATGAATTGCCTAAGATACTGGAAGGTTATGTTATGGATGAGGAGACAACTAGGGACTTTCTTGCTTGCAATGATAGAGATGATCTTAATAAATTATTATGCAAACTGAAAGAGAAATCTTTGAATGCTAGAGTGGAATGTGATCCTAAGTTTGCTACTTCACCTATCTTTGTTGGCGATAAGGATTATGAATTCTCTATCGACCCAGAGTTAATTTCTTTGGTTGAATCTGATCCTTTCCATGGTTATGAAACTGAAACTGTTGTGGCACATCTTAGTAAGCTGAATGAGATAGCCACCCTATTTGCTCATGATGAGAAAATTCATTATTATTATATCCTTAAGTTATTTCTGTTCTCATTAAAGGGTGATGCTAAGGCTTGGTATAATACTCTTCTCTTGGTTGTGTGCGTAGTCCCTAGGATATGATTTACTACTCTGAAAAATATTTTTCTGCTCATAAGAAACAAGCTGCCTTACAGGAAATATTTAACTTTGTGCAAATTGAAGAAGAGAGTCTCCCACAAGCTTGGGGGAGGCTTCTCCAATTGCTTAATGCTTTGCCTAACCATCCTCTTAAGAAAAATGAAATACTTGATATCTTCTATAATGGACTAACTGATGCTTCTAGGGATTTCCGAGATAGTTGTGCTGATTGTGTTTTCAGGGAACGAACTGTTGAACAAGCTGATGAATTATTGAATAACATATTAAAAATTATGATGATTGGACTCTTCCCGAACCTCCACCTAAACCCACTCCGAAGAAGAGGGGTATCTTATATCTCAATCCTGAAGATATGCAAGAGGCGAAGAAAGCTATGAAGGAACAAGGTATTAAAGCCGAGGATGTCAAAATTTTACCTCCTATTGAAGAAATACATGGGCTTGATGCAACACCACCCAAGGTGGTAGAGGTAAATTCTTCAATGAAGTTCAATGACAATGACAATCCTTACAATAAGCATCCTAGTCAATGCCTTTATGAGCTTGATAATTACATTAGAAAGCAAGATCACTTCAATGCAAATGTTATGAAACAATTGAAATACAACTCTGATATGATTGCTCGCTTGAGTGACTTGTTATTTAGAATTACCAATGATGTTAGACGTGTAGGAAAGCATGCCTCTATGGTTCGAACTCAACTAGAACAAGGTGGTAAATCTCAGAAAGAATTGCTTGATGAAATGAATAATAATATAAATGACTTTGCTGTTAGAGTAGCAACTAGACGAGGTAAAATGAGTCAGGAACCCCTTTACCCTGAGGGACACCCAAAAATAATTGAACAAGACTCTCAAAGACTTAACTCTAATGTACCTAGTCCTTCTAAAAAAAGAAGAAAAAGAGAAATGATAGGACTTTGCATGCCTCTAGTGAACCTGAAATAGAAAAGCATCTTGAAGCTAATAATGATGTTTCTATTTCTGATACTGAAACTCAATCTGGTAATGAACACTCACCTTCCGATAATGAAAAATATAATGATGAGGTTCATGAAGACACTCAAACAAATAATAAAGAACCAGACAATGATGTTGAAATAGAACCAGCTTTTCATCCTGATAACCCACTGATGTCTACTAGACAACCTTCTTCTTGTAGACGTTGTTGGGCCTCCAAGTGCAGAGGTTTGTAGGACAGTAGCAAATTTCCCTCATGTGGATGACCTAAGGTTTATCAATCCGTGGGAGGCGTAGGATGAAGATGGTCTCTCTCAAACAACCCTGCAACCAAATAACAAAGAGTCTCTTGTGTCCCCAACACACCCAATACAATGGTAAATTGTATAGGTGCACTAGTTCGGTGAAGAGATAGTGATACAAGTGCAATATGGATGGTAGATATAGGTTTATAATCTGAAATTATAAAAACAGCAAGGTAACTAATGATAAAAGTGAGCGAAAACGGTATTGCAATGCGTTGAAAGCAAGCCTAGGGTTCATACTTTTACTAGTGCAAATTCTCTCAACAAGGATAACATAATTAGATCATATAACTATCCCTCAACATGCAACAAAGAGTCACTCCAAAGTCACTAATAGCGGAGAACAAACGAAGAGATTGTTGTAGGGTACGAAACCACCTCAAAGTTATCCTTTCTGATCGATCTATTCAAGAGTCCGTAGTAAAATAACACGAAGCTATTCTTTCCATTCGATCTATCATAGAGTTCATACTAGAATAACACCTTCAGACACAAATCAACCAAAACCCTAATGTCACCTAGATACTCCAATGTCACCACAAGTATCCGCGGGTATGATTATACGATATGCATCACCCAATCTCAGATTCATCTATTCAACCAACACAAAGAACTTCAAAGAGTGCCCCAAAGTTTCTACCAGAGAGTTAAGACGAAAACGTGTGCCAACCCCTATGCATAAGTTCACAAGGTCACTGAACCCGCAAGTTGATCACCAAAACATACATCAAGTAGATCACGTGAATATCCCATTGTCACCACAGATAAGCACATGCAAGACATACATCAAGTGTTCTCAAATCCTTAAAGACTCAATCCGATAAGATACAAAGGGAAAACTCAATCCATTACAAGAGAGTAGAGGGGGAGAAACATCATAAGATCCAACTATAATAGCAAAGCTCGCGATACATCAAGATCGTGCCATATCAAGAACACAAGAGAGAGAGAGAGATCAAACACATAGCTACCGATACATACCCTCAGCCCCGAGGGTGAACTACTCCCTCCTCGTCATGGAGAGCGCCGAGATGATGAAGATGGCCACCGGTGATGGATCCCCCCTCCGGCAGGGTGCCGGAGCAGGGTCCCAATTGGTTTTTGGTGGCTACAGAGGATTGCGGCGGCGGAACTCCCGATCTAGGTTAAGTTCTGGAAGTTTGGTGATTTATAGGAGAGGTTGGCATCGAGAATAAGTCAGGGGGGCCCATAGGGAGTCCACGAGGCAGGGTCGCGCCCTCCACCCTCGTGGGGCCCACGGGACTCCCCTCCGGTAACTCTTTGTTCCAGTATTTTTTTATATTTTCGAGAAAAAATCTCCGTTGATTTTCAGCGCGTTCCAACAACTTTTATTTCTGCACAAAAACAACACCACGGTAGTTCTGCTGAAAACAGCATCAGTCCGGGTTAGTTCTAATCAAATCATACCAAAATCATGTAAAAATATTATAAACATGGCATGAATACATCAAAAATTATAGATACGTTGGAGACGTATCAGCATCCCCAAGCTTAATTCATGCTCGTCCTCGAGTAGGTAAATGATAAAAACAGAATTTTTGATGTGGAATGCTACCTAACATATTTATCCATGTAACTCTGTTTATTGTGGCAAGAATATTCAGATCCATAAGATTCAAAACAAAAGTTTAACATTGACATAAAAATAATAATACTTCAAGCATACTAACAAGGCAATTATGTCTTCTCAAAATAATAAGGCCAAAGAAAGTTTATCCCTACAAAATCATATAGTCTGGCTATGTTCCATCTTCATCACACAAAATATTCAAATCATGCACAACTCGATGACAAGCTAAGCAATTGTTTCATACTTTTGTATTCTCAAACTTTCTCAACTTTCACGCAATACATGAGCATGAGCCATGGACATAGCACTATAGGTGGAATAGAGTGGTGGTTGTGGAGAAGACAAAAAAGGAGGAAGATGGTCTCACATCAACTAGGCATATTAATGGGCTATGGAGATGCCCATCAATAGATATCAATGTGAGTGAGTAGGGATTGCCATGCAACGGATGCACTAGAGCTATAAATGTATGAAAGCTCAACAAAAGAGACTAAGTGGGTGTGCATCCAACTTGCTTGCTCACGAAGACCTAGGGCATTTTGAGGAAGCCCATTATTGGAATATACAAGCCAAGTTCTATAACGAAAATTCCCACTAGTATATGAAAGTGACAAAATAAGAGACTCTCTATCATGAAGATCATGGTGCTAGTTTGAAGCACAAGTGTGGTAAAAGGATAGTAGCATTGCCCCTTCTCTCTTTTTTCTCTCATTTTTTTCTTTTTCTTTTTTGGGCCTTCTCTCTTATTTTTATTTGGCCTTTCTTCCCTTTTTTTATTTCCTCACATGGGACAATGCTCTAATAATGAAGATCATCACACTTCTATTTACTTACAACTCAAAAAATTACAACTCGATACTAGAACAAATATATGACTCTATATGAATGCCTCCGGCGGTGTACCGGGATGTGCAATGACTCATGAGTGACATGTATGAAAGAATTATGAACGGTGGCTTTGCCACAAATACGATGTCAACTACATGATCATGCAAATCAATATGCCAATGATGGAACGTGTCATAATAAACGAAACGGTGGAAAGTTGCATGGCAATATATCTCGGAATGGCTGTGGAAATGCCATGATAGGTAGGTATGGTGGCTGTTTTGAGGAAGGATATGTGGTGGGTTTATGGTATCGGCGAAAGTTGCGCGGTACTAGAGAGGCTAGCAATGGCGGAAAGGTGAGAGTGCGTATAATCCATGGACTCACCATTAGTCATAAAGAACTCACATACTTATTGCAAAAATCTATTAGTCATCAAAATAAAGTACTACACGCATGCTCCTAGGGGGATAGATTGGTAGGAAAAGACCATCGCTCGTCCCCGACCGCCACTCATAAGGAAGACAATCAAAAAATATCTCATGCTCCAACTTCGTTACATAATGGTTCACCATACGTGCATGCTACGGGACTCACAAACCTTAACACAAGTATTTCTCAAATTCACAATTACTCACTAGCATGACTCTAATATCACCATCTTCATATCTCAAAACAATCATAAGGAATCAAACTTCTCTTAGTATTCAATGCACTTTATATGAAAGTGTTTATTATATCCCTCTTGGATGCCCATCATATTAGGACTAAATTCATAAACAAAGCAAATTACCATGCTATTCTAAAAGACTTTCAAAATAATATAAGTGAAGCATGAGAGTTCATTAATTTCTTCAAAATAAAACCACCGTTGTTCTCTAAAAGATATAAGTGAAGCACTAGAGCAAACGACAAACTACTCCGAAAGATATAAGTGAAGATCAATGAGTAGTTGAATAATTATGCAACTATGTGAAGACTCTCTAACATTTAAGAATTTTACATCTTGGTATTATATTCAAACAGCAAGCAAAACAAAAGAAAATAAAATGACGCTCCAAGCAAAACACATATCATGTGGTGAATAAAAATATAGCTCCAAGTAAGGTTACCGATGAACGAAGACGAAAGGGGGGATGCCATCCGGGGCATCCCCAAGCTTAGGCTCTTGGTTGTCCCTGAATATTACCTTGGGGTGCCTTGGGCATCCCCAATCTTAGGCTCTTGCCACTCCTTATTCCATAGTCCATCGAATCTTTACCCAAAACTTGAAAACTTCACAACACAAAACTCAACAGAAAACTCGTAAGCTCCGTTAGTATAAGAAAATAAATCACCACTTTTGGTATTGTTGTGAACTCATTCTTTATTTATATTGGTGTAATATATTCCAACTTCTATATGGTTCATACCCTCCGATACTACTCATAGATTCATCAAAATAAGTAAACAACACATAGAAAACAGAATTGTCAAAAACAGAACAGTCTGTAGTAATCTGATTTGTTCGAATACTTCTGGAACTCCAAAAATTCTGAAATAAATTTTTGGACGTGAGGGAATTTGTCTATTAATGTTCTGCAGAAAGAATCAACTTAAAAGAACTCTTCTGTAAAAAAATAACAGCTAATCTCGTGAGCGCAAAGTTTCTGTTTTTTACAGCAAGACCACATTAACCTTCACCCAAGTCTTCCCAAAGGTTCTACTTGGCACTTTATTGAAACAAAAGCTATAAAAAATGATTACTATAGTAGCTTAATCATGTGGAAACACAAAAACATTAGGGTTAAATATTGGGTTGTCTCCCAACAAGCGCTTTTCTTTAATGCCTTTCTAGCTAGGCATGATGATTTCAATGATGCTCACATAAAAGATTTGAAATATAAAGAGAGCATCATGAAGAATATAACTAGCACATTTAAGCCTAACCCACTTCCTATGAATAGGGATTTTGTGAGCAAACAACTTATGGGAACAAGAATCAACTACCATAGGAAAGCAAAACAAGCATAGCTTCAAGATTTTCAACACATAGAGAGGAAACTTGTATTATTGCAATTCCTACAAGCATATATTCCTCCCTCATATTAATTTTCAGTAGCATCATAAATGAATTCAACAATATAACCATCACATAAAGCATTCTTTTCATGATCTACAAGCATAGAATTTTTATTACTCTCCACATAAGCAAATTTCTTCTCATGAATAGAAGTGGGAGCAAACTCAACAAAACAACTATCATGTGATTGAAAATTAAATCAAATGACAAGTTTCATGGTTATCATTATTCTTTATAGCATACATGTCATCACAATAATCACCAAAGATAGGAGGCATGCTTTCATCATAGTAAATTTGCTCATCAAAACTTGGGGGACAAAAAATATCATCTTCATCAAACATAGCATCCCCAAGCTTGTTGCTTTGCATATTATTAGCATAATGGATATTCATAGAATTCATACTAACAACATTGCAATCATGCTCATCATTCATATATTTAGTTCCAAACATTTTAATGCATTCTTCTTCTAACACTTGAGCACAACTTTCCTTTCCATTATTTTCACGAAAGATATTAAAAAGAAGAAGCATATGAGGCACCCTTAATTCCATTTTATCATAGTTTTTTTTATAAACTAAACTAGTGATAAAACAAGAAACTAAAAGATTCGATTGCAAGATCTAAAGATATACCTTCAAGCACTAACCTCCCCGGAAATGGCGCCAGAAAAGAGCTTGATGTCTACTACACAACCTTCTTCTTGTAGACGTTGTTGGGCCTCCAAGTGCAGAGGTTTGAGCACAGTAGAAAATTTCCCTCAAGTGGATGACCTAAGGTTTATCAATCAGTGGGAGGCGTAGGATGAAGATGGTCTCTCTCAAACAACCCTGCAACCAAATGACAAAGAGTCTCTTGTATCCCTAACACACCCAATAGAATGGTAAATTGTATAGGTGCACTAGTTCGGCGAAGAGATGGTGATACAAGTGCAATATGGATGGTAGATATAGGTTTTTATTATCTTAAATTATAAAAACAACAAGGTAATTAATGACAAAAGTGAGCGAAAACGGTATTGCAATGCGTTGAAACAAGGCCTACGGTTCATACTTTCACTAGTGCAAGTTCTCTCAACAAGGATAACATAATTAGATCATATAACTATCCCTCAACATGCAACAAAGAGTCACTCCAAAGTCACTAATAGCGGAGAACAAATGAAGAGATTATTGTAGGGTACGAAACCACCTCAAAGTTATCCTTTCTGATCGATGTATTCAAGAGTCCGTAGTAAAATAACATGAAGCTATTCTTTCCGTTTGATCTATCCTAGAGTTCGTACTAAAATAACACGTTATGACACAAATCAACCAAAACCCTAATGTCACCTAGATACTCCAATGTCACCACAAGTATCCGTGGGTATGATTATACGATATGCATCACACAATCTCAGATTCATCTATTCAATCAACACAAAGAACTTCAAATAGTGCCCCAAAGTTTCTACCGGAGAGTCAAGACAAAAACGTGTGCCAACCCCTATGCATAAGTTCACAAGGTCACTGAACCTGCAAGTTGATCACCAAAACATACATCAAGTAGATCACGTGAATATCCCATTGTCACCACAGATAAGCACATGCAAAACATACATCAAGTGTTCTCAAATCCTTAAAGACTCAATCCGATAAGATAACTTCGAAGGGAAAACTCAATCCATTACAAGAGAGTAGAGGGGGAGAAACACCATAAGATCCAACTATAATAGCAAAGCTCGCAATACATCAAGATCGTGCCATATCAAGAACACGAGAGAGAGAGAGAGAGAGAGAGAGAGAGATCAAACACATAGCTACTGGTACATACCCTCAGCCCTGAGGGTGAACTACTCCCTCCTCGTCATGGAGAGCGCCGGGATGATGAAGATGGCCACCGGTGATTGATCCCCCCTCCGGCAGGGTGCCAGAACAGGGTCCCGATTGGTTTTTGGTGGCTACAGAGGCTTGCGGCGGCGGAACTCCCGATCTAGGATAAGTTCTGGAAGTTTGGGGATTTATAGGAGAGGTTGGTGTCGAGAACAAGTCAGGGGCCCCACAGGGAGTCCACGAGGAAGGGGGCGCGCCCTCCACCCTCGTGGGGCCCACGGGAGTCCCCTCCGGTAACTCTTCGTTCCAGTATTTTTTATACTTTCCAAAAAATCTCCGTTGATTTTCAACGCATTCCGCGAAATTTTATTTCTGCACAAAAACAACACCACGGTAGTTCTGCTGAAAACAGCGTCAGTCTGGGTTAGTTCTAATCAAATCATACCAAAATCATGTAAAAATATTATAAACATGGCATGAATACATCAAAAATTATAGATATGTTGGAGACGTATCACCCACAACCTAAAAATAAAAGATATGATCAAAGAGACTTTGTTGCTAGAAAACATGGTAAGGAAAGAGAACCATCAGTTCAAAAACATATGCACTTTCCCCCTAAATCAACTAAGAAGAAAAATGATGAAGAATTCGAATGCTTTGCTGAAATGATTAGGCCGGTCTTTTTGCGTACCCGCTTGACGGATATCTTAAAAATGGCTCCTTACGCAAAATACATGAAAGACATCACCACCAATAAAAGAAAAATACCAGAAGCTGAAATCTCCACCATGCTTGCTAATTATTGTTTTAAAGATGGAGTACCTAAAAAACTTGGAGATCCGGGAATACCGACTATACCATGCTCCATCAAAAGAAATTATGTGAAAGCTGCTTTGTGTGATTTAGGAGCTGGTGTTAGTGTTATGCCTTTCTCTTTATATAAAAGACTTGATTTGAATAAACTCACACCTACTGAAATATCTTTGCAAATGGCTGACAAATCAACTGCCATACCTATCGATATTTGTGACGATGTACCCGTTGTTGTTGAAAATGTTACTATCTTAACTAACTTTGTTATACTTGAGATTCCCGAGGACGACAACATGTTGATTATCCTTGGTAGACTCTTTTTGAATACTACAGGGGCTATTATTGATTGCAATAAAATCAAGGTCGCTTTTCATATCAATGGCAACGAGCATACGGTTCACTTTCAGAAGAAACAATTCCAAGTGAATGGTATTAATGTTATTGAAGAATCTCTGTGACGCCCCCGATTCAATCGTTCACTAATCATGCACGCAAACGTGTACGATCAAGATCAGGGACTCACGGGAAGATATCACAACACAACTCTAAAAACATAAATAAGTCATACAAGCATCATAATACAAGCCAGGGGCCTCAAGGGCTCGAATACAAGTGCTCGATCATAGACGAGTCAGCCGAAGCAACAATATCTGAGTATAGACATAAGTTAAACAAGTTTGCCTTAAGAAGGCTAGCACAAACTGGGATACAGATCGAAAGAGGTGCAGGCCTCCTGCCTGGGATCCTCCTAACTACTCCTGGTCGTCGTCAGCGGCCTGCACGTAGTAGTAGGCACCTCCGGTGTAATAGGAGTCGCCGTCGACGGTGGCATCTGGCTCCTGGGCTCCAGCATCTGGTTGCGACAACCAGGTAGAATGGAAAGGGGGAAAAGAGGGAGAAAAGCAACCGTGAGTACTCATCCAAAGTACTCGCAAGCAAGGGTCTACACTACATATGCAAGGGTATATGTGTAAAGAGGCAATATTAGTGGACTAAACTTCAGAATGCCAGAATAAGAGGGGGATAGCTAGTCCTATCGAAGACCACGCTTCTGGCAGCCTCCATCTTGCAGCATGTAGAAGAGAGTAGATTGAAGTCCTCCAAGTAGCATTGCATAGCATAATCCTACCCGACGATCCTCTCCTCGTCGACCTGTGAGAGAGCGATCACCGAGTTGTATCGGGCACTTGGAAGGGTGTGTTTTATTAACTATCTGGTTCTAGTTGTCATAAGGTCAGGGTACACCTCCAAGTCGTCCAGTTACCGAAGATCACAGCTATTCTAATAGATAAACTTCCCTGCAGTGGTGCACCACATTACCCAACACGCTCGATCCCATTTGGCCGGACACACTTTCCTGGGTCATGCACGGCCTCGGAAGATCAACATGTCGCAGCCCCACCTAGGCACAACAGAGAGGTCAGCACGCCGGTCTAAATCCTATGGCGCAGGGGTCTGGGCCCATCGCCCTTTGCACACCTGCATGTTGCGAACGCGGCCGGAAGAAGACCTAGCCTAGCAGGTGTTCCAGTCCAATCCGGTGCGCGTCGCTTAGTCGCTGACGTCACGAAGGCTTCGGCTGATACCATGAGGCCGAGTGCCCATAACTGTTCCCGCGTAGTTGGTTAGTGCGTATAGGCCAGTGGCCAGACTCAGATCAAACACCAAGAACTCATTACGCGTGTTATTTGGAAATAACCGCGAACGCCGACCAGGGCCAGGCCCACCTCTCGCCTAGGTGGTCTCAACCTGCCCTGTCGCTCCGCCACAAAGATCCACTAGCGGGTACTCCTCGAGCCGACCCGACTTTAGTCACCACAGGTATCATGTAAAGTATATAGATATATACCCGTGATCACCTCCCGAGTGATCACGGCCTGATAGTATAGCAAAGCAGACGGACAAGAATGTAGGGCCACAGATGGAATACTAGCATCCTATACTAAGCAGGTTGGATTGCAGGTAAGGGTAACAACAGTAGCAGCAAGGACAGGCTATGCATCAGGATAGGATTAACGGAAAACAGTAACATGCTACACTACTCTAATGCAAGAAGTATAGAGAAGAATAGGCGATATCTGGTGATCAAGGGGGGGCTTGCCTGGAAGCTCAGCCGAGAAGGAGGGGTCGTCAACACCGTAGTCGTACCGGGTAGCAGCGGCGTCGGTCTTGGTGTCTAGCGAGAGAAGAGGGGGAAGAAACAATAAATACAATGCAAACAAATGCATGACAATGCATGAAATGACAAAGCGTGATTCTAGGCGTGCCCAATCGCGGTAGTAGGTGATACCGGCGAAGGGGGGAACATCCGGGAAAGTATTCCCGGTGTTTCGCGTTTTCGGACAGATGAACCGGAGGGGGAAAGTTGCGAGTTCGATAGGTTAGGGATGTGTGGCGGACGAACGGGCTGCGTATCCGGATTCATCTCGTCGTTCCGAGCAACTTTCATGTAGAAAGTATTTTCATCGAGTTACGGATTATTTTATATGATTATCTAAATCATTTTCTGATTTTAATTATTTATTTAAATCCAACATTATCCAGAACAGTGAACGATGACGTAGGCATGACATCAGAGTGATGTCAGCAGGTCAACTGTTCGGTTGACCAGTCAAACCAGACAGATGGGTCCAGTGGGACCCACATGTCATTGTCAGGGGCACTAACAGGGGGGTTTAGACTAACTAAATGGGTTAATTAGCGGGTGGGGCCGAGTAGTCAGTGAGAGATTAAGGTTTTAATTAATCAATTTAATTAATTAGCAATTTATCTATTTATTTTATTCGTTTATGGCATGGGACCCGCATGTCATAGACACAGGGGAGCCACGTCAACGCTGACCGAGTCAAAGATTCAACAGGGCCCACCCGTCAGCGACACAAGGGGGCCCACACATCAGGCCAGCTCACGACGGCCGGCGACTCGTCGGAATCACGCCGGCGAGCTCATTCGCGGCGGCGTGTCCTCGAGCATCGTCGGAAAACGCCCACAGAGCACCATTTCAATCGCGGCCGAGCGCGTTAGAACGACAAGACGACGACGCGTCGGTTGGTGGTGGTCTTGCGAGCTGCGGTGGCCGGAGAAGGGCGCATCGAGCTCATCGGCGGCGAGGTGTTTTGGGCGAGCAACGACAACGGCGATGCGGCGCGCTACTGGGAAAACAGAAGGGCGGGGCGAGGCCTACATGCGCGCGCGAGCACAACGGCACAAGCCTGGGTCCAAAGGGGTCATTGGACGGCTGTCGGCGACGAGCGCGTGCGGCGACGCGTTCGGGAGCTCGAGAAGGTTGGAGCTAGGGTGAGCTAGCGAACAAACGGAGAGGTTGGGGAGGATCTACGGGGCGCGGTGAGTGCAACCGGCACGGGCCTGTGACCATTTGGTCACCGGAGACTCGTCGGCGACGAGCTCCGCGGCGCTGCGTTCGGGTGCTACGGCGACAGCTAGCTAGGGCACGCGAGAGAGAGAGGAGGCAGGGGGGCTCACCGAGCGGCACACACGGTGGCCCGTGAACGGTTTAGTAGCAGAAGAGGGGGTGTCGCCGGAGTTGGTGAAGAGCGGCGACGAAGCTGGTCGGAGCAGAGGAGGAAGACGGCGGCATCGTGGGCGATGCGGGGCTCGATCCAGCCGTGTAGTCGAAGCAGAGGAGCGAGGCGGAGCTGTTAGACTCGTCGGAGAGGTGAACGGGCGACGATGGTCGCGTCTATTGTGAGCGGCGGCGAGGAAGGCGCTCGGCCATGGTGGAGAGCGAGGAGCGGCGAGGTGGATGTGAGGGGAGGGGAGGCGCAGGGACCGGGGGGGGGAAAGCGGGGGCGAGTGGGAGATGGGATCGAGGAGGCGAGGGAGTGGCGGCCTTATCTCCTCCCGGCGTCGGTGCCGGCGAGGCGGTCGGGCGGGGACGCGCCCCTGTTCCGACCCGGGTCGGGGGAACAGGGAAGGGAGACGAGGCAGAGGGGCCGGGCCGGCTGTTGGCTAGCTGGGCCAGGTGGGCCTGTGAGCTGGGCCTCCTGGTCCAGTGGGGGGGGTCTTTTCTTTTTGTTTTATTTTCACTCTTTTCTTTCTTTTTATTTATTTTCTTTTCTGTTTTATTTCATTTAAAAATATTTAGGCACTTTCTAAATTTTTTTCTCCACACTAATTACCAGTGCAATATTTGGCACCCACCGAACATTTTTGTTTCAAGGTTTGAAAACTTTTGTAGTTTGCCATATTTTGAATTGATTTTTGAATCGGTTTTGAACTAACGAAAGATTAGCAACAGTAATGGAGGTGACATGGCATCATTAGCAGAGTTTTACTATCGCTTAATTATCCGGGCATTACAATCTCTAACAATCACTATTGGAAGTTCTCAACTACCTCTTCCTACTGCCAAAAATAAATATGATATACTTATTGTTGGGGACATGCATATCCCTGTTGCGATAACATAGTGTTTTGCATAAGTTCTTCGGTTTCATGCTAATCAAAGGTAGTTGTTAATAAGACTTGATCAACCTTATTAATGGATCACTTTTCGGAGGCATGAAGTTGACGAATTTAGTAAGCACTACCTTCTGTCCTTACTTCTTATTTTCTGTTTTTCTTAGTTAAATAAAATAAAATGCCATGTTTTGTCTGTTTTCTGAATTTCTCGTGCAACAAAAAATGACCTAAAAATAAAAGTTCTCAGAATGCCCTGAAAATTTAATACGATTTTTTTCTAAATTTTTGATGCAAATAACATCAGGGGGTGCACCAGGTGGGCACAACCCACCTAGGCGCGCCAGCAGCCCCAGGGGCGCCCTAGTGGTTTGTGGTCCCCATATGGGCCCCCGCACTTATCTCTTTAGCCCATGTCATCACCTACCTCTAGAAAAAATTCACCATTGCTCTCTCCCCCTGTTCTTGCTCTCAAACCCGCGGATTTTGATCTCTTTGCTTGAAGCTCCGTTCCGAAACTGTTTGGGGGGATTGCTACTTGGTATGTGACTCCTCTATTGGTCCAATTAGTTTTTGCTTTAGTGGTTTATATTTTAAATAATTAGCTACTCTTGGTGCTGCTGTACATGAGCTTGCATGTTGAATTCTTAGAGTTCTAAGTAGTTTGAATGCTTGATATGGCCTCTATGCATCCCTATGAGTAGTTTGTATTAATCTTGTGAAGTTTTGTTGAAAAAAAATCCGTGACCCCAATTTTTTTTAGAAAATTGTTCGAATATATTATGAACTTCTTTGGAATGAGTTCTTCGAGGCAGAGGTCCTCGAAGGCATCTTTAGTAGCAGCTCCGTTCGCCGGTCTTATGTTGAACCAAGTGAAAATTCTATACGAGATGCCGCAACTAAATCATGTATATGGCCGTGCAGCAATTTCATGACCATGGCCGGCAATTAAGGAAGAATTTGATCAATATATCCACAACGCCGAGCACGGTCCCTACATCGAAGATAAGTGCAACCAACATCTCAGCCTCATCAAATCGTTCACCAAAGAATTTAAATTCCATCCTCGTGAGTCTAGAGTGTCATTTAAACTGTATGACAATCCATTCACTTTACCTCTAGAGACATTTTCTAACTACTGCAAAATTCCATTTTGGGGTTCGCTGGACGAACCACCAAGATCGGAGTATGAGATATTCTTGACTAGCCTTTGCTATGGTGAGACTAGAGGGGTGACGCAAGGTAGAATAAAGAGCATTCATTTTCCCATTCAATACTTGGCTCCATTCAATGGAAAATGCATTGTAGGCAAACAAGATTGTAGTACACTTTGTGCTCCTGACTTGAGCCTCATATGCACCGCTCTCACTGGTGTCAAATGTCATAACCTTGGAGCGATTGTTGCACGTAGGTTGCGACACAACACTCGTAGTGGATAATTTTGTGGTGGAATTTATGCCACACGTTTAGCTAGGGAGCTGGGTGTTTCACCTTGGCCTTATGACCCTATCCTACCCACGCAGTACTTAGACTTTGACGCCATGAAACGCCATAAGTTCCTTAGTGGTGAAGCCCATAATTATACATATAACCTGCTGTTCAATAAAAAGTCCATTGTGGACACCTTATTGCATGCGCCTGCTCACTTTGATGTTCACAACAAAGGAATATATTATGTTCTTGAGAGCGAGGCTCGAGCGCATAACCCGGAGGTTGTGGCTGATCGGCGGGCTGAGGTGGCTGCACCTAGAGCCTCCATGAGCAATCACTCCGACTACTACGCATGCTACTGATGGTGATTTCCAAGCTAGGCCAAAAGCCTAAGCTTGGGGGAGTACGTATTTCCACCGACATTACATTCATATTCACACATTTCATTCCAGCTGTCGGTGTCCACACTTTTTCATTGTATCATTCATGTTAGATTTGTTTTCTCGCTTTCTTCTTGTGTGTTTGAAAAACTTTGAGAGAATCCAAAAAAGAAGTTTCTTGTTTCTTTTTTATTTTTCTTTCCAACTTAGTTAGTTGTAGTATTAAAAAGGAAACACAAAAAGATTTTCTTGTTCTTATTTTTGGGAGCTCTCCCGTGTAAATAGTTTTTCTTGTCTTTATTTTTCCTTTTTATTTGCTTTCTTCCAGAAAATCCAACAAACTCCAAAAATATTTCAGTGTGTTTCTCTGAATTTCTTTTCTGTTTATTGAGTCATACCAAGGAGAAGACTACGATGAAATTGTTGAGTGGCTCTCATATGCATTATCGTTGGTCTAACAAAGAGCCCAAATTACCTTGTCTTCTCCTTTGAATAAAATGTTTGCAGATTCTAGCTTAGTCCACGACACTCTTGCACTATTATTATTTTCATATCATTCCGCCATGCAAGTGAAAGGCAATATTGACGATATTTGATGAACTGGTTGTGGCAGGGAGAAACGGGTATGAACTCAACTTGTTCTGTTTTTGTAAATATGTTTAACCTAGTATCCATGATTTGGCCTATTATGATTAAACATGGTTGCAATTACCCTTAGAGATTATAGTTTCTCATGCCATGCTTAAGTAGCTAGGAGTGGATAATGATTTATCTTGGATGTCAACATTGCGTTAAAATGATTGTGATGTAGTATGATGATATGGTATCCTCCTCTAAATGTTCGAGTGGCTTGACTTGGCACATGTTCATACATGTAGTTGAATCAAAACCAACATAGCCTCTATGATATTTATGTTCATGGTGTTCATATCCTACTCATGCTAGTATCCAATGTTACTTTGCATAATGCATGTTCATGACCATTTTCGCTCTCTAGCTGACCGCTTCTCAACCTATTTGCTAGCATTTGCCTGTACTAAGCGGGAATGCTGCTTGCGCATCAAAATCCTGAAACCCAAGTTATTCCATATGAGTCCACTATACCTACTTATATGTGGTATTACCCTGCCGTCCTAAGTATATTTGCATGTGCCACCTCTAAAAACTTCAAATAAATATCCTTTTTGTGTGCCTGGATTATTCATAGAGTGACAGGAGGTAGTCAGTATCTTCCATGCTAAGCGGGTTATTCTCATGATGAGTGTTTATTCACTCATCCTTGCATGAGAGGGGCGGTAATAGGGATTCCCAGTCCCGAATTCAAATTGCAAATAATTAAACAAAACTCCCCCAGGATTGTTGTTGGTATGGACAGTACCCGTGGATTTTAGCCGTGGAGTGTGTTTGCTGGTGGAGGGGGAGTAAACCTTTACTTTTATCGCTTGGGAACCGCCACTAATGTGTTTAGCATGAAAGATACCAATAACTAATGGTCGCGAAGTATACAAGAAGGGTGCATTTCTCAAAATTTCATTTACCTCTGTTTTAAAAACTTGAGCTCTGGCACCGTGTCGGTGCAACAAACCCTGGGTCCGTTGCCCAGACTATGCACAGCACGGGAGCAAGATTACAACACCAAGATCAGGCCAAAGTACAAGAGATCAAGATCTTCAAAGGACCAACGTGCAGATCAAGAAGACCAAGACCAAGCCAGAGAAGTAAGAAACCGCCAGGAGAAAAACCTCCCTTGCCGGGCAGGCGAACCTCGCGAGGACAGGGTCACCCCCGGAAGAAAACCTCCAAGACGCCCCGACAGGTTCTGATGGGACTCGCGGAGGCGGAGCCACCTCACCAAACCACTTCACCACAACACACGCCGTCGATCAGTGCGGTGTCAAGCCGCAAAGTGACAAAGTGGCAGCCATTTGCCACATGGCGGCCTCTTTCTACAGGAAATACCTACAGACGACACCCGTCCTGCGACGTGTCAAGCGAGCAGGCGCGAAGTTGGCAAAACAGCCCGGCAAGGCTTGCGGGGCAAGCGACGATGTGACTTTGAGCAGTGCATTTAATGCGCTCTGTCAGCCTACAGAGTTAGGTATGATAGAACTATTTGCTATCTTATCAGTGCATAATGACTAATTTGCCACTATGGTGACCCCTTAGTCTATAAAAGGAGGCCCGAGGCAACCTTAGAAAGGGTGGGACCCTGAGTTAGCAAATCCACCCCCTCACATCTCATACGCACGTAGCCGTTTTCGCCCTGAGGCAACCCTGTCGGGCAAAAGGGCTAAGACCACCACCATTTTTCCACCATCAATCCACCAAAGCAGGAGTTGGGTTTTATGCCTCACGGCGGCCTGAACGTGGGTAAAACTACCCGTGTGATCTCCGCCGTGCTGTCCCACGCTCCTCTGCTCTTTGTGCAATGTGCCATCCCCCGCCGAACCAGCACGGGACCTTTGGTCCCACAGGTGGCCGTGGTTTCCCGCGACATCTTTGGAGCGCCAGGTAGGGGGATCACTTGCGCGAACCTGAAAGCGTGAGCAGCGCGTCATCTTCATCGACATGTTCATCTTCGACGGTGCCATCGACCATGGCGCCTAAGAAGAAACATGGTGCTTCAGCTCACCCGTCCACCTCGAAGTCTCTGCCGCCCGCAGCCACCAATGCTACAGGGGATGCGGAGGCGCACGAGGATGTGGACGCTGTTGGGGATGTGTCCAGAGCAGGCGGCGCCGTCACCACCTCCCCCGCGGCCGAAGCAGGATCAGGAGACACCGGAGGAGAGCAGCATCAGCAACATCCCGGTGGCCATGCTCCACGAGGTACGGGGTGAAGGGGTTATTCCATCCACACCCCTTCCTCTCACCGACGGGCAGAGCCACGGTGGTGGCGCCCGGTCCGGGGCGAATCGCCGCCCCCGCCACGGGCGCGGCCACAGCGTGTGCACCTCCCCCCGGAGCGAGTCGACCAGGTCACTGTGCCCAACGGAGCCGCTAGCCCTCAAGCGCTTTCGCCACGTCACCATGCCATCCAAATGGCCGCCTCGCAACAGCGAGGATGTGGTGTTGTCGCTGCTGGCACCTTCAGAAGCCGAGCGACGGTGCGGTCCACATCATCATCACCCATACCAAGCACTGCTACATAGGCCATGGCGCGGGCTCAGCTGCTACTAAGGTTTCCGCCGCCGGCCGAGCAGATGGACGAGTGGCGTGCCACCATCCAAAGTCTGCTCGGTTTCGCCGAGGCTGGGGGCTCACAACGAGCTAGCCCGCCACGACCTCCCCAAGCGACGACAACGGCTCGCGCTGCTGGTCGTACGAAAGGGGTCACCCCCACAGTACAGTCCCCACCATGGCAACTAGTGTGAGCGCAGCAGAATCAAGAACCTGATGATGTCTCGATGGCATCTTATAACCCTCGAGCATGTCCATGCCAACGGCGAGCCCCGGAGGACAGGCGTTGGGGAGACGTGATACGTCTCCAATGCATCTATAATTTTTGATTGTTCCATGCTATTATATTATATGTTTTGGATCTTTAATATGCTATTTTATATGAATTTTGGGACTAATCTATTAACCTAGAGCCCAGTGCCAGTTTCTGTTTTTCCTTGTTTTAAAGATTCACAGAAAAGGAATACCAAACGGAGTCCAAACGGAATAAAACTTTCGCAATGATTTTTCTTGGACTAGAAGACACCCTGGTGACTTGGAGTGCAAGTCAGAAGAGCCACGAGGCGGCTACAAGGGTGGAGGGCGCGCCCAGGGGGTAGGGCACGCCCCCCAACCTTGTGGGCCCCTTGATGACCCCCTGACCTAGATCTTCCTCCTATATATACTCTTATACCCCAAAAACCTCCAGGGGAGCCACGAAACCACTTCTCCACCGCCGCAACCTTCTGTACCCGTGAGATTCCATCTTGGGGCCTTTTTCGGCATCCTGCCGGAGGGGGATTCGATCACGGAGGGCTTCTACATCAACACCATTGCCTCGCCGATGATGCGTGAGTAGTTTACCTCAGACCTACGGGTCCATAGCTAGTAGCTAGATGGCTTCATCTCTCTCTTTGATTCTCAATAAAAAGTTCTCCTCGATGTTCTTGGAGATCTATTTGATGTAATACTCTTTTGCGGTGTGTTTGCCGAGATCCGATGAATTGTGGATTTATGATCAGCTTATCTATGAATATTATTCGAATCTCCTCTGAATTCTTATATGCATGATTTGATATCTTTGCAAGTCTCTTCGAACTATCGATTTGGTTTGGCCAACTAAAATGGTTTTTCTTGCAACGGGAGAAGTGTTTAGCTTTGGGTTCAATCTTGCGGTGTCCTTTCCCAGTGACAGTAGGGGCAGCAAGGCACATATTGTATTCTTGCCATCGAGGATAAAAAAGATGGGGTTTTCATCATATTGCTTGAGTTAATTCCTCTACATCATGTCATCTTGCTTAAGGCGTTACTCCGTTCTTTACGAACTTAATACTCTAGATGCATGCTGGATAGCGGTCGATGTGTGGAGTAATAGTAGTAGATGCAGAATCATTTCGGTCTACTTGACACGGACGTGATGCCTATATTCATGATCATTGCCTTAGATATCGTCATAACTTTGCGCTTTTCTATCAATTGCTCGACAGTAATTTGTTACCCACCGTAATAATTTCTATCTTGAGAGAAGCCTTTAGTGAAACCTATGGCCCCCGGGTCTATTTTCCATCATATAAGTTTCCGATCTAAAATTTTAGTTTCCGATTTACTTTCTTTGCAATCTTTTACTTTCCGTTCCATAAACCAAAAATACCAAAAATATTACTTTACCGTTTATCCATCACTATCAGATCTCACGTTGCAAATAACCGTGTAGGGATGGACAACCCCTTTATCGCGTTGGGTGCAAGGTTGGTGTTTGTTTGTGCAGGTATTCGGTGGCTTGCGCATTGTCTCCTACTGGATTCATACCTTGGTTCTCAAAACTAAGGGAAATACTTACGCTACTTTGCTGGATCACCCTTTCATCTTCAAGGGAAAAACCAATGCAAGCTCAAGAGGTACCAAGATGCGCGCGTAGTCATTGAGCGACACCGCGACGACCACCGTCGGACCAATGGGTGCGATGGTCTCGACGTTGACGAGCCTGCACTCGAGGTTGGCGGGTGCCTACCTTTCGTGGTTGGATGCCCTGCCTTTACTCGTGAGCTGCGGCAAGTCCATTGGCCGTCCGTTCGCACGTTCAAGCCAAAGATACTCGAGAAGTATGATGTGAGGCTAACCCGGCAGAGTTTCTGAGCATCTACACCATTGTTGTTCAAGCTGTCAGGGGAAGAGATGAGAAGGTGTTTGCCAACTACTTACCTTTGGCACTCAAGTCCAATGTGAGGTCTTGGCTGATGAACCTGCCAGAGAACTCCATCTCGTCATGGGCTGACCTGTGCCATGAGTTCATTGGCGGCTTCACTGGCAGCCATCAAGAACCAGGGCAGCCCAGCGACTTGCAGCTTCTCCAGTAGAAAGAAGGAGAGACTCTCCGAAAGTACTTGCAGAGATTCAACAAAGTCCACAAGAACATCCCAAATATCCAGCCAGCAGCTGTGATAGCTGCCTTCCAATCCAATGTGCGCAACCGCATGATTCGTTCCAAGATGAACGTGCGGTTGCCCAAGACTGTGAAGGAGCTTTACACCTTGGTGGAAAAGTGTGCTCGGATGGAGGAGGGAAGGAAACTCCCCGAAGAAGAGGATTGCATCAACGTCGACTCAGAGGATGACGACGAATCCACCAGTCAGAAGAAGAGCAAGAAGCGCAGCAAGAGGTGCAACGATAAGGCAGTGATGACTGTCGAAGGATCGGGCACACTTAGTACCGGCAAGAAGGCTAGAGCCGAAGCCCCCGGCAAGGAAGCTGTCGTGTGCGCTGATTGCCGAGAGGCTGCGGCTGTCGAGAAGGCTGGGAAAGGTGATGGGCCGTACTACAAGATTCATCGGACCAAGGGCCACGATCTTCAAGAGTGTCATCAAGTTGAGCAGCTTGTCAAGAGGCAGAGAGCAGAATATGAGAAGCGTGATAAGGAAAAAGGTCAGAATGCAGCTGGCGGGAAGGGTCGAGGTGGTGAAGCATATCGCCCCGGCAAAACCCTTCTGGAACCAAGGAAAACCCGCCAGGGGTCGAGAGAAGGAAGCTTGCAATGATGAGAGTGATGGAGGGGATGAAGAGGAAACCAGGGAGTAGGAGTTCCAAAAGGCCACTGACGCCCTGTGCATTGACGGGGGTGCATCCCTGCACTCCTCTCACCGCCAACTCAAATGGTGGGCACGTGAGGTCAATGCCATGGAGCCAACGGTAGAAGCTCGAAAGCCGCTCAAATGGTCACGCACGACCATCATCTTTGACGAAGAGGACCATCCTGACCGTACTACTACGGTAGGATGTTTGCCATTGTTGGTCTCTCCAACAATTCCCAACCTCAAGGTCACAAAGCTGTTGGTTGACGGCAGGGCCGGGTTGAATCTGATTTCCCCAAAGGTCATTGGCAAACTTCAGATAGCAGAGGAAGAGCTAAAGGTCACGTGCACGTTTCAAAGAGTTAATCCCGGCAGGAGTCATCCTAAGGGAAAGATCATGTTGTTAGTGACATTTGGGGGAGAGCTGAACTATCATACTGAAAAGATTGTGTTTGATGTGGTCGACCTCCCCCTGCCGTACAATGGGATCCTTGGACGCCCAGCCCTGGCTAAATTCATGGCGGCATCCCACTATGCCTACAACACCTTGAAGATGCCTGGGCCGGTAGGAGTCATTTCCGTGCCATCAGATGAGAAGGACGCAATCATTTGCGTGGATAAGATGTACCAGGACGCAGTCGCAGCAGAGGCAAGGGCAGCAGCAGTTCCTGCTAAGGAGAATAGAGGAAAGAAGAAGGATAGCAGGGACACTAGCAAGGAATTCGGGAAGCGTACCTCTTCGGAGTATGCTACGCCTGTTGATGAATTGCCGGAGAGTTCCAACAACAAGAGATCCAAGGTTGCTGCACGGCAAGTGAAGAAGGTCCCGACAGGGCTGGCTGGCGTTGATGGTACCTTTACTATCAGTGCCACCCTTGATGACAAATAGGAAAGCGCGCTTGTTGCCTTCCTCGGGCGAATATCGATGTGTTTGCCTGGCAACCATCCAATATCCCCGGTGTTCCCAGGGAGGTAATCGAGCACCACCTTGTTGTCTGCCCACATGCCCGACCTGTCAAGCAGAAAGTTCGGAAGCAGGCCTGGGAGAGGCAGCAGTTTATTGGAGAGGAGATTAAGAAGCTTGAGGCAACTGGTTTGGTCAGAGGAGTGCTACATCCAACATGGTTAGCAAACCCAGTGGTCGTTCACAAGGCTAAAGGGAAATGCAGGCTTTGCATAGATTTCACAGATCTCAACAAGGCTTGCCCGAAGGACCCATTTCCCTTGCAGCGCATCGATCAGATTGTGGATTCCACTTCAGGCTGCGATTTGTTCCCCTTTTTGGATGCATATTCCGGATATCATCAAATCTTCATGTCCAAAGAAGATGAAGAGAAGACCTCGTTCATCACCCCATGTGGTACGTACTGCTTTGTCCACATGCCATTCAGATTAAAGAGTGTCGGGTCTACTTTTGCTAGAGCAGTCTAGATTGGTTTTGAGTCACAGTTGCACAGAAACATTGAGGCTTATATGGACAATATTGTGGTAAAGACCAAGGATAGAGAAACACTCATCCAGGATTTGGAGGAGACATTTGCTAATTTGGGCAAGATCAACTTGAAGCTCAACCCGGAGAAGTGTGTGTTTGGCATTCCCTCCGGCAAGCTACTTGGGTTCTTTGTATTCCATCAGGGGATCGAAGCCAACCTTGACAAGATTAAAGCTATCGAGAAGATCCAGGCGCCCAGGAGAGTCAAGGATGTGAGGCGTCTGGAAAGGTGCGTTGCCGCGCTAAGCAGATTCATTTCCAAGTCTACCGAGCGCGCCCTACCGTTCTTCAAAATCTTGAAGAAGGCAGGGCCCATGAAGTGGACCCCAGAAGCAGAGACAGCTTGGTTGAAGGCCTACTTATCCTCTGTGCCCACCTTGGTTGCCCCCAACCCACAAGAGCCATTGCTGCTATACTTGGCGGCAAACAATCAAGTGGTTAGTGCAGCCTTAGTGGCACAGCGGGAAGTGGAAGAAGCAGAAAGTGAGCAAGGCCCGGCAGAGCCAGATAAGGGTCAGGACAGAAATGAGCACAGCAGCGAGGGCGACCCCAAGGACACGACAAAGAAGGAAGTGGTGCAGCGCCCAGTGTAGTTTGTCAGTTCCCTGCTACAAGGAGCTCGATCGAGGTACTCTGCTGTGCAAATATTGATCTTTGGTCTCATAATGGCCTCAAGGAAAACAGCGCCACTACTTCCAAGCACATGAGATCACGGTTGTCACTCGCTTCCCGTTGCAAAGGATACTCCGAAACCCTGAGGCTACCAGCAGAATAGTGGACTGGGCTTTGGAGTTATCCAGCTTTGGCCTGAAGTTTGAGAGCACATCAACAATTCAGAGGAGGGCATTGGCAGAGTTTATTGCAGAATGGATGCCAACCCCTGATGAGGAAGTGCTGGAAACAGTGATCCCCGACAAGGAAGTGCCCCAAGAATGGATCATGTATTTCAATGGTGCCTTTTCCCTACATGGTGCAGGGGCTGGCGTGCTTCCCGTTGCCCCCTCTGGGCAGCACTTGAAATAAGTCGTCCAGATGCACTTTGCCCGGGAAGAGGCGACCAACAATACAATAGAGTATGAAGGGCCCCTTGCCGGGCTCAGGATTGCCGTAGAATTGGGAATCAAGAAGCTGATCATTCCAGGAGATTCACAGCTTGTGGTGAGACAAGTCAACAAGGATTACCAAAGTCCATTGATGGAGGCATACGTTGAGGAAGTGAGAAGATTGGAGGAGCACTTTGACAGATTGCAAACAGAGCACGTACCCCGTGTAGAAAATAGCATAGCTGATCATCTGTCAAAGTGTGCGCGGCAGAAGCTTCCCGTGGAACCAGGAACTTTTGTCCTCCATCTTACTCAGCCCTCCGTATCCCCAGCAACAATGGCCCAGAAAAGGAGAAAGATGGACTCCAGTAAGCCTCTCCCGGTAGAGCCTCCCAGGGCTCCTGGTAGGGACCCTGCGGGAAACAACTCCCCATCACTTACCGGACCGCACTCTCCAGCTGGGCCTACAGTCCCTACGAACGGGGAGCGTGCCCCCGCAGTTGAGGAGGTGCCGCTAGTCCTTGTGGCCGAGCCCCAGGCTCCAACTTGGGCAAGGCACATAGTCCATTTTCTCCAAACCTGAGAACTTCCCGATGAGCAAGATGAAGCTAAAAGAGTAGCCCGGAGGGCCAGTATGTATCAGTTTGTCGATGACACTCTATACAGAAGGAGGCCCAACGGTGTGAAATTGAAGTGCATCTGCCGAGAAGAAGGAAAGGAACTGCTGGCTGAGATACATAAAGGCATGTGCGGCTCCCACATTGGATCAAGGGCATTAGTTGGGAAAGCATTCCGGCAAGGATTCTATTGGCCCACAGCCCTCAAAGATGCGGTTGAGCTAGTCGCCAAATGTGAAGCCTGCCAGTTCCATTCCAAAAACATCCACCTGCCTACACAAGCTCTTCAGACAATCCCTTTGTCATGGTCATTTTCGGTCTAGGGCTCGATATTCTCGGCCCTTTCCCCCGAGCTGCTGGGGGCTTTGAATTCTTGTTCGTTGCTATCGACAAGTTTACAAAGTGGCCAGAAGTAGCTGCCATGAGAAAGGAAACTGCTCAGTCAGCTATCAAGTTCTTGAAAGAATTGGTGTGTCGTTTTGGAGTCCCGGCAAGGATCATTACCGACAACGGCACCCAGTTCACGAGCCGCGCCTTCATGCAATATGTTCATGCCCTCGGAAGCAAGATCTCATTTGCCTCTGTCACGCATCCCAGTAGCAATGGGCAAGCTGAGAGGGCGAACGCTGAAGTGCTGCGAGGACTCAAGACAAGAACCTTTTATACGCTGCAGAAGCACGGCATGCGGTGGATCAATGAGCTGCCGGTAGTTCTCTGGTCCCTCAGAACGACACCAAATCGAGCTATCAGGTAGACTCCCTTCTCCCTAGTCGATGGGGCAGAAGCAGTTATCCCCACAGAACTCATTTAAGGGTCACCTCGAGTGCTTGACTACGATGAAGTAGTGCAAGATCAGTACCGGCGTGACGACACTGTGCTACTCGAGGAGAACCGTCTCCAGGCTGCTATGCGTGCTGCACACTATCAGCAAGCCCTGCATCGCTACCACAGCTGCAGGGTTCATGGACGGTGTTTTGAGGAAGGTGACCTTGTCCTTAGGCGCGTTCAGTCCGCCAAGGGTACAAACAAGTTGACGCCAAAGTGGGAAGCCCCTTACTGGATAGTTCCAGTCACCAGACCTGGCACAGTCCGTCTGGAGACCAGAGATGGTATTCAATTGCAAAACTCATGGAATATTGAGCATCTCCGCAAGTTCTACCCGTAAGGCGTGGCTGTTGAGCCCTGCCTGGCAGCCACCCTTTTGTACAGGCCTTGCCTCAGTTGCATGTAACCCCTTGTACAAAGTTAGGCGCAGACCGTGAGAAACAGAGAAATAAACGAAGTGTTGGGGGCCGCCGACAAGTTGCATGCATAAGCATTTCAAGAGCATGGCATAAGCATTTCATGAGCATTGCATATGCATATAGATAAGGTCGCATCTTGCATCATTTCCATCTGCATAAGACTGCAAGTTCCTGCCGTGAGCTTAGCCTCTACAAGGAGCTGGAAAGATGAACCATCACTGCGATCTCCGGCAAGCCAAACAGGTAAGTTCTACCTCTTGTCCATAAGTGTTATGTAAGCTGAAACTTGTGCATGAGAAAACCTCGCCGCTCTTTGAAACTTAGGTGCCCCATCCCTGAACTCGAATGTTGCTTCGACAAGGATGGTCGCAGTGGCCTTTGGTGAAAAGAGATTGGTGGGGGGATAGTCCCTTTATTATGCTCGGTAGGCTCAGTCATTCGGCAACCAAATAAAAGGGTACCGGCAGGATAGCCTGCCGGGGGAAACTCGTTTATTTAAAGTAAAGAGGCATTCCACCTCTGCATGGACATATACATGCACGAGTTCCCAGCAAGGTTCATATTTTTCATTAATATGGTGATCAAACAAGTACAAACCTTACAGAACACAAACATGGACTCAAGAGATTACATTATTTGAACTAAAATTTGGCAAGTGCCTACAGATTTTAGATTGAAAAAAGATAAGTGCCCCGTGAACTCCTCTCCCTGTCCCTCTTGTCCCAGGTAGTGTGGTGGGAAGAGAAGAGGGAAGGAGGCGCGCACCTGCACAACGCCACCCCGATCCTGTCAGGGCCTGCCAAGCACAGCCTGACAAGATCGGGAGTGGCGAGGCTGCGAAGGAGGAAGACGGAAGGAGCACCTCAGCGGCCCCCTGGTCACCGCTTCCAGGACCAGTCAAATGGCTCCAGCACAGGCACCGGCAGAGAAGGACGTCAGGGCCCAGCTGGAAGGCCACTGGAGGAAGCAAAAGCGCCAGGAGGGCGACCCTTTCCCCGGCAACTGATAAAACAGTGATGACGGTGCCGGGGAAGGGAGGGGAAAGAAAGAAAGACGAGGCAGCAGGTTGCCAGTACGAGACGAACGCGTCGATGCTATCGTACTCCGACTCGACCGCCCACCTCCCGCCCTCACCGTCTTCCCTGGCTTCTCATCAACACCGTCCCAGGGAAACGCCGACCTCACGGTCCGACGCCTCCCCTGAAGAGACGGCGAGCGACCAAGACGGCCAGGGAGCTCGGAGCGTGCCGCTCCCCACCTCGGCGGGCAGGAAGGCACGCCTCTCGTCAACATCAGCCCTAGGGCCTCCAAAAGGGGCAGTGCTAGGATTAGCAATGATCCCTAACCCTACCTCCCGGGTGAGCGTCGAAGACACCGAGAACCTGATCGCCAAGCCAACAAGCAGCAGCAGCTCGGCGCTAAATGCCGCATTACCCGATGGGCAACCGACCGTGGCAGAAGGGGCAAGAATTTCCCCACAATGGGGAAGCTTGATATCTCCCATGCCACGGGCGGCTTGTCCACCGCGTCTTCTCCAAGCATGGACCAGACTCACTTCCCAAGCGCCAACACAAACATTTGGCGGCACCAACCCCAGGCTAGAGCCCGGGGCCTGGCCCCAGGCTCTTCTCTTCAACATAACCAACAGGAGGAAGAAAATGGAGGAGAAGGGATGAAAAGATGGATGACTCCGCTCTCCCCTCGCCCCTCCTTTTATAGGCGGGCCGAGGAGGAGAACCGCTCCCTCGACGAGCGACCACCGCCCTCCTCCACCAATTCAAGAAAACAGGGCCCCCGCCTTGATGCTCTCCTTTACCACGCGCCTCCATTACCTACCCCGCGCGATGCATGCAGCATACGTGGCTAAGGATAAGGGCGTGGTGGGAAGAGTGAATTGGCAGTTTCTACTCCGTGCGCTAAAGTCATTCACGGGCCATTACAAGAGTGGCCCCACCACGATTAGCTTTACACGGCGCGCGAGAAAATTGGAAACTGGCTCAGGCTGAAGATTATTGAAGAAGCAAAGAAGACCTTGATATGTCTCCAACGTATCTACTTTTCCTCTTGTTTTGGACTCTAATTTCCATGATTTGAATGAAACTAACCCCGGACTGACGTTGTTTTCAACAGAACTACCATGGTGTTGTTTTTGTGCAGAAATAAAAGTTCTCGGAATGGAATGAAACTTTGCGAGGAATTTTCATATAATAAATAAGAATTTATGGAGTCAAGACCTGCCGGAGAGGGGCAGCTGGGTGGGCACAACTCACCAGGGCGCGCCATCCTCTCCTAGTGCGCCCAGGTGGGTTGTCCCCACCTGGTGGCCCCGCCGACCCTGAAACCGACGCTATAAAATCCTATTTTTCCAGAAAAAAAATCATGGAGAAAGAATTATTGCGATCCACGAGATGGAGCCGCCGTCACCTCTTGTTCTTCATCGGGAGGCCAGATCTGGAGTCCGTTTGGGGCTCTGGAGAGGGGGGTCTTCGTTCTTCATCATCACCAACCCTTCTCCATCGCCAATTCCATGATGCTCCCCATCGGGAGTGAGTAATTCCTTTGTAGGCTCGCTGGTTGGTGAGGAGTTGGATGAGATTCATCATGTAATCGAGTTAGTTTTGTTAGGGCTTGATCCCTAGTATCCACTATGTTCTAAGATTGATGTTGCTATGACTTTGCCATGCTTAATGCTTGTCACTTTGGGCCCGGGTGCCATGAACTCAGAGATAAACCGTTTATGTTATCACAATTATATCCATGTTCTAGATCCGATCTTGCAAGTTATAGTCACCTACTACATGTTATGATCCGGTAACCCCGGAGTGACAGAAACCGGGACTTCTCCCGGTGATGACCGTAGTTTGAGGAGTTCATGTATTCCCTATGTGTTAATGCTTTTTTCCGGTTCTCTATTAAAAGGAGGCCTTAATATCCCTTAGTTTCTAATATGGACCCCGCTGCCACGGGAGGGTAGGACAAAAGATGTCATGCAAGTTCTTTCCATAAGCACGTATGACTATTTATGGAATACATGCCTACATTATATTGACGAACTAGAGCTAGTGCCGTACCACCCTAGGTTATAACTGTCTCATGATGAATATCATCCAACAAGTCACCGATCCAATGCCTACGAATCTATCTTTTATTGTTTTGCTAAGTTACTACTTCTACACTTGCTACAAAATTACTGCTATCACTGTTACCGTTACCGATACTGCTGTCACTATTATCAAAACTATCAAACTACTTTGCTATTATCACTTTGCTGCAGATAATTAATCTCCAGGTGTGGTTGAATTGACAACTCGGTTGCTAATACCTTCAAATATTCTTTGGCTCTCCTTGTGTCGAATCTATAAATTTGGGTTGAATACTCTACCCTCGAAAACTGTTGCGATCCCCTATACTTGTGGGTTATCAGACCTCAAGGGGCCAACCTCTTCCACACCCCTACCTGTGCACTTGTTAGGCCCTACCCCGATAACGCTCGGCAGTGCGTTCGGGGCAGGCCCGGGGGTTTTTGTCGGTGCAACAAACCCTGGTTCCGTTGCCTAGACTGTGCCCAGGCACGGGAGCAAGATTACAGCACCAAGATCAGGCCAAAGTACAAGAGATCAAGGTCTTCAAAGGACCAACGTGCAGATCAAGAGGACCAAGACCAAGCCAGAGAAGTAAGAAACCACCAGGTGAAAAGCCTTCCTTGCCGGGTAGGCGAACCTCGCGAGGACAGGGTCACCCCCGGAAGAAAACCTCCAAGACGCCCCGGCAGGTTCTGATGGGACTCGCGGAGGCGGAGCCACCTCACCAAACCACTTCACCACAACACACGTCGTCGATCCGTGCGGTGTCAAGCCGCAAAGTGACTAAGTGGCAGCCATTTGCCACATGGCGGCCTCTTTCTACAGGAAATACCTACAGACGACACCCGCCCTGCGACGTGTCAAGCGAGTAGGCGCGAAGCTGGCAAAACAGCCCGGGCATGGCTTGCCGGGCAACCGACGGTGTTGTCGGATTCGGGGTTCCGCAGACCCTTGAGAGGCTTGAACTCTGGGGTGCGTGCAAAGAACTCCCTCCTCCCAGTCTGCTAGCTCAACGATCCCACAGCCTAGCTCGACGAACCCAAGGGACAAGGGACACAACAGTTTATTCTGGTTCGGGCCACCTTGCCGGGTAATACCCTTCTCCAACTTTGTGGTGGATTGCCTCGAGGGGATGAGGATGAACTAGTACAATGGATGAACAGCCTCAGGAGGTGAGGTGGTCTTGAGCTCAAGGAGCTGGTGAGGTGGCTCGGGTGGAATCGATCCGTCCCCCCTATGGTAGTGGCTAAGTCCTATATATAGTGGCCTTGGTCCTCTTCCCAAATGTAGGCAGGAAGGGATCCTACAATGGCCAAATTTGAAGGGGGGCAACTAGTACAAGCTATCTTGACAAAAGTAGTATTTGCCTGCAAAAGGCTCTGGTGGTGACGCTGCAGTGGGCTCCGTGATGACCTCGGTCCTACCGTCCTGGCGGTCTTGGTCTCGATGCACCGATATGGAAACCTTTAGTTGATTCCTAGGGACCCTGCACCTGCGCTTGCCTCCTTGGCACCAAAGAGGAAACTGGTACACTGCGCCCGCTAGCGCCCGCCTGGCCTTGGTCATCATGGCTCACATCATGTGAACCTCGCGAGGTGCACCTTGCATTGATATCTTTGCTCCTCGGGAGCCAGCCTAGCGAGGCCGCCCCTAAGGGAGGTCTTGGTGCCATCCGCCTCGCGAGGCTTGGCCCCTCGCGAGGGCCTTGAGTTGTTGCTGCAGAAGTTGGGCCGTACCGGGCCTGCTGACTGAACCACGCCGTGGGCCGCAGGCAGGCAAGTCTGGGCACCCCGTTCCCAGGACGCCGATAGTAGCCGCCGAGCCCAAGGCACGCTCGGACATGGCTTCGAGGCGAAGCCAAAGGGCAAGGGCGGAGCGCCGCGGGCCCCAACCGCCTGCGGCCTTGGTCGACGCGTGGCAGATTCAGGAGCCACGAGCACACGCCATCTTTGAGGGCCATGAGAAACCAGTTCGCCATGACCTTTTTGTCGCCGCTGGCCGCCTCGATGCTCACCTCGTAGAGTTGTAGGAACTCCGCAGGGTCGGGGGTGCCGTCATAGCGTGGAGGCAGGTCGGGCTTGAACTTGCCCGGCCAGACGACGCTGCGTAGCTTAGGGGTGAAGGCGAGGCAGCCCGCTGTGGTCACCGGAGCCCGTCATGGAGGCGGAGCTTGAACTTGGTGCTCACGCGCCATTGCTGCAGGCGGCGCGTGGTCTTGTCGTGGTGGTGGAGGGAGCACTGAGCACCTTCTTGCGGCCGTTGGACCTCCCAGCAGCTTTCTTCTTCGCGTGCGGGCGCCCTGCGCGATGGGTCATGCCATGGGGCCGCGCGTCTTGGACCGAGGGCAACGTCCTGACGGGGAGGTGGTGGAGGCGCTCCATGGGCTACGTCACCCACTGCAGGTAGCGGGCGAGGTAACGAGAGGGACGGTGCAGGCGAGCCCCCAGCCGCGCTGACTAGCTCGGCGATGCGGTCCAGCCAGTCTTCGTAGAGCTTGTCGACTGGGTGGTAGCGCAGGAGCTCACGCGCCATGAGCAACGCGGCCTGCGCGTTCGCCTGGCCGTGTTGAGCGTGGGACGATGAGCCGGCCGGAGTCAGCGACGGGGTGGCGGTGCGTCCGTCCCGCCACACAAAGGGGTGCAGCAACGAAGCTTGCTGCTCGTGTTCCGCCGGGCCGGTGGCGGCGTTGGCGGCGGGTGATGGAGAACGACGGGGAGGCCCGCCAATGGGCGCCGTTTGGGCGACGCAAGCGGCGAGAGCGGCTTGGCGCTCAGCACGGGCTTGACGAGCATCAGCCATGGAGTCAGTGGAAACGCGGCGAGTCGACCGACGGGAGAGAGGCTTTGACGCACCCCTATCTGGCGCGCCAAATGTCGGATCCGGGGTTCCGCAGACCCTTGAGAGGTTCGAACTCTGGGGTGCGTGCGAAGAACTCCCTCTTCCCAGTCTGCCAGCTTAACGATCCCACAGCTTAGCACGACGAACCCAAGGGACAAGGGACACAGCAGTTTATCCTGGTTCGGGCCACCTTGCAGTTTAATACCCTACTCCAGCTTTGTGGTGGATTGCCTCGAGGGGCTGAGGATGAACTAGTACAGTGGATGAACAGCCTCAGGAGGTGAGGTGTTCTTGAGCTCAAGGAGCTGGTGAGGTGGTTCGGGTGGAATCGATCCGTCCCCCCTACGGTGGTGGCTAAGTCCTATATATAGTGGCCTTGGTCCTCTTCCCAAATGTAGGCGGGAAGGGATCCTACAATGGCAAAATTTGAAGGGGGGCAACTAGTACAAGCTATCCTGACAAAAGTAGTCTTCGCCTGCAAACTGCTCTGGTGGTGACGCTGTAGCGCGCTCCGCGATGACCTCCGTCCTGGCGGTCTTGGTCTCGTTGCACCGATATGGAAACCTTTAATTGACTCCTCGGGACCCTACGCCTTTGCTTGCCTCCTTGGCACCAAAGAGGAAACTGGTACACTGCGCCCACTGGCGCTCGCCTGGCCTTGGTCGTCATGGCTCACGTCATGTGAACCTCGCGAGGTGCACCTTGCATTGATATCTCTGCTCCTCGGGAGCCAGCCTAGCGAGGCCGCCCCTCAGGGAGGTCTTGGTGTCGTCCGCCTCGCTAGCCTTGGCCCCTCGCGAGGGTCCTGAGTTGTTACTACAGAAGTTGGGCCGTACCGGGCCTGCTGAGTGAGCCACGCCGTGGGCCGCAGGCAGGCAAGTCTAGGCACCCCCGTTTCCAGGACGCCGACAGATTTGACGTTGAGTGGCACATTAAATGCGCTCTGTCAGCCTGCAGAGTTAGGTATGATAGCGCTATTTTCTATCTTATCAGTGCATAATGACTATTTTGCCATTGTGGTGACCCCTTGGCCTATAAAAGGAGGCCCGAGGCAACCTTAGAAACGGTGGGATCCTGAGTTAGCGAATCCGCCCCCTCACATCTCATACGCACGTAGCAGTTTTCGCCCTGAGGCAAGCCTACTGGGAAAACGGGCTACGACTACCACCATTTTTCCACCATGAATCCACCAAAGCAGGAGTAGGATTTTATGCCTCACGGCGGCCCGAACCTGGGTAAAACTGCTTGTGTGATCTCTGTCGTGCTATCCCATGCTCCTCTGCTCTTTGTGCAATGTGACATCCCCCTGCCGAACTAGCTAGGGACCTTTGGTCCCATAGGTGGCCGTGGTTTCCCGTGACACACCGCTGCAAATCGCTGCTTCCCTCTGTGAAGGGACTATCTATTCACTTTTATGTTGTGACATCACCTTCTCAAATAAGCGCCATATCCTGAGAGCACTATTGTCATCCTCATGCATTGTGTGTAGCTAATGTTGGTTGCATCATGACTGGATCTTTTTCTACCATGAATTACAATGTTTAGTCGCTGCTTGAACTTTGTAGGTGCTCTGCATTTATGTTTTGCGGTCTCAGAAATGGCTAGCGAGATTCCACTATTGTCATATTGTATCATGGTTGTTTTGACAAAGTGTTGTCATTTGATATATCTTATTATTGCTCGCTAGCTGATTATGCCATTGATATGAGTTAATATAATTTTTAAGAGTTATTGTCGACATGGTTAGTTATAATCTTTGCTGAAAACCTGGGTGCCACTTAAGCTTATTTATGTAAACAAGAGCAAAAGAGTTCGTAAAAGTTTTTCTTTTTCACTTTCAGTTTATCAACTAAATTGCTTGAGGACAAGCAAAGGTTTAAGCTTGGGGAGTTGATATGTCTCTGTCGTATCTACTTTTCCTAACGCTTTCCCTCTTGTTTTGGACTCTAATTTGCATGATTTGAATGAAACTAACCCGGACTGATGCTGTTTTGAGCAGAACTACCATGGTGTTGTTTATTGTGCAGAAATAAAAATTCTCGGATTGGCACAAAATTTGCGAGGATTTTTTATACAATAAAAGAGAATTACTGGAGCCAAGAACCACCGGAGGGGGGCACCTTGGTGGGCACAACCCACCAGGGCGCGCCCCCACTCTTGGCGTGCCCAGGTGGGTTGCCCCCACCCGGTGGCCCCGCAGACCCTGAATCCAACTCCATAAATACCTATTTTTCCAGAAAAAATCAGGGAGAAAGAATTATCGTGTTTCACGAGATGGAGCCGCCGCCACCTCCTGTTCTTCACCGGGAGGCCAGATTTGGAGTCCGTTTGGGGCTCCGGAGAGGGGGATCTTCGATCTTCATCATCACCAACCCTTCTCCATCGCCAATTCCATGATGATCCTCACCGGGAGTGAGTAATTCCTTCATAGGCTCAGTGGTCGGTGAGGAGTTGGATGAGATTCATCATGTAATCAAGTTAGTTTTTTTATGGCTTGATCCCTAGTATCCACTATGTTCTGAGATAGATGTTGATATGACTTTGCCATGCCTAATGCTTGTCACTTTGGGCCCGGGTGCCATGATTTCAGATCTGAACCGTTTATGTTATCACCATTATATCTATGTTGTAGATCCGATCTTGCAAGTTATATTCACCTATTACGTGTTATGATCCGTAAACCCCAGAGTGACAGTAGTCAGGATACTTTCTGGTGATGACTGTAGTTTGAGGAGTTCATGCATTCACTATGTGTTAATGCTTTGTTACGGTTCTCTATTAAAAGGAGGCCTTAATATCCCTTAGTTTCCAATTGGACCCCGCTGCCACGGGAGGGTAGGACAAAAGATGTCATGCAAGTTCTTTCCATAAGCATGTATGACTATTTGCGGAATACATGCCTACATTATATTTAGGAACCGGAGCTAGTGTTGTATCGCCCTAGGTTATGACTCTTATATGATGAATATCATCCAACAAATTCACCGATCCAATGCCTATGATTTCTCTTGTATTGTTTCTGCTAAGTTACTACTGCTATCGTCACTGTTATACTTGCTACAAAATCATTGCCATCACTGTTACTGTTGCTATTGTTGTTGCTACTACTATCAAAATTATCATACTACTTTGCTACTCATCACTTTGCTGCAGATAATTAATCTCCAGGTGTGGTTGAATTGATAACCCAGCTGCTAATACTTGCAAATATTCTTTGGATCCCCTTGTGTCAAATCAATAAATTTGGGTTGAATACTCTACCATCGAAAACTGTTGCGATCCCCTATACTTGTGGGGTATCATTGCCTAACACTTTGAAGTATGCTTATCTTGATGAGAAAAAGATATATCTTGTTATTATTAGTGCTAATCTTTCAGAACATGAAGAAGAAAGATTATTTCAAATTCTGAGGAAGCATCGCGCTTCTACTGGATATACTTTTGATGATCTTAAGGCCATTAGTCCCACTCTCTGTCAGCACAACATTAATATGGAACCTGATGCTAAACCCGTTGTTGATCACCAATGTCGATTGAATCCTAAGATGAAAGAAGTGGTAAGAACTGAAATACTAAAGCTTCTGGAAGCAGGTATAATCTATCCCATAGCTGATAATAGATGGGTAAGTCCTGTTCATTGTGTCCCTAAGAAAGGAGGTATTATTGTTATTCCTAATGATAAAAATGAACTTATCCCACAAAGAATTGTTACTAGCTATAGAATGGTAATTGCTACTTCTTGAGCTTGCGTTGATTTTTCCCTTGAAGAGAAAAGGGTGATGCAACAAATTAGAGATAAGTATTTCCCTCAGTTAAGAACCAAGGTATCAATCCAGTAGGAGGCACAAGCAAGTCCCCAATATATGCACCTACACAAACTAAAAAACACTTGCACACAACACGAGAAAGGGGTTGTGAATCCCTTCATGGTCACGAACAAGAGTGAGATCTGATAGAGATAGGTATAAAAGATATATAAATAAGCAAAAGTAAATATAAATAAATTGCAGTAAGGTATTTCTGGGTTTTTTAGTTTATAGAACTAAAAATATATGATGGAAAATAGACCCGAGGGCCATAAGTTTCACTAGAGGCTTCTCTCTCTTGAAAGAAAACATACGATGGGTAAAAAAATTACTGTCGAGCAATTGATAGAAAAGCGCATAGTTATGACGATATCTAAGGCAATGATCATGAATATAGGCATCATGTCCGTGATAAGTAGACCGAAACGATTCTGCATCTACTACTGTTACTCCACACATTGACCGCTATCCAGCATGCATCTAGAGTATTAAGTTCATAAGAACAGAGTAACGCTTTAAGTAAGATGACATGATGTAGAGGGATAAACTCAAGCAATATGATATAAATTCAATCTTTTTATCCTCGATGGCAACAATACAATACGTGCCTCGCTGCCCCTTTTGTCACTCTGTGAGGACACCGCAAGATTGAACCCAAAACTAAGCACCTCTCCCATTGCAAGAAAGGCCACCTCGTGTGTCTTCTGGCCTCCTCCCGAAGCTTCCTAGGTTTCTTCTGGTCCAAGAAAATCATCATAAAGTTTTATTCCGTTTGGACTCCGTTTGATATTCCTTTTCTGTAAAACTCAAAAACAAGGAAAAAACAAAAATTGGCACTGGGCTCTGGGTTAATAAGTTAGT
Source organism: Triticum aestivum (assembly GCF_018294505.1). Taxonomy (NCBI): domain Eukaryota; kingdom Viridiplantae; phylum Streptophyta; class Magnoliopsida; order Poales; family Poaceae; genus Triticum; species Triticum aestivum. The sequence goes on along the minus strand of NC_057802.1, from coordinate 299,100,063 downwards.
CCCAAAAATAATATAAAATAGCATATTAATGCATATAAAACATCCAAAAAAGATAATATAATAGCATGGAACAATAAAAAATTATAGATACGTTGGAGACGTATCAAACATCCCCAAGCTTAATTCCTACTTGTCCTCGAGTAGGTAAATGATAAAAATAGAATTTTTGATGTGGAATGCTACCTAACATATTTATCAATGCAATTTTCTTTATTGTGGCATGAATGTTCAGATCCATAAGATTCAAAACAAAAGTTCAATATTGACATAAAAACAATAATACTTCAAGCCTACTAATAAAAAAGCATGTCTTCTCAAAATGACATGGCTAAAGAAAGTTATGCCTACAAAATCATATAGTCTGGCTATGCTCCATCTTCATCACACAAAGTATTTAATCATGCACAACCCCGATATTAGTCAAGAAATTGTTTCATACTTTAGTTTTCTCAAACTTTTTCAACTTTCACGCAATATATGAGCGTGAGCCATGGATATAGCACTATAGGTGGAATAGAATATGGTGGTTGTGGAGAAGATAAAAAGAAGGAGAAAGTCTCACATCAACTAGGCAAATCAATGGGCAATGGAGATGACCATCAATTGATATCGATGCAAGTGAGTAGGGATTGCCATGCCACGGATGCACCAGATCTATAAGTGTATAAAAGCTCAAAAATAAACTAAGTGGGTGTGCATCCAACTTGCTTGCTCACGAAGACCTAGGGCAATATGAGGAATCCCATCATTGGAATATACAAGCCAAGTTCAATAATGAAAAATTCCCACTAGTATACGAAAGTGAAAAAATAGGAGACTCGCTATCATGAAGAATATGGTGCTACTTTGAAGCACAAGTGTGGAAAAAGGATAGTAACATTGTCCCTTCTCTCTTTTCTCTCATTTTTCTCTTTTTTTGTTTGGCATTCTTCGGCCTTTTTTATTTGGGCTTCTTTGGCCTCTTTTATTTTTTTATAAAGTCCGGAGACTCATCCCAACTTGTGAGGGAATGATAGCTTCCATCATCCTTTCCTCACATGGGACAATGCTCTAATAATGATGATCATCACACTTTTATTTACTTACAACTCAAGAATTACAACTCTATACTTAGAAGAAAATATGACTCTATATGAATGCCTCTGGCGGTGTACCTGGATGTGCGATAATCAAGAGTGACATGTATAAAAAATATGAACGGTGGCCTTACCACAAATACTACGTCAACTACATGATCATGCAAAGCAATATGACAATGATGGTATGTGTCATAATGAACGGAACGGTGGAAGTTGCATGTCAATATATCTCGGAATGGCTATGGAAATACCATAATAGGTAGGTATGGTGTCTGTTTTGAGGAAGGGTATATGGTGGGTTTAATGCACCAGCGAAAGTTGCGCGGCACTAGAGAGGCTCGCAATGGTGGAAGGGTGAGAGTGCGTATAATCCATGGACTCAACATTAGTCATAAAGAACTCACATACTTATCAAAAATATTTATTAGCCATCAAAAAAAAGTACTACACGCATGCTCCTAGGGGAGAGGTTGGTAGGAGATAACCATCGCACGCTCCCGACCTCCACACAAAGGATGACAATCAAAAAATAAATCATGCTCCGACTTCATCACATAACGGTTCACCATACGTGCATGCTACGGGAATCACAAACTTTAACACAATTATTTCTACCAATCCACAATTACTCACTAGCATGACTCTAATATCACCATCTTTATGTCTCAAAACAATTGCAAGGAATCAAACTTCTCATATGTTCAATGTTCTTCATATGGAAGTTTTTATTATATCCCTCTTGGATGCCCATCATATTAGGATTAAATTCATAACCTAAGCAAATTACCATGTTGTTTAAAGACTCTCAAAATAATATAAGTGAAGCATGAGATTTCATCAATTTCTATAAAATAAAACCACCACCGCGCACTAGAGGAAACTGCCTAGCTCAAAAGATATAAGTGAAGCACATAGAGTATTATAATAAATTCACGATTAATGCGTGTCCCTTTCAAAAGGTGTACATCAAGTATGATTGTGGCAAACTAAAAAGAAAAGACTCATATCATACAAGACGCTCCAAGCAAAACACATATCGTGTGGTGAATAAAAATAAAGCCTCAAGTAAATTTACCGATGGATTGAAGACGAAAGAGGGGATGCCATCCGGGGCATCCCCAAGCTTAGATGCTTGGTTGTCCTTGAATATTACATTGGGGTGCCTTGGGCATCCCCAAGCTTAGGCTCTTGCCACTCCTTATTCCATAGTCCATCAAATCTTTACCCAAAACTTGAAAACTTCACAACACAAAACTCAATAGAAAACTCGTAAGCTTCGTTAGTATAATAAATAAATCACCACTTTGGTACTATTGTGAACTCATTCTAAATTTATATTGGTGTAATATCTACTGTATTCCAACTTCTCCATGGTTCATACCCCCGATACTACCCATAGATTCATGAAAACAAGCAAACAACACATAGAAAACAGAATCTGTCAAAAACAGGACAGTCTGTAGTAATCTAGAAACTTCGTATACTTCTGTAACTCAAAACATTCTGAAAATTTAGGAAAATCTGGGAGATTTGTATATCAATCTTGTGTAAAACATTCAGATCAAAATCACATTTTTATGATCTTTTAAAATTCTGGCAATGAGCGAAAAAGTTTCTGTTTTTCAGCAAGATCAAATCAACTATCACCATAGACCATCCCAAAGGTCTTACTTGGCTCAAACACAAATTAAAACACAAAAACACAATTAATACAGAAGTAATAATGTGTATTGTCATAAAAACATAAAATAAAAATATTGGGTTGTCTCCCAACAAGCGCTTTTCTTTAAAGCCATTAAGCTAGGCTTTGATAATTTTAATGATGCTCACATGAAAGATAACAATTGAAACACGAAGAGAGCATCATGTAGCATGCGAAAAACAAGTTTAAGTCTAACATACTTTCTATGCATAGGCATTTTATAAGCAAGAAAGGTATCAAGACAAGCAAAAACTAGCATATGCAAGCAAGAAGAAAGAAACAATAGCAATCTCAACATAACGAGGGGTAATTTAGTAACATGAAAATTTCTACAACCATATTTTCCTCTCTCATAATAATTACAGGTAGGATCATAATCAAATTCAATAATATAGATATCATATAAAATATTCCCGACATGATCCACATGCATGCAAAGTTGACACTTTTCCAAAATAGTGGGATTATCATCAAATAAAGTCATGACCTCTCCAAACCTACTTTTATAAAAAATCATACAATTGATCATTATCCAAAGTAGTGGGATCATTATTTCCCAAAGTTGATACTCTTCCAAACCTACTTTCAATATTATTGCTAGCATATTCATCATGAGGCATAAATAAATTTTCAAGACCATAAGAAGAATCACCCCAATCATGATCATTACAATAAGTAGTGGACATAGCAAAATTAGCATCCCCAAGCTTGAGAGTTTTGCATATTACTAGCACAATTGGCATAAATAGAATTTATAATAACATCATTGCAATCATGCTTTTCATTCAAGGAGCTATCGTGAATCACTTCATAAATTTCTTCACAATTTTCAGATTCACGAATTTCAAGCAAAACTCCATAAAGATAATCTAGTGCACTCAACTCACTAGCATTTGGTTCATCATAATTGGATCCTTTAAAAAGATTAGCAAGTGTATGAGGATCAACAAACTTTTTGGTTCCTTATTTTTAATAAACACACAATTATACCAAGCGAACGAGCAAACAAACCAAGTAAGACATAAAGGCAAACGAAAAGATGAATGAAAGAAGGGCGAATAAAAAGGCAAATATTTTTGTATTTTTCTGAAAATGTTTTAGAAGTGGGCGAGAGGAAAATGGAAAATAATGTAAGTGCAAGAGATGAGAGTTTATGATGGGTACTTGGTAGGCTTGATGTAGAACCTCCCTGGCAACGACGCCTGAAATTCTTCCTGCTACTTCTCCAGCTTGCGTTGATTTTTCCCTTGAAGAGGAAAGGGTGATGCAGCAAAGTAGAGATAAGTATTTCCCTCAGTTAAGAACCAAGGTATCGTCCAGTAGGAGGCACAAACAAGTCCCCAATATATGCACCTCCACAAACTAACAAGCACTTGGACACAACGTGAAAAGGGGGTTGTCAATCCCTTCACGGTCACAAACAAGAGTGAGATCTGATAGAGATAGGTATAAAAGATAAATATAAGAGAAAAGTAAATATAACTTGCAGCAAGGTATTTTTGGGTTTTTTAATTTATAGATTTGAAAATATATGATGGAAAATAGACCCGGTGGCCATAGGTTTCACTAGAGGCTTCTCTCTTGAAAGAAAACATATGATGGGTAAAAAAATTACTGTTGAACAATTGATAGAAAAGCGCATAGTTATGACGATATCTAAGGCAATGATCATGAATATAGGCATCACGTCCATGATAAGTAGACCGAAACGATTCTGCATCTACTACTATTACTCCACAGATCGACCGCTATCCAGCATGCATCTAGAGTATTAAGTTCATAAGAACACGGTAACACTTTAAGTAAGATGACATGATGTAGAGGGATAAACTCAAGCAATATGATATAAACCCCATCTTTTTATCCTCGATGGCAACACTACAATACGTGCCTCGCTACCGCTTCTATCACTGGCTGAGGACACCGCAAGATTGAACCCAAAACTAAGCACCTCTCGCATTGCAAGAAAAACAATCTAGGTGGCCAAACCAAACCGATAGTTCGAAGAGAAATACAAAGATATCTTAATCATGCATAAAAGAGTTCAGAGAAGACCCAAATAATATTCATAGATAAACTGATCATAAATAAAAAAAATCATCGGATCTCGACAAACACACCACAAAAAGCTATTACATCAGATAGATCTCCAAGAACACCGAGGAGCACATTGTATTGAAGATCAGAGAGAGAGATAGAGAGAGAGGGAGAGAGAGAGAGAGGAAGCCATCTAGCTACTAGCTATGGACCCGTAGGTCTATGGTAAACTACCCACGCTTCATCGGAAGGGCAACAAGGTTGATGTAGAGGCCCTCCGTGATTGAATCCCCCTCCGGAAGGGTGCTGGAAAAAGCCCCACGATGGGATCTCACGAGAACAGAGGCTTGCGACGGCGGAAAAGTGTTTTCGTGGATGCTTCTGGCATAGGGGGAATATTTGAGGATTTATAGTGCTGAGATTAGGGTTGGGAGACCCTCGAGGGGCCCACAAGCCTAGGGGGCGCGCCCCTAGGGCTTGTGGACACCTCGTGTGTTTTGTGGCCTCTTCCCGTAGCTTCCTAGGTTTCTTCTGGTCCAAGAAAAACATCATAAAGTTTTATTCCGTTTGGACTTCGTTTGCTATTCATTTTCTGTATAACTCAAAAACAAGGAAAAAATAGAAACTGACACTGGGCTATGGGTTAATAAGTTAGTCCAAAAATGATATAAAATAGCATTAATGCACATAAAACGTCCAAAATAGATAATATAATAGCATGGAACAATAAAAAATTATAGATACGTTGGAGATGTATCAGTAATTGATTTTAGGAAATTAAATAAAGCTACTAGAAAAGATCATTACCCTCTACCTTTCATTGGTCAAATGCTAGAAAGATTATCTAAGCACACACACTTTTGTTTCCTTGATGGATATTCTGGTTTCTCTCAAATACCTATTTCACAACCTGATCAAGAGAAAACCACTTTTACTTGCCCTTTTGGAACTTATGCTTATAGACGTATGGCCTTTGGTTTATGCAATGCACCTGCTACCTTTCAAAGATGTATGACTCCTATATTCTCTGATTTTTGTGAAAAGATTGTTGAGGTTTTCATGGATGATTTTTCCATTTACGGAACTTCTTTTGATGATTTCTTAGGCAACCTTGATTGAGTTTTGCAGAGATGTGAACAAACTAATCTTGTCTTGAATTGGGAGAAATGCCACTTTATGGTTAATGAAGGCATTGTCTTGGGGCATAGAAATTGTGAACTAGGTATTGAGGTGGATATAGCTAAAGTTGATGCAATTGAGAAAATGCCATGTCCTAAGGACACCAAAGGTATTCGTAGTTTATTGCAACTAGCAAAGCTAGTGAGATTGAATATCTCAGTAGAGTTATTGGGACACAAGTATATTTTTATCTTGTGGTATAGTGATGTTGACTTGTGCTAGGGTTGTTGCCCCTATGGATTCATTTTTTAAAGAAGGATCACCCCGGCCTCAGAATCATTACAATGCACACAACAATATTTATTAACGTTTAAGAGTACTAATGTCCAACATCAAAGTAATATCCTAAAATTATTACAAGTCACAACTGGCACAAATAGGAAAATATTTCTAGACACATGACCTATTATTAAACCGTCATCTAAACTGATTGTACGTATCCCATGCTACCATCTCCCATTGGTTGCACCCAAAGACCATAAGCTCCGAAACTTCCACATGTTGCAGTAATGACCACATATACATATCCATATCCATCCTATAACAGGAAAATAACCTGCAAAAATTCTGAACTTCCACTCTGCTAAAAATACATTTGTTATGATAATTCCAAATAGCTCAAAGCGAAGCACAAATACCAACATATTTGTGCTCTAGTTTTTAGCCTCATCCCCTCAAGTAGTTACCAAACATATTGGTAATATTGGTCGGCGGAGGTAAATTGAACTAGGTTCTGGGAGGAGGTAAATTGAACTCTGGACCACTATTTCATTTAAAGCATACTTGGTAACTACTTGGGCGGAAGTAAACTGAAATTTGGACCACTATTTCTCAAGATCCTCGATCACCAAAATCCCCTTGGTATTTAGGCCTACACAACGTATCCCACCTCCCTGAGCAGTATTTGGCCATATCTTCATCATTCTACCCAAAAAATCAAAAACGATAGAAATCTAGTCTTTTTCGTAACCCTATTGACACTTCAAAAAACGAGAGCATGAACATAGGAAAAATTGCAAGTACCGAGTTCACAAGGATCGTCCTGCCTCCATATCACATTATTTTACCCTCCAACAACTCAGCTTTGTCTCGAACCTATCCTCAATACATTTCCATTCTTTATTGGTAAGTTTCCTATGATGACTTGGGATACTAAGATACGTAAACGTTAAACTACAAATCTCACATCCAAACAATTGTTTGTAATTGCCCTCAATCTACTTGGTGCATCCAAAGCAGAACAATTCACTCTTATGGAAATTAATTATAAGTCCAGAGAATTGTTTGAAAAGACAGAACACCAATTCCATATTCACCGCCTTGTCTAAATTATGCTCCATAAAAATGATGTGTCGTTATCATATTGTAAAATGGAAACTCCCACATCTACTAGATGCGGGATTAAACCCCCAACCTGACCGTCCTCCTTGGCTCTACCAATGGGGACAACCAACATGTCTGTAACAATATAAGACATTGTTGATGATAAAGGATCACCCTCTCAAAGACCTTTCTGAGTCTGAAATTAATGCCCAATGTCATCATTTACCTTCTCTCTCACGCCGCCTCCCTATACAAAATATTCAACCCGGTTCCTCCAAGCCTGCACAAAACCTTTTGTTCTCCATGCCCGTTGTTAGAAAGGTCATTTGACTTTATCATAGGCCGCCTTCTCAGAATCCACTTTGAAGATAACTCCATCAAGTTTCTTTGAATGAATTTCATGCAACATCTCATGCAGAACCACCACCCCACTCGGATGTGTCTGCCAAGCATGAAGGAAGTTTGCGTAGGTCCATATAATGAGCCATCAATGTGAGCCTATTTGCACCCACTTTGGTAAAAATCTTAAAACTAACATTCAACATGCAAATTGGCCCACATTTCTCAATCCTCACCACCTCATCCTTCTTAGGAAGCAAGGTAACTATCCGATCCTGAAACATGGGAAGCAAGTCCCCTTTAATTGTCCCCCAACACCTACAATAAAATTTTGTGGGGAACCCTTATAGTCGAGGTGCTTTATTATTCTTCATTTGGAGAATTACAATAAAGGCCCCCCGCTTTATATTATAAAGAAACCATCTGATACATCCAACTCGCTGGGGCCGCAACACAAACAAGCCCAAAAGGAAAAACAAGAGAAAGAAAAGAGAAACAAATGCCGACACCGGCAGATCAACTAAGCGAAGAAGATCGGCAACCGCTACACCCTCCGGAGAAGTACCATCGCGTTCCTAACATTCCAGAGCGCTGCGTACCAAGCAACACCTTCAAGAAAGAATGCGACGGCGCCGCCGCTGTTGCCCGAACGAGTCCTAGGGTTTCCCCTAGTACGCGGAGGGTAGTGGGGAAGGGGTATACCCGACGCCCTTCAGGAAGGTCCGGCGGCGCCTGCATGCGTCACTACGTCGGAGCCGGACAAGCCGCCAGGGAATTCTCCCGACCCAAACAACCACCACCACCACCGGACTCTCTGTAATGTACCACCCAATCTGCCGCCCACCAGCCTGTGCCACCACGATCACCGAACCAACATCGTCGTCTCACTGGGACCGCCAACATGAGACCTGGAGGGAGGGAAAGGAGACAACAACCATGGGAGCAACCACAACTCGATCGGTGGGAGGGGACAACCTCCATCGCCCTCGTGGAGCCGACCGGACGCGGCGACAAGGACTTGCCATGCCCCCACAGCCTGGCTAGACCCAAATGGGTCCGGACAGTCCCTGTCACCATGCTGCAGCACGCCAGCCAATGAAGCCAGCACCGTTCGTAGAACACCGACGCCTCGCCACCACCACCAGGGAGCAACGCCGCCGCGTGCTGAGCCGCTGGCCCGCGCCAGCCCAGATCTGGGCCAAGCGGGCGCCGCCAGCACCACCGCGCCGCCCGTGACCAACGGTCGCGTCGCTGCGTCAAGGGCACCTGTGTCCCACGGGATCACCACCGCCGAGCCACACCGCCGCCGTCAGGGGGCCCCTGTGCCCCCCTACACGTGCGCGGGAAAAGCCGTCCCGCCGCCGCCAATGTCGCACGGGCAGGGCCCGGCGAAACACCGACGACGGCGGTAGGGGGAACGACGGGGGGGAGGGCTGGGAGAGCGGGGGATCAGAGTCCGCCCGTCGCC